>NC_134092.1:94365818-94689000 GCF_000715075.1 Nicotiana tabacum | reverse complement strand
ATTACCAAGCAATTATAACATTCGTCTATATATCTGAAACTGTCCATGCTATCCAAAATTTATGACCTTCCCTCCAAATATGAATCGTGATCTTGCATATGCAAATCTCAATCCTACATAACACACCGCATCTATCATGCCATCATATGAAAAGTATAAGAATCTCATAATCAACTCTGAGTCACCAGCAGAATACATACCCGATCAGTCAGAAACCTTCCATTTGATCCCATCTAGGAGAAAATCACAATATGCAACATGCTCCTCACGCCGGTAGGAAATATCCATCTCAAGCCATGATAGAAACCATCGAGAACTCTTCGAAACCCATTTGCCCATAACCAAACCATCAGAACTGAGTCTCTCTAACTCAACCAAGCCACGCAGGTTGCCAAACCCAAGAGTATTTATACCAAAATACCTGTAGAGCCTTGCCACATCATAATTACCCAAAGAATCGATAATATCTATTACCGTACTGATCCAACCTACTACCATGTTGTCCTATTTCTCCGAGTTCCTTCTGAATTGCCCTCAAGCTGACACTTCTCCTTGTTAGAATACCACGATCCTCACCCAAAGCTCACCACAAGAGATCCTAGCATAAAATCACACCGCCCTAAGGCTCATAAGCCGTTGTATTCCCTCTTAAGCACCCCCAAATGTACCGCAACCAAGATACCCACTATGAAGAGACCTTCTATGAATCTGAAGTCGTTTCCTTCACCTTTCTGATACCGATATGTAAAATCCATAATGATATAAAAATATCGCAAGTCTCGACACCATCCAATGTAAATCTCATATCCTAGCCATATACAAATTCGAAAAAATTCTCAATTGCAATATATAATTCTTGAATCCATTAGATTCTTTTCGAGAGTCATCCATTCTGCTCAAATCTCAATTGTGTTGCCCAAACGGGCCAAACGACTTGTTCCCCATTAGCAAAATAACACCCAATGAAGTAACCCACACATTTAAGCAACTGAGCGATTTCCTACTCCACGCGCACTACATCCTTCACGAATAACAACTCAATCATCCCATGGTTCCCATATACCCATAAAGTGTAACACATCCCGTATCCAAAAAAAATTTTACTCGAGTCATCCTCAATCTCAACCTCTGCAAGTCATAACCGATCCACAAGTATGCCTCAGACCAAAACTAATGCAACACGTAACCATGCAATCAAATCGTTGATAGAAGACTCCCCCACTTATCTCAATGCCATAGAATAGAACATCTGATAACTCACCATACCCATACTCTATTACTGCCATAATACCGCAGGGAGATTCAACTAAATCCTCCATAAGCTCATATAACGCAAACCATATAGTACCTCAAATCATCTACTAAGCCCGCATATATCCATATGCTGATCAGGTCAACTTTCTCAATCGAATTCAAATTCAAATCTCAACACATATACCCCGTTGGTAGAAAGAAAACTCCCCACACAACATTATAAGGATCACATCTCTGTAGATTACTCCGCAGGAGATAACCCACATACTTAGCCTCAAATTGGCATCTTTCTATACCCTTTCGCAGTCACGATTACTACGCCATCACTTAATCTTCCTAAGTATGAACTCACCATAAGACATGAAAATCTACTTCGTTCCATAATTAAACAACGTGAAAAATCTTTCAACACACTCAACTCGAGACTATACGTCACATCAAGACAGCAATCTAGCACCCAATAGTCCTTTTTACATCTCAAGCAAACTATTTTCATCACATTCAAACCATCTGAACATATTCCGCAGTCACATCATACTCATCATATAGCCATCCAACCACTCATCGAGTCATAAATTCCACTCATAGGTACGCTACCGGACATATAAGTCCAAAAATATGTGTTCACACAATCGAAATCCACGTGCTCAAGCTACAGTCATAACCCAGCCTCAAGTCCTCCAAATGGGCCCATCATCAGCACACAGAAATCACATCTCGCACCTCATCCATAGAATCACAAGCCGGTGATGCACAGCTGATACCGAGCGCTCACATACGCACACGAATGCGTGGAGAGAATTCAAACAGTTATGTTTCATGCTGAATCAATATCTCACGATAAGGAAAGAAATATGAGAAGTTTATCCTAAATTCCATGTAGCCCCTCGAAGATAGGTATGGACGTCATCATACCGATCCGCAAGACTCTACTAGATACTTGCTCATGACGTGTAGAACCTTTAAACCTAGAGCTCTGATACCAACTTGTCACGACCCAAATTCTACCTAGTTATGGTGGCACCTAACTCAGCCCGTCAGTTAAGCCAATTAAAAACTATCCAATTCAAATGATATTTATTAAGAGAAGAAATGATAACACAACTGAACTGTTATACGAGAATTCACAAGGAGTGGTAGTACAAATCATGAGCTTCAAAGATTTAGAATTTACAAAGCTGATATGAAATAAAGTACATAATATGTTTGAAATATACATAAACAGAGTAAAATTCTAAAGCTACCAAGATCAAGAGGCAGCTATGGCTGAAACACAGGTACATCTTCAAATCTAGCTCCCGTCGTGCATAGCAATATCAACATCCAACATCTGCACGCAAGGTGCAGAAGTGTAGTATGAGTACAACTGTCCCCATATACTCAATAAGTAACAAACCATACCTTAGGTTGAAAGTAATTACGAGTTGGGACAAGGGTCCGAGTCCAACTCCAATAACCAACAACAGTTCATAACAATATAATAAAATAATGCAAGAAAAATAACCCAGAGGTAGGATGCTCAACTCATTCACAGTTACGAAGAATAGGCATGCTTTTCAAGTATATTAGTGAAAATCCAATCTTTTACCGAAATCACCAAAATATGAGTACGTTTGTAAAACTGTGATTTTCCCAAAAACTTTCAACAGGTAGATGTTTCATTTTCAAATGGCATGAGGAAAATAAACCTTTATGCCTACATGTCAATGAGTATGTGAAGTCATGAATGATGCAATATCATACAGCATGAGGAAAATGCATCTCTATGCATGTATGTCAAGTGTGCATGTCGAATGCAATGCCACTCAGTGAAAAAACCATATGCATACTATTAGAGTATCAATTCACTCAGTCCTTCCAGTCACTCAGTCCTCACAATCACTCGGCACTTGCACTCGCACTCAGTAGGTACCTGCGCTCACTGGAGGTGTGTACAGACTCTGAAGGGGCTCCTTCGGCCCAAGCGCTATAACAAGCCAATCATGACATAAATCAATAACACATGCTGTGGTATGCAGCCAGATCCCATCATAAATCAATAATACATACTGCGGTGTGCAGCTCGATCCCATCAATAAATCAATAATACCTGTTACGACGTGCAGCCCGATGCGATCAATAAATCAATTAGACATGTTGCGGCGTGCAAACTGATCGCATCAATATCCTCACCATCAGGCCCTCGGCCTCACTCAATCAACAATCTCTCCAATCTCTCGGGCTCACATTGTCATGAAAAAATAGCCCAAAATGATGATGTGATGTATCAATAAATGGTAACAGAGAATGAGATATGATATGCAAATGAATGCGTATGACCCAGTATGTAATTGCAATGTTAGCACATAATTCAACAGCAGAAATGACCTCAGTGGGTCCCAACAGGATAAGCATATAGCTTAGACATGGTTTCTAACATGGATCACAGCTCAATTACTCTAGCACGTAGAGATTTTATGGATATAAATAAGATTCAGTAACTACTCAATACCACAAAAATAAGCGAGTCACAATTCACACGGTGCATGCCCACACGCCCGTCACCTAGCATGTGTGTCACCTCAACACCAAACACATATCACGTATATTCAGGGGTTCATACCCTCATCACCATGTTTAGAAGTGTTACTTACCTCGAACAAGCCAAATCCAATACCGAGTAAGCCAAGCGATGCTCCAAAAATGCCATCATGTGCGTACCGACCTCTGAATTGCTCGAAACTAGCCAAAAGCAACTCAAATACATCAAATAAAGCCAAAGAAAACAAACTCAATCGATAAAGGTCGAATCTTTAATCAAAGTCCAAAATCAACCCAAAAGTCAACCCCGAGACCGCACCTCAGAACTGGACGAAACTTATAAAATCCGACAACTCATTCAATTACAAGTCCAACCATACTAGTTTCACTCAATTGCGACTCCGAATCGATGTTCAAAACTCAAACACTCACTCTATGAAACTTTAGGCTAAAACCCCCAATTTCTCTTTTAAATTCATAATCCAATTAACAAAAACAAAGATAGAATCACGAAATATAATCATAACTGAGTATAAAACACTTACCCAATCCTTGTGGTGAAAGTCGCCTCAAATATTGCCCAATTCCGAAGTCTATATCTCAATATGTGAAAATAATAGCCAACCCTCGATATGTATAGAATTTGCCCAGCATTTCCGCATATGCGGTCACATTGTCGCATCTGTGACCTCCGCTTCTGCGAAGCCCTCTGAAGACCAGACTTCCGCACCTGCGAAGCTTTCCTTGTTTCTACGCACACGCAGGTGCGACAAACAACTCACACTTCTACGCCACACGTCGCTTCTGCGGCTCAAGATTATGCTTCCATAAACGCGCAGATGCGTCCATCATTCCGCCTCTGCGATCTTCCTCACCCAGCTCTCACCTCGCTTCTGCGACTCCTTTGTCGCTTCTGTAACTATCGCACCTGCACAAACCAGCCGCAGGTGCGATCAGACCAGATCCTGCCATCAGCTGTCTTAGCCAAAACATTGATCCAAACGATCTGAACTTCATCCGAAACTCTTTCGAGCCACTCAGGACCCCGCCCAAATATACCAACTAGTCCAATAACGCAATGCGAACCTACTCGAGGCCTCAAATCACGCATAACAGCATCGAAATGACGAATCGCACCTCAAATCAAACTTAAATGAACCTTCAACTTTCAACTTCCAAAACTTTCACCGAAACATATCAAATCAACTCGGAATGAACTCAAATTTTTCACACAAGTCCCAAATGACATAATTAAGCTATTCAAAATTCCGGAACCACAATCCGGACCCGATATCCACAAATTCAAATCTCGGTCAACTTATGAACTTTCCAATCCTTCAAATTTCCAACTTTCACCAATTAGTGTCGAATCCTTCTAGAAATATCCAAATGCAAATATGGACATACGCCCGAGTCCAGAATTACCATCAGGATCTAACGGAACCATCAAAACTCTGTTCCAGGGTCAAATTCACAAAAGTCAAACTTAATCAACTCTTCCAACTTAAAGCTTAAATCTTGAAATTCATTCTTCCAAATGGATTCTGAATAACTTGAAAACCAAAACCGACAATTTACATAAGTCATAATACATCATACGAAGCTACTCATTTTTCAAACTACCGAGCGAAGTGCAAATGCTCAAAACGACCGGTCGGATCGTTACAGCTAAAGTGCGTATAGCTATTTCGGGAAAACTATTTTTCAAAAGCTATTTCAAATGTAAGGCTCACGCGGCAGTATAAGGAAAGATTGTGATTGAGATTATGAATTGTGAATATAAGGCAGTACCTCGGTTTTGATTCTTGACTTATACGAGGCGTTACCTCGATCGTGATTCTTATTGTACACAAGACGGTACCTCGTTGTGATTCTTGTTGTTTATTTCCTGTTGCAAAGAGTTTTAGTGGGAATATTTCTTGTTGTTACGTTCCTTATTGTTCTAATAGTTATTTTCCGTATACAATCATTGTTGTTCTCTTTAGTTGTTTCTTTAATGTTATTTCCATGTTTAATTTTCCGTATTAGTTCATGTTATTATCCTGGTTCGTATCAGCTATTTCTCTGCTTTCAATTATTTATCCTTGTTATATTTTTATACTGTTTATTTATATCCTAGTATGTGTCCTGACCTGGCCTCGTCACTACTCTACTGAAGTTAGGCTTGATACTTACTGGCTAACATTGTGGTGTACACATACTACACTTCTGCATATTTTTGTGGAGATCCAGGTACGTCTGCTCGTGCCGGTCGTTAGAGATTATTTGTAGCTATCTAACGAAGACTTCAAGGTATGCCTACTCGGTGTCCGCAGGCCTTGGAGTCACCTTTCCTATTTTATTATTTCCTGTTATACTTCTTTCAGACTGTGATGTATTAGATATTCTAGTTTTATTATATAGAGTTTATGACTCAGTTCCACCGGTTTTTGGGAGCGTATTAATCAGATTTTGTTTTATTTCGGAAGGTTATATCAGTTTTTTAGCTTTGTTTTAGTATTTGGTAATTGTTTCTGCCAAGTTATTACTATCTGTTAGGCTTATCTAATCGTAGAGACTAGGTGCTATCACGACATCCTACGGACAGAAAACGGGATCGTGACATAGGGTTTACTACAACATATATTTTGACCATAATCATATAATATGAGTGACATATTTGCATATAAGCTCTCGGGAGCCTTCAATGTATTGTCAACAATCAAATACTATTCGGACATTATTGGTGTCATGTGTCTTTTAAACAAACAATTAGCTCTTTAGGAGCTTTCGAAGAATTTTATACTATCAGATATTGCTTAGACACTTCTAGTGTCATGAGAGAAAATCATATCAAATGAATAATATTTAAAAAAAATTAAATTCATAAATGACGAGAATTTCACTATTTCTACTAGCTTTATGACAAATATATCCTTCAGGATAAATGTCATAAACATTTGAATATCTTGTACCAAAGCGGCAACCACATAGTTATTATATCCTTCAGCGAAAGATACATAATTTTTTATTTCCTTCAAGGAAATCAATAACAATTAACCATAATATATCAATGGGGTTATAGTAGAAAATACTCTATAAGATATGTATCCTTTTGTCTTACATGATACCTAATAAATTATTCAAGATGTTCCAACGTACGACGGGTAAGTGCAACAATTCATATCACAAAATAATATTTATATCCTTTGTTATTCTACCTCTTTAGAAGGTGAGTTGTGGTATTTCTTTATTCACTTTGGGGAATGAAACTTAATCATTTGAATGTTCTTTATACATAGCTTTGGATAGCTCATTATTTTATTTACAAAATGACACCGCTTTATAATATTTTTCAAAATTTTTCTGCTGCAGGAGAAAATTTTAGTTGTTGACTACTTCAAGAGCATATTTTAATGTAAGAAATATTGAGAATATCTTCTTTCAATTGCGTTACCTCTTTTAGAGGTGAGTCATGAAATTTTCATCACCAAGAGCACATTTATATTTGTAGGCTTTAGCTTTATTAATATTGTCACATTCACTTCAAGGAATAGATCAATATTTATCAAAAGTTCTCATCCTTCAGGGAATGAAACATAATTATCTGATTGTGCATTAATCACACCAAATTGTATGATAGCTTAGAATCTCTTTTAAGATAATGTTATTTCATGAGCAAATTGAGGCATGCGTGTAATATGAAGAATGTTTTCACAATAGTCACAAACTTAAAATATTTAAAAATTATTTGCAAAAATATAACTTTGCTTGACCTAGTAAAATTTTTATTCTTTTTGAAATAGGGAGAGTATGTTTTTATTGTTTCTTCTTAATGTATGTTGCCTATTTTACCTCAACTATATATTCTTTTTTATTTATTGTTTAGATGCAATAGCTATTAATTTTCAATTGTGTATTTTTTCTTTTCTAATCATGCCACGGTTATCGTGAATGATTTAAACTAGATGGTTCCATTTTAACTAACTCTAAAAAAAACCTGGTGTATTTCTATTATTTTTAACCAAAAATAAAAATAATTTAGCAAAAATAATAGAGTTCGAACTGTGAATTTTTTTAATTTTTTTAGATGCAATGATTATTTGTTCTATGTGTATTTCTTTTTATTTTCGGGCCAAGTATGTAAAAACAATTTAGCTAGAACTCAATTATTTGTAGACAAATAAAAACTTTAAACAAAAATAATGGAGTTTCAGCTATGTAATTTTTTAATTTCTTTAGACGCAATGATTTATTTTCTATAAATAGATGCAGCTCTTATTTGTCTTAACTGTATATTCTTTTCTTTTCGGGAGAAATCTATAAGTTTTTTGGATGAAAATCTAATACTACGTTTTGCCAAAAAAAAAATATTTAATCGAAGTAATGAAGGTCTAGCAAATCATTTTACATCACCTAGAATTTTTGGATTTAAAAAGATAAATAATATAAATTTTAATTTAGAAAATATCCCACTGGCACAACAATTCACGTGGCAAACACATGTCTCTCACTTTCATCAGATGAGAGTGTTCGTAGAGTCGAATGTATCAAATTGCTAAGTCTAGGAGGTAATTAGGATGATGAATTTAAGAGTGCACTGAATACAGGGAGTCAATCTAGGTTGTATTAATTGGTGTAATATATATTAGTATATTTTCACAAGTGAGGTCTGAAAAGTAGGGGTGTATCTAGTGAGTTTCATGGGGCACGTGAACCCATGTTCCCCTCCCTAGATCATATGTAGTAATGTTATATTTTTATTATACTTATATATATATATATATATATATATATATATATATATATGTGTGTGTGTGTGTGTGTGTGTGTGTGTGTGTGTGTGTGTGTGTATATATATATATATATATATATATATATATATATATATATATATATATATATATATATATATATATATTTTATGATGCAATGATTATTAGGTGCACCTTTTAAGTGACATTGTAAGTTTAAATCTTATGTCAATCTTGTTCTTTTATCCTTTTTTGTATAGAACTAGGTGCTTGTGACGACCTGATAGGCCGTTTTGAGTACTAGCCTTTATTTTCGTATTTCGAGACCTCTATTATCTTCATTTGATATTTCTTGATTTGCGTGCGTGATTCTTGTCATTTTCTAGAAAGTTTTTACGTAAAAATGTGAAGAAAAAGTGATTTTAGGCTTAAAATAGAACTTGAGTTGACCACGGTCAATATTCTCGGTAAACGACCTTGGATCGGTGTTTTTACATTTTCGGTAGGTTCGTATGATATTTTTGGACTTGTACGCACTTTTGGTTGGGGTCTGGGGTGACCCGAGCGCATTTCGGCGCGTTATGTAAAAAAATATAAAAATGAGTTTTAAGTTGAAAATCCTGGAGCTTTGATGATCAATTCATGTTATTTGATGTTATTTTGATGATTTTGAGGTAGCAAGTAAGTTTGTAGGATGTTATTACACTGGTATGCATGTTCGGTTTGGAGCCCGAGAGACTCAGGTGAGTTTCGAGTGTGTTTCAAATGAGTTTGGATAAGTATGCAACTGCTGGTGCTTTCCTGCTACTCGTTTCTGTTGCAGATCTCGCAAATGCTGGGTCTGGCTCGCATTTGCGAGCCTCGCTTTTGGGAGCAAGAGTTCGCATTTACGAGCAGGGGTCTCGGCTGGGTGACCTCGCATTTGCAAGGAAAATGTTTGCATTTGCGAAGTGTTTGAAGCCGTTTTTTGCGAACGACCACTGGTAACAAATGTCAGCTTCGCATTTGCAAAGTTTTTGGGCGCATTTGCGATGGGGGTTCTTCGCATTTGTGAAAAATTGCCATATTTATGACTTCTGGGCATCTGATGCACTGATCGCATTTGCGATCCGTGTGTCGCATTTGCGAGCATCGCATTTACGAACAAGAGTTCGCAAATGTGACACCTGCAGCTCGGTAAAAGAAGGAAAAAACGGGACTTAGCTCATTTTATACCATTTCTCAACCCTAAACACTTTAGAGGCTATTTTCTTGAGAGCTTTTCTTCCTAAAATCATTGGTAAACAACTCTAATCCACTTTCTTTCAATTCCCCATTACCTTTCATGAGTTTTTAACATCAAGTCTAGGAATTTCATGGTAGAAATTAGGGATTTGGGTAGTATTCGAGGATTTTAAAAAAATTGAGATTTATACCTCAAATTGAGGTCGGATTTCAACACAAATTACATGACCGGGCTCGGGGATGAATCGGTAATCGGATTTTGGTCCGAATTTTTGATTTTGACCAAGCGGATCCGGTAGTGACTTTTGTTGTCTTTTTCAATTTCATCAAAGATTGAACTTTTTTTCTTTGTGGGTAGTTTCTAAAGCTTATTTTGAATTGTTTGATAGATATTTATCTAAATTTGGTTAGTTTGGAGACTTGTTCGGAAGGAAAAGTCGTGGTTGATTGTTGAGTTGGTTGCGCAAAGAGGTAAGCATCGTGTCTAACTTTGACTTGAGGGAATTAGGACTTGTTGGTCTATTTGTTATGTGAATTATGTGGGAAAACGATGTATATGCGAGGTGAAGCGTGTATATGCGCCGTTATGGGTTAAAGCATGCGGGGTTTGGGGCTTTGGGCTATTTACCTTTATATCATCATTTATTTCATGTTATATCTTATTATATTCTTTAATTGCTACATGATCTTATTTGTTATCTATGTTTTACTTGTTACCTGATATTTATTTGTAATTTATTTTGATTTATTCATTTCTCGCTCAATATCTGCTTACCTGCTATGTGTTCCTACCTGTATTAATTGTATAACTTCATTGCTTCATGTTTAACTTGCTTTCATTGACTTTACATTACTTGTTGTACTTTACTATGTTATTCCCATTTTTGTGAGTTCTATAGCTATTCTTGTATTGGTGATTAGTAGAGAATATTAAATACGAGGTATTGGTTATCCTCCGTTGTACTGGTAGTTTCTTAATGTGATGACCCAAAATGTCATCTTTAAATTTAATAATTAATTATGTATTCTAAGACCTCAAAAAGTACCATTTATCATTCCTCGACTTGCGTGCGCAGTCCAAAAAATTTTCCAGAAAGTTTTTATGTGAAAAATAGATTAAAATGGGAAATAGAGCTTTAAAATTCAAGTGAGATAATTTTAGTCAACATTTTTAGCAAACGGATCCGGATCGGTATTTTGACAGTTCCAGTAACTCCGTATCGTGATTAGGGACTTGGGCGTATGTCCGAAATTTAATTTAGAGGTCCCTAACTCAAGTTATGACCATTTAACGGAACTAGCAATTTAAAGGCTAAATGTTCCAAGTTTGACCACGGGGTTGACTTTTTGATATCGGAGCCGAAATCCGACTCTGGAAATTTGAACTGCTCCGTTATGTCATTTATGACTTGTGTGCCAAATTTGAAGTCATTCCGGATTCATTTAATATATTTTGGCATGAGATTTGTAAATTAAAAGTTTAAAACTCAAAGTTCGAATCGGGGTGTGAATTGTAATTTCAGTATTGTTTGACGTGATTTTAGACCCCGAGTCAGTTCGTATTATGTTACGGGACTTGTTGGTATATTCGAGCGGGGTTCCGAGTATCCCAAGAGTAAAACGGATTGAAATCGGAATAAGAATTGGACTTAAGCAAAATCTGAAATTTTGAATTTTGGTGTAATCGCACCTGCAGAATTTTGACCGCATGTGCGAGCTCGCAGAAGCGAGACTTCTATCGCAGATGCGGTCTTCGCAGAAGCGGCCCTTTTGCGCAGAAGCGGACGTCGAAGGTGCGACATTTTGTCCGCAGGCGCGGAACCTCGCCTGGCAGCCCCACTTTGCAAATGCGAGCTTTGCCTCGCAAATGCGAGACTGCAGGTGCGAAAATATAGCCCGCAAATACGAAAATACTGGGCAGAATATATAAAATCGGGTCTTAGCCATTTTTACTCATTTTTGAGTTTTAAGTCTCAGATTTGGGCGATTTCAAGGGGGATTTTCACGACTTTGAACTGGGTAAGTGTTCTTTATCATAAAGTAATTATATTTCACAAATCCATGTCTATATTCATCATTTATTTCGGATTTAGATGGAAGAAATTGGAATTTTTGTAAAACTTTCCAAAAATAAAAAATTTAGATTTGAAGGTCCATTTGATATCGGAATTGGACAAATTTGGTATGGTTGAACTCGTATCGGAACGGGTGTTCTGATTTTGTGAGTTTTTCCGGAATTTGAGACGTGGGTCCCACTGCCGAATTAATTATTTGTCTGCTTACTTGAAAAATTATAAATTATTTTTAATCATAAATTAATTATTATAATAATTGTTTCTCTCTTATTCTTTGCAAATATAAATTCTTGAATTCCTGCATTAATTGTTACATGCTATTTGAATTATGTGCCTTAATTGTTATTTGACATTTAGCATAATAAATATTAAACTGCCTATTTGCTCCCTGATTTCCATAATAATTTGCTATTTGTCATTGTTTGCTTCATAATTAAACCATAATTATTGAATGCTTGTTGTCTCGTAATTTTATATTAATTGTTACATTTATTGTGAAAAATTTCTTCTATAAGAATTGGTATATGAAAATGTTGGAGGAGCAAGTTGCACGCCGCAACATGATTGATTATAATGAATATATTGGAGGATCGGGTTGCACGCCGCAACAGACTTATTAAAAGTCAATATTGGAGGATCGGGTTGCACGCTGCAACAGACTTATTAAAAGTCAATATTGGAGGATCGGGTTGCACGCCGCAACAGACTTGTTAAAAAGTTAATATTGGAGGATCGGGTTGCACGCCGCAACAGTTACAAGCCTTGCTTGATCAGGGATTCATTAGACCCAGTGTCTCGCCCTGGGGTGCACCAGTATTATTTGTAAAGAAGAAAGATGGCTCGATGCGGATGTATATAGATTATCGGCAGTTGAACAAGGCCACTATCAAAAACAAATATCCGCTGCCAAGAATTGATGACTTATTTGATCAGCTTCAGGGTGCCAAAGTATTTTCGAAGATTGATTTGAGATCTGGTTACCATCAATTGAAGATTAGGGCGTCTGATGTCCCTAAGACAGCTTTTCGGACTCGGTATGGGCATTACGAGTTCCTAGTGATGTCATTTGGGATGACAAATGCTCCAGAAGCATTTATGGATTTGATGAATCGGGTGTTCAAGCCTTATTTAGATTCTTTTGTGGTTGTATTCATTGATGATATCTTGATTTACTCCAGCAGTCGGGAGGAGCATGAGCAGCATCTTCGAAGTGTGCTTCACACCTTGAAGAATAATCAGTTATATGCCAAATTTTCAAAATGTGAGTTTTGGTTAGACTCAGTTACCTTTTTGGGACATGTTGTTTCGGCAGAAGGCAAAAAGGTGGATCCTAAGAAGATTGAGGCTATTCAAAATTGGCCTAGACCTACTTCGGTTACAGAGATCCGGAGTTTCCTGAGTTTGGCAGGTTATTATCGTCGGTTCGTGGAAGGGTTTTCATCTATAGCAAGCACCTTGACCAGACTAACCCAGAAAGGTGTTCCATTCAGATGGTCAGACGAGTGTGAGTTGAGCTTTCAGAAGCTCAAGACCGCTTTGACTACGGCGCCAGTATTGGTATTACCCACAGGTTTAGGATCATATACGGTATATTGTGACGCATCTCACATTGGGCTTGGTGCAGTATTAATGCAAAATGGCAAGGTAATTGCATATACATCGCGGCAGTTGAAAGTTCACGAGAAGAATTATCCTGTTCATGACTTAGAATTGGCAGCCATTGTTCATGCGCTGAAGATTTGGAGGCATTACTTCTACGGTGTCTCGTGTGAGGTATTCACTAATCATCGTAGCCTTCAGTATCTATTCAAACAAAAAGATCTTAATTTGAGGCAGAGAAGATGGTTGGAGTTGTTGAAAGACTATGATATCACCATTTTGTATCACTCCGGAAAGGCCAATGTGGTGGCCGATGCTTTGAATAGAAAGGCTGTGAGTATGGGCAGTCTTGCGTATATTCTGGTTGGTGATAGACCATTAGCTGCAGATGTTCAGACTTTGGCTAATCAGTTCGTGAGGTTAGATGTTTCAGAACCCAGTCGGGTTCTAGCTTGCACAGTCGCTCGGTCTTCTTTTTATGAGCGCATCAGAGAGAGGCAGTATGATGATCCTCATTTACTTGTCCTTAAGGAGACGGTGTGGCACGGTGATGCCAAAGAGGTTGTTGTAGGGGAAGATGGTGTTCTGCGAATGCAGGGCCGTATTTGTGTGCCTAATATGGATGGGCTTCATGAATTAATTCTTGAAGAGGCACACAGTTCCAGGTATTCTATTCATCCAGGTACTGCCAAAATGTATCAAGATTTGCGGCAACATTATTAGTGGAGGAGAATGAAAAAGGATATAGTTGCACATGTAGCTCGGTGTCTGAATTGTCAGCAAGTTAAGTACGAGCATCAGAGACCTGGTGGTTTGTTTCAGAAGTTAGAAATTCCTGAGTGGAAGTGGGAGCGTATCACAATGGATTTTGTTGTTGGGCTCCCACGGACTCAGAAAAAATTTGACGCAGTTTGGTTCATTGTGGACAGGTTGACCAAGTCAGCCCATTTTATTCCAGTGGCAGTTACCTATTCTTCAGAGAGGTTAGCTAAAATTTACATTCGTGAGATTGTCCGCCTTCACGGTGTGCCCGTGTCTATTATTTCAGATCGAGGTACGCAGTTTACCTCACATTTTTGGAGGGCTGTACAGCGTGAGTTAGGCACGCGGGTGGAGTTGAGTACAGCATTTCATCCACAGACAAACGATCAGTCAGAGCGCACTATTCAGATATTGGAAGATATGCTTCGCGCTTGTGTTATAGACTTTGGATGTTCTTGGGATCATTTCTTATCACTTGCGGAGTTTGCTTATAATAATAGCTACCAGTCGAGCATTCAGATGGCTCCATATGAGGCATTATACGGAAGGCGATGTCGATCGCCAGTTGGTTGGTTTGAACTGGGAGAGGCTCGGTTGTTGGGTACCGATTTGGTACAGGATGCCTTGGATAAGGTCAAGATTATTCAGGATCGACTTCGCACAGCTCAGTCTAGGCAAAAGAGTTATGCCGACCGTAAAGTTCGTGATATTGTATTCATGGTTGGAGAACGAATATTGCTTCGGGTTTCACCTATGAAAGGTGTAATGAGGTTCGGAAAGAAGGGCAAGTTGAGCCCTAGGTATATCGGACCCTTTGAAATTCTTGAAAGGGTGGGTGAAGTAGCCTACAAGCTTGCATTACCACCTAGTTTATCAGCGGTTCATCCGGTGTTCCATGTGTCTATGCTCCGTAAATATCATGGTGATCCGTCCCATGTGCTAGATTTCAACTCAGTCCAATTGGACAAAGATTTGACTTACGAGGAGGAGCCGGTGGCTATTCTAGCCCGACATATCCGACAGTTGAGGTCAAAGAGTTATCCTTCAGTTCGGGTGCAATGGAGAGGTCAGCCGGTTGAGGCATCTACTTGGGAGTCCGAGTCGGACATGCAGAGTAAATATCGACACCTTTTCTCAGCTCAGGTACTTTTTCTAACTCCATTCGAGGACAAACGTTTGTTTTAGAGGTGGAGAATGTGATGACCCAAAATGTCATCTTTAAATTTAATAAGTAATTTTGTGTTCTAAGACCTCGAAAAATACCATTTTTTATTCCTCGACTTGCGTGCGCAGTCCGAAAAATTTTTCGGAAAGTTTTTATGTGAAAAATGGATTAAAATGGAAAATAGAGCTTTAAAATTTAAATGAGTTGACCTTAGTCAACATTTTTAGAAAACAGACCCGGATCGGTGTTTTGACAGTTCCGGTAACTCCGTATCGTGATTTGGGACTTGGGCGTATGCCGGAAATTTAATTTGGAGGTCCCTAGCTCAAGTTATGACCATTTAACGGAACTAGCCATTTAAAGGCTAAATGTTTCAAGTTTGACCACGGGGTTGACTTTTTGATATCGGAGCCGGAATCCGATTCTGGAAATTTGAACTGCTCTGTTATGTCATTTATGACTTGTGTGCCAAATTTGAAGTCATTCCGAATTTATTTAATATGTTTTGACACAAGATTTGTAAATTAAAAGTTTAAAACTCAAAGTTCGAATCGGGGTATGAATTATAATTTCAGTGTTGCTTGATGTGATTTTAGACCCCGAGTCAGTTCGTATTATGTTACGGGACTTGTTGGTATATTCGAGCGGGGTCCCGAGTATCCCGAGAGTAAAACGGATTGAAATCGGAACAAGAATTGGACTTAAGCAAAATCTGAAATTTTGAGTTCTGGTGTAATCGCACCTGCGGAATTTTGACCGCAGGTGCGAGCTCACAGAAGCGACATCTATCGCAGGTGCGGCCTTTTTGCGCAGAAGCGGACGTCGCAGGTGTGACATTTTGTCCGCAGGGACGGAACCTCGCCTGGAAGCCCCACTTCGCAAATGCGAGCTTTGTCTCGCAAATGCGAGACCGCAGGTGCGAAAATATAGCCTGCAAATGCGAAAATGCTAGGCAGAATACATAAAATCGGGTCTTAGCCATTTTTAATTATTTTTGAGTTTTATGTCTCGGATTTGGGCGATTTCAAGGAGGATTTTTACGACTTTAAACTGGGTAAGTGTTCTTTATCATAAAGTGATTATATTTCACAAATCCATGTCTATATTCATCATTTATTTCGGATTTAAACATTATAAAAATAACAATAAAAAGAGAAAATTTTTATGGAGTTTCACCCGCGGTCTCCTTCCTAAAAACTTATCCCCGCTATGTATACACCACTTTAAGTAAGTTAATGATAGAAAATAAATTAAAGTAACTAAGTTTATTAGGAATCCGAGTTTTAAATAATAAAATAATTTTATATTATGACTTGAAGAGGAAGGAGAAATGTAATCAGAAAAAGACGTACTTTTAGTAGCTTCTTATCTTTATAATTCCATAACAACAACTTAATGAGTCTTTATTGATTTTGGGTAGATTTAACTTGCTGGGTCACGATTTTGATTTGTTTACATTCATTTTTTGATCTTGTTCCTGAAAATTGATTTCTTATTAATGGATATCTTAACTTGGGAACAGTATAAAATTGAAGAGGGAAGAAAATAAACAAAAATCTGTGGCAAGCTATTTTTGGTGGTGGCAATGGCGAAGCAGTGGTGCTAGGGGTGGTGGATTCTGAAAAATGGGTTTATTAATTTAAAAAAAGAAGAAAACAATGAGTTTTTTGAATTTCTCAAGCGCCTAACAAAAGTGAAAAATATTTTTTTTGTCATGTCAGCTCTTTGTATTTAATAAGCATACATTGAGTGAAGTTGGAGTAGTATTAAGAAGCCGTATATGTATTCGGCCTATTATTATTTCATGTGAAAAATATAGAAATTAACTATGGTAAATTTCTATGGTTAAATACTAATAACTATAGTTATATAAAAAGACACATTCCATTTGTTGTTATTTTAGGATGCACCAAGATATAAGAGGGGGTGAATTATTACTCCCATTTTTTGCGTGTTATGAATCGGGTTCTTTAACCTAAGAATGCTAGACACAAACAAAAAGTAAAGTGCGAAAATTAAACGACACAATAATTTTTAGGTGGAAAATCTCCTTGCTCAAGGGAGCAAAAACCACGATATACTGTCGTAAGATGCAGCTCAAAACTTCACTGACTTCCTTACCGTTCTCGCTCAGTCTTTCAATGGCTGGGAAGACAGTCGTAGAAATGAAGCCTATAGCCAATCCAACCATCAAATACAGATCGCCCCCTTCTCAAAGAATTGTTAGAATGGCTCACCCCACCCGACCTTCTAGACGTCTATTTTGCTTAAATGTAAGGGACTCGCCTTTCACCTTTCATTCGTTAGAGCCTTATAGATGGCTAGGTATATCAATATCATCCTACAAACATATTTCTTTAAATAATTTCATAAAATTATCAAATAATAGTGACATGGAGACCAGGTTCGCTGATCAGTAGAATCAAATTGTAATATGTTCACATCCTTAACTTTCCCCTTTTGGAATCATTAATAAATAAAGTATCAGTATAATCAAAAGTGAGAATTAGCAATATTAAACTCATGGCCACTTAGGCTACACTGACATGCATATAAATCAAGAGCTCAACCGTTTGATATAAGAATATTATCCATCTTTGAGAGCGCATCTAACCAAAAGAGAATTTTTATTAAATTCTGTACCAATTAAGCCTCAAAAAGCCCAAACCAACAGAAAATTACAAAATCCAGCTAATATTGCCACAAAAAAATAAAAATGAAGAAACAACAATAACCAGCATGGTCTTAAACGGGACCAGATTTGGACTATGACTTAAGGGGTAACTTAGAACTAGGTCTATTTGCTATAAGAGAGGATATGGGATACAAGCTGTAGCAATTTATCAAATGGGTAGTAGAAGCATCCTCTTCTTTCGTCATCTTTTCCCTTAACTCCCTATTCTCCTTTTTTTTTTAAAAATACAATCTTCTCATTGAACCTCTTATTCTCCTCATTGACTTCCTTCAGTTCATTGATCAATTGAATGATCATACTGTTACTTTTAGTACCTGGTTCGTTGTTTAGAAGTTCACAGTCCTACAATGTAGCTCTGTCAAACATATCCTTTTCGGTCCCCTTCTTTTCTACTCCCGATGAGATTCTTAAAGTGAGAAAAAACCTAGGTATGCAAGAACCTACACGACAATCCATGTTTTCCCTTAGAATGAATGGTTGCGTTAGCCATGTTCTTGATTATCATTGTGGGTAAATTCAACAACATATTTTTGTTAAGAACCTCCATTACTTTCAAATCTAATGCAGTGGCTTCATTCCTTCTTTTTGCTTTTGGTAACACACTTTCGTTCACTAACCCATAAAAGAGCTTATGAATCGGGTTCATTTCTCCTTTGTATACCTTTTTTCCCTATTTTTTCTTCCGTGGGAGAACTTTGTAGTCAGATACCCCTCTTCTTGATCTTCATAAACCTTAATCATCTTCTGTTTAATATAGATGTCAAACCCATTAGTTGGGATCGTCAGAATATGCTCCAAGGCTTTAGCATTGAAGGTCATCCCGACCTCCTTCACAATTGTACTCACTATCTCATCCCCCAAAAATTGAAGTTTGGAGTAGGATTTTGTGATGACCCAACCGGTCATTTTGAATATTTGTATTCCATTAATCTATTTGAAGTCTTGATCAGCATCGTATGATGTATTATGACTTGTGTGAATCGTCTGTTTTGGTTTTCAGGTTATTCAGAATTGATTTGGAAGAATGAATTTCATGATTGAAGCTTTAGAGTTGGAAGAGTTGACCAAATTTGAATTTTTAGTATTTGACTTCGGATTGGAGTTTTGATAGTTCCGTTAGGTCTGGATGGTTATTTTAGATTGGGGTGTATGTCCGGATTTGTATTTAGATATTTCTAGAAGGTTTCAGCGCTAATTGGCAAAAGTTAAAAATTGAAAGATTTGAAAAGTTCATAAGTTTGACCGAGAGTTGACTTTGAGGATATCAGATTCAGATTATGGTTCTGGGAATTGGAATAGCTTCGTTATGTCATTTGGGACTTGAGTGCAAAATTTGAGTTCATTCTGAGTTGATTTGATATGTTTCGGCGCGAGTTTTGGAAGTTGAAAGTTTAAAAGTTCATTAAGTTTGATTTGATGTGCGATTCGTCATTTCGATGTTGTTATGCGTGGTTTGAGGCTTTTGATTATGGGACTGGTTGGAGTGTTCGGACGGGTTCCCGAGGGGCTCAGGCATATTTCAGATTTAATTCAGATTCTTTTCCTTCCTTTTGGCATTGCTGGTTCTGCTGAGCATCTGGTTTTCTTGTTCGCGATCGCGGAGAACGGATCGCAATCGTGTAGAGTTGTTGGATGGCTGGGGAAGATTGTTCATCGCGTTCACGAGTCCAGAGTTGCGTTCGTGGAAGTTGAGGCTTTTGTTCAGTGCGTTTGCGAGTCTAGCGATATGTTCGCATAGAAGGAAGGAGGGCCCGAGGATGTCAGACGTTTGTTCTTCGCGATGGCCAAGTGTGGAATGCGATCGCATTGCTCTAGGAGATTTGACCATCACGTTCACGTCTGTTGTGCTGCGTTCACGAAAGAGGAATTTCTGCTGGTGAGCATTTGTTCTATGCGAACACATAGAATTGTTCGTGTTCGCGAAGTGTAATAGATGGGCATACTCTATGAAATCCCATTTCGGGGGTTTCATCCATTTTTGCAAATTTGGAGCTATGGAGCTCGGATAGAGATGATTTTCACCATATGTATTGGGCTAAATGTTCTCTACTCGGTTTTGATTTTATTTCATGAATCTATCTTCGTTTTTGGCATTTGATTGAGGATTTCGAGAGAGAAAGTAGGGAGTTTTTATCTAAAGTTTCATAGAGTAAATTTTTGAGATTTGAACATCGATTCAGAGTCGGATTTGAGTGAAACTAGTATGGTTGGACTTGTAATTGAATGAGCTATCGGATTTCTTAAGTTTTGTCGGGTTCCGAGGTGCGGGCCCGGGTTTGACATTTGGATTGACTTTAGGCTTTTGATTAAAGATTCAACCTTTATCGATTGGGTTTGTTTCCTTTGGCATTATTTGATGTATTTGAGTTGCTTTTGGCTAGTTTTGAGCCATTCAGAGGTTGATGCGTGCGGGATGGTACTTTTGGAGCATCGTTTGGCTTGCTCGATATTGGATTTGGCTTGTTCGAGGTAAGTAACACTTCAAAACTTGATGCTGAGGGTATGAACCCCTGAATATACGTTATATGTGTATAGTGTTGAGGAGACACACATGCTGGGTGACGGGTATGTGGGCGTGCACCGTGTGAATATTACTCGATTGATTTTGTACTACTGTGTAGTGACCTAATCTTGTTTCTATTCATGAAATTTCTACGTGCTAGAGTAATTAAGCCATGATCCATGTTAGAACCAATGTCTAGGCTATATGCTTATCCTGTTGAGACCCCCTGAGGTCATTTCTGCTGTTGAGTTATTTTCTTACATAGCAATTACATACTCAGTCATACTCATTCATTTGCATATCATATCTCAGTCTCTGTTGCCATTTATTGATACGTCATATCATCATTTTTGGGCTAGTTTTCATGAGAGGAATCATTTTGTGTCCATCTCCATTATTTCAAGAAGAACATTTTATCTCCCACAAGCAAGCATTATCGAATAATTTGAAAATTTAGACAAATAAAACAAAACTATTTACTAGTAGTATTTTTTGTTTCTTTTGGAATTTGAACTTTAGTCTCCATAATTTTCTTTCCATTTCATTAACCACAATGCCACCCGGCCCTTTAGGTGCCGATAAAAGTTCTTAAACACGAGAACCTTGGTTTTGTGATGATCACAGCTTTAGCACATAGATTGAAATCTGCAGGTTTTTGTGCACATGGTTTTGAGCTGTAGTTTTCTTTTGCCCCTATTATATTCAGAAGCCAACCAGACAAGTGATCCTCAATAGGGTAATGAAATTATTGATATGACCTACCAAACTCTTCATTTGGTTACTGCCATATATTATGTTTTTAGATTGAGAGTTCAAAGTTTCATGAAAATCAACAGACTGTCCCATTCTGATTTATGATCCTGCTGCCTGCCACATGTTCTCCCTCTCCATCATATATTAGGGCTATTTCCTCTGCATTTTAGGTTTTAGCCCTCGAAACAAAAAATGTAAGCAAGTGGATATAAAAGAATCGTTGTATCCTTTACTCCTTTATAACACTTACAAGAAGCTTAGCATAATTACTTTATAAAAAAGAATTAACTATGTATTATACTGGATTTGGAAAATACTAAGTACTCCAACATATTTACTTGGTACTTTCTTGTCATGAGAAGGTATGAAAATTTGGTGTAGTTGTGCATGAAAAGACTGCTGTAAAAATCAAAATGTTTAAGAATTCCAAACAATTTTCTACAAAAAAGAAAAAAGAGTTTTACTACTTGTAAAATGTTTTTTTGTAGTGGAGCTTTCGACTTAACTTGCCCTAACTCCTAATCATACAATGCTGTCGGACTAGTCAAGAGTACTACTACTAGATGAATGAAAATTCTTTTATTATAATAGCTTAAATTTCCTTAAAAGACAGTAAATTGACTGGAAAAATTTGTCCTTGTCATATTTAAATTTGTTTCAACCGTACTTATACTTCTGTCAACAGTTTAATTACTGCACTTCACTGCTTTATTTCAAGAAATAAATTTCCTTTGAGTATATATCTTCTCTTTAAGGTCACAAACTTTCTCTCGGTTTAAGATTTTGTTAAAAGGTTAGCATACCAGCACGATGCTAAGTTAAAATTCACCTTATTTCGAGTTGCCTATTAGTTGAAGTGAAACAATCTTAGCTAAAATAGATCATCCCAAAATTAAACACATCCCCCAATCTTTAGTACACATGCCACCTTACAATTTTAAATCATTGATCAACACGTATCCAATTGCTTCCATTGATGTCTTAGCCAAACTTACCTACCACGTGTCATGACCCAAAATCCCAACCGTCATGATGGCGCCTAACGCACCGGCTAAGCAAGCCTAAACATCATAGCAAAGGAAGAACAAAATAACGGAATTTATAAAAATAGCATAAATCCGGAATCTCAATACAACAATTACTACTAATACAAAATAAACCTCATACAACTGGTAAATACGAAATCATGACCTCTACAAGTGGATACAAGTCTGAGACTGACAAATAATAACACTGTCTGAACTGTAACAACAGTATGTAAGCAAAAGACAAGTCAAACTGCGACCAAGGATGCAGCTCTACCTTGCCTCTAGCAGATAGTCCAACAAGCAAGCCTACTGCTGATAACGGGTTCCCATACCTGGATCTGCACAGCTAAGTGCAGAGTGTAGTATGAGTACAACCGACTCAATGTACTCAATAAGTATCATAACTAAGCACGGCGAGGTAAAAGAAGCACAAACTATTAAATGATGCTAGCTATCACCTGTACAGTTTCATCCTTTAAACAAGTACAGAACAATAATGGAATCAAATCGTAAATCTCAGTAAGAAAACATATATGTGTGTATGTGTACAGTTTCTCAGATGCCCTCCCCAGTCAATACTCGGCATATAGAGATGATTTGCAGTTAAATCAGATAAATGATCAAGGAAATTTGTAAGTAAAGATGAAATGCAAAATCAAAACAAAACACTAGCCAGATTTTCTTAACTTTTTCATATCCGTACCAAACCACTAATCAGTTTTCCTTAATAATCGCGTGTACACCATTAAGAAAGAAACGTGATATGATGACCCTAGGGGGATGGATTCATATCCACACGCAAGCACTACAAATTCAACGTGCTACCAGCATAGCGTGGTCACGGGCTCAATATCATAATTTGCCCGGCATGGTCATAAGCATAACAGAACAATTCGCCCGGCATAGTCACAGGCACAACAACACAATCCGTCCAGCATGGTCACAGGTACAACAACACAATCCGCCTGGCATGGTCACAGGCAGTACAATACAATCCGACCGGCATGGTCACAAGTACAACAACACCATCCGCCCGGCGTGGTCACAGGCACAACAACACCATCCGCCAGGCGTGGTCACAAGCACCCAGTCCAATAATATTATACAAGAGAAAATAAACAAGTATACATGCATGTAATGAATGAATAGCAATTATCATGCTCCTGGACTAGTATAAATGACATGCTAAAGTGCAGGCATGTGCAACATCACATATGTTTGCACCCAATATCACGTAGCTATCACAATAATTCAAGTAACGAGTGGCTCAATCGAGTTTAAATAAGATACTTACCTCAAGCAATTAAATCACTCTACTAGCAAGCCCCGCCCGCATGTATCAATCTCCAGGAGGCTCGAATCTAGCCAAAAATAACGTAATACTATAAATAAAAGCTATAGGAATTGATTTTAAAAGATAAAGCTAAGATCTTTAACCAAATTAAAAAGTCAACCCAAAACGTCAACCCTAGGCCCACACCTCGGAATCCGACAAAATTTATAAAATCCGAACGTGCATTCAATTACGAGTCCAACCATACTAAAATCATCCAATTTCGACCACAAATCGAACCTCAAATTCCCAAATCTTACTCTCCAATACATGGGTCAAAAATTCCCAAATTCTAACTTAGATTCATGATAAATAGGTGAAATAATCAATGGGGTATTCAATATTCATGGACAAAGGTGATTAGAAATCACTTACCACCTTTCAATCTAGGTGAAAACCTCTCAAAAAATTGCCTAAGTCCGCTCCCAAAAATTATCAAAATGAGAAGAACTCAAACCCTCGATTTCAAATCTCTACCCAGCCTTTTTGCTCCTAAGGACTCACCAGTCGTACCTGCGGCTCCGCTTTTGCCGAAGAAAGCTCGCTTCTACAGAGATCACTTAAACACCCGACCAATCGCACTTGTGGTCCTAAATTTGCACCTGCGGGACCGTTTCTGCGGTCCATGCTTCAATCATGCACATCCTCACCTACGGTGTCAATCCGCTTTTGCGACTCCAGCCTCTCCTACCAAAATCCGCTTCTATGGCCAGCATCCTCGCACCTGCGGGCTCGTAGATGCGGAAAGTGCCTCGCATTTGTGGCCTCTTCCAAACCTACCAAACTCCACACCTGCGACGAGCTTATCGCTTATGTGACTTCGCACCTGCGACCCATATCTCGCATGTACGATCACACTAGGCACCAGAAAATATTAACCAAGGCCCTATGTCCAAAACAACTCTGAAATCACTCTGAATCTCACCCGTTCCCCCGGGGACCCCATCCAAACACACCAACATATTCTTAAATATGATACGAACTTAGTCAAAACCATAAATTGCATCAAACAACATCAAAAACATGAATCGCTCTCAATTAAAGCCTATTGAAACTAATGGATTTCAGACTTCTACAATCGATGCCGAAACATATCAAACCAACTCCGATTGACCTCAAATTTTGCACATAAATCATAAATGACACAATGGACATATTCCAACTTCCGGAACCAAAATCCGAGTCCAATATCAACAAAGTCAACTCTCGGTCAAACTTCTCAACTTTTCAACTTCCGCCAATTCGAGCAAAAACGACATACGGGCCTCCAAATCAATATTCGGACACACTCATGAGTCCAAAATCACCATACGGAGCTATCGAAACCATCAAAACTCCATTCCAAAGTCATTTACACATAACTCAATACCCAATTAACTCTTATAACTTAGGCTTCCAACCTTGGGACTAAGTGTCCCAATTCATTTAGAAACATCCCCGGAACCAAACCAACCACCCCGACAAGTCAAATAACAACAAACAAATATAGAATAAGCAATAAATGGGGAAATATGGCTAAAATACTCAAAACGACCAATAGGATCGTTACATTCTCCCCCTCTTAAACAAACATTTGTCCTCGAACGAGTCTAGAATCATACTTGGAGGCTCAAATAGGTGTGGATAGCTGCTCATATCCCGCTCAGTTTTCCAAGTAGCCTCCTCGACTGGCTAACCTCTCCAGTGTACTTTCACTGAAGCTATATTCTTTTATCTTATCTTTCGAACCTGCCGATCCAAAATGGCCACCGGCTCCACATCATAAGTCAGATCTCCATCTAATTGAACTGTGCTGAAGTCCACAACATAAGATGGATCAATGAAATACTTTTGGAGCAAGGAAGCATGAAACACCGGGTGAACACTCGATAGACTAGGTGGAAATGCAAGCTTGTTGGCCACTATCCAATCCTCTCTAGCACCTCAAAAGGGACAATGTACCGAGGGCTCAAGTTGCCCTTCTTCCCGAACCTCATAACACCCTTCATGGGAGATACTCTGAGCAATACCTTCTCTTCTACCATATAGGCAATATCACGGACTTTCCGATCGGCGTAACTCTTTTGTCTAGACTGTGTCACGCGAAGTAGATCCTGAATCAACTTGACCTTGTCCAAAGCATCCTGAACTAAATCGGTACCCAACAGACTAGCTTCCCCCGGTTCAAACCACCCAACTAGAGATCGACACTGCCTCCTATACAAGGCCTCATAAGGAGCCATCTAAATACTTGATTGGTAGTTGTTGTTGTAGGTAAACTCCGCAAGTGGTAGAAACTGATCCCAAGAATCCTTGAAATCCATAACACAAGTGCGTAGAATATCCTCCAATATTTTAATAGTGCGCTCGGACTGTCCGTCCGTCTGAGGGTGGAATGATGTACTCAACTCAACCTGTGTGCCTAACTCTCGCTGCACTGCTCTCCAAAAGTGCAATGTGAATTGCGTGTCCCGATAAAAAATAATGGACACCGGCAAACCATGAAGACAACGATGTCACGGATATAGATCTCAACCAACCGCTCTAAAAAATAGAGATTAACCACCCGAATAAAATGCGCAGACTTAGTCAACCGGTCCACAATCACCCAAATAGCATCAAATTTCTTCAAAATCTGTGGGAGTCCAACAACGAAGTCCATGGTGATATGTTCCCATTTCCACTCATGAATTTCAAGCCTCTGAAGCAACTCGCCCGGTCTTTGATGCTCGTACTTCACCACTGACAGTTCAAACACCTAGCTAAAAACCCCACTATATCTTTCTTCAATCTTCTCCACCAACAGTGCTGCCTCAAGTCTTGATACATCTTCGCGGCACCCGGATGAATGGAATATCGCGAACACCCCATCATCTCCAATAGAAGCCTCATTGGCATCACCATGTTGAACCATGTCCTCAAGGACAATCAAATAGGGGTCATCATACTGACGCTCTATGATGCGCTCATATAAAGAAAACCGAGAAACCACATAAGCTAGAACCCGACTAGGTTGCGAAACATCTTAACTCATAAACTGATTGGCCAAGGCATGAACATCCGATGCAAGCGGTCTCTCACCAACAGGAATATAAGCAAGGCTACTTATACTCACCGCCTTTCTACTCAAGACATCGGCAACCACATTTGCCTTCCCGAGATGATATAAAATGGTAATATCATAAACTTTTAATAGCTCCAACCACCTTCGCTGCCTCAAATTTAGATCCTTTTGCTTGAACAAGTGTTGTAGACTCTGATGATTTGTAAATACCTCACAAGACACACCGTAGAGATAATGCCTCCAAATCTTCAATACATGGACAATGGTTACCAACTTTAAATCATGAATGGGATAGTTCTTCTCGTGGGGTTTCAATTAGCGTGAAGCATAAGCAATCACTCTACCCTACTGCATCAATACACACCTAATACCAATACGGGAAGCACCATAATACATTGTATATGAACCCGATGTTGAATGAAAAACTAGAACTGGAGCTGTGGTCAAGGGAGTCTTGAGCTTTTGAAATCTCTCCTCACACTCATCAGACCACCTGAATGGGGCATCCTTTTGGGTCAATCTAGTCAAAGGTACATCAATGGACGAGAAGCCCTCCACAAAGCAGCGATAATATCCGGCCAAGCCAAGAAAACTCTGAATCTCAGTAGCGGAAGACGGTCTGGGCCAACTCTGAACCTCCTCAATCTTCTTCGGATCTACTTTGATACCCTCACTGGACACGACGTGCCCCAAGAACGCCATAGAACTGAGCCAAAACTCACACTTGGAGAATTTAGCTTAAAGCTTCTTCTCCCTCAACGTCCGTAGTACAATCCTCAGATATTGAGCATGCTCCTCTTGACTACATGAGTACACTATGATAACATCAATAAATACTATGACAAATGAATCAAAATATGGATGGAATAAACTGTTCATCATATGCATAATTGTTGTTGGGGCATTGGTCAGCCCAAAAGATATCACAAGGAACTCATAGTGACCATAGCGGGTCCTGAATTCCTTCTTCAAGATATCAAACTCCCGAATCTTCAACCGGTGATACCCAGATCTCAAATTGATCTTTGAAAATACTCTAGCTCCTTCAAGCTGGTCAAATAAGTCATCAATGCGTGACAATGGGTACTTGTTCTTAATTGTAACTTTGTTCAGCTGCCTATAATCAATGCATATCCGCATAGTACCATCTTTTTTCTTCACAAACAAAACCGGTGCACCCCAAGGTGACACACTAGGCCTAATGAACCCCTTATCAAGAAGCTTCTGAAGTTGCTCTTTCAATTCCTTCAACTTTGTTGGTGCCATACGATATAGAGGAATATAAATGGGCTAAGTTCCCGGAACCAAGTCAATACAAAAATCAATGTCCCTGTCGGGTGGCATGCCCGGCAGGTCTGCAGGGAACACATTCGGAAAGTCTCACACAACTGGAACAAAATCAATGGTGGGAGCATCAGCCCCAACATCCCTCACAAAGGCCAACTATGCCAAATATCTCTTCCCATTTATCCGTTGGGCCTTAGAATATGAAATCATTCTACTTGGAACATAGTCTAGAGAACCTCTCCACTCTACCCTAGGCAAACCCGGGATCGCCAATGTTATGGTCTTAGCGTGGCAATCCATAATAGCATGCCATGGTGACAACTAATCCATGCCTAGAATAACATCAAAATCAACCATACTAAGCAACAAAGGATCAACTCTCGTCTCCATTCCCCCAATAGTCACTACACACGATCGATACACTTGGTCCACAACAATAAAATCACCCACCAGCGTAGATTCATGAACAGGCATAACTAGGGACTCACGGGGCACATCCAAATAACGGTTAAAATATGATGATACATATGAATAAGTGAAACCATGGTCAAATAATATGCAAGCATCCTTGTGGCACACAGAGACAATACATGTGATCACTTCATATAAAGCAACGGCCTCTGGTCTGGCGGGAAAAGCATAGCATCATGCCTGACCACCACCTGATCGACCTCCCCCACTAGGGTGGCCTCGAGCTGACTGAGCCCCACCCTGAGCTGGTTGTGCGGGTGGTGTAGCTGCTGGTGCTAGGATCATAGGCTAGGATCTTTGTTGTGGAACCCTACTCAATAATCTGGGGCAATCTCTCTTGAGATGACTCAAATCCATGCACTCATACCAACCCCTCCTGACAAGCTATTGACCTGGATAACCCGAGGAACTGCCTGTAGAAACCTGGGAAAACAAAGCATGGTAAGAACTCTGTGCTGGAAATGCACTGAATGATGACTGACACGCACGAGCATTGTAAGAACCATGGCTAACCGATGCACCACGATGAAATGGATGGGTCATCTAAGTGGGCCTATAAGGATGACCCCTGCTGCGATGGGTCTGTCCTCCAGATGAAATATTGTTGAAACCACCTGAACCACGAGGCCTCTCGGCCTCCTTTTCCTCGTGCTCCTGGCTGTGAACCAGATCTAAATGCCTAGCAATATCAACCACCTCGTCGAACCTAGCACCTGACACAATCTCCCGAGTCATGACGAAACGTAGTCCATAGTTGAGAAAATCAATGAACCTCCTAATCCTCTCCCTCTCAGTGGAAACTAACCATATCGCATGACGATCCAACTCCAAAAACCTCATCTCATACTGGGTCACTGACATGCCCTCCTGGTGTAGCTGCTCAAATGGCCTACATAATTCCTCCATGTGATTCTGTGAAACAAACTTCTCTAAGAAGAGAACTGAGAACTCATGCCACTTAAGTGGTGCGGCACCGGCTGGCCTGCTCAACTCATAGGCCTCCCACCATCTGAAGGCTCCCCCCCAACAGATGAAAAGTAGTAAATGAGACTCCACTAGTCACCACAATACTCGTCGTGCGAAGGATCTGTTGGCACCTGTCTAAGAAATGTTGAGCATCCTCTGACTTATCTCCACTGAACGTTGGAGGCCTAAGCCTCCCGACCCGTTCTTGCCTCTTCTGCTCCTCATCACTCATAGGTGGACCAACCTGGGCTTGAGAAGCTACAACAGGCTAGGCTGGTAGTACCCCTGGTGTTTGATCTCCCTGAACCACCTGCTCTTGAGTATGGGCGGCAGGAGTCTCAGCACCTCCCCCGGCCTGAGAAGTGGCTGGTGCGGCCTGAACTGAAACCGCCTGAGCAAGGATAGTGCATACAATCAATATCTGGTCCAAATCCTTCTCAAGGCCTGGAATCACAATGTGCACAGCTGGTGCCTGAGTTGGTCCCACCGGCTCAACCACATCTGGTATCTGCTCCTGAGTTGGAGCAATTGGTGGCTCCACAGGTGCTACTCTAGTTATTGTACGAGATGTACCTCAGCCTTCACCCTAGCCGGTGGTACTCGTAGCCGTCTGCCGGATCTGGTCGCAGGTGTCCTCACCATCTATGAGAAAATAGAATAATAGAAGTTTAGTATCCGGAATCAATAAATCTGCACGACAAGAATACAAGAAAGTGAATTTTCCTAATGGTTCGGTAACCTCTCAAAGGTTAGTACAGACGTCTCCGTACGGATCTGCAAGACTCTACAAAACCTGATCATGACTCATAATACCTATGAATCTAGGGCTCTGATACTAACTTGTCACGAACCAAAGTCCCAACCGTCGTGATGGCGCCTAAAGCACCGGCTAGGCAAGCCTAAATATGATAACAAAGGAAGAACATAACAACTGAATTTGTAGAGATAGCATAAGTGTGGAATCACAATATAACAATTACTACTAATACAAAATAAATCACCTAGTAAAGATGAAATGCAAAACCAAAACAAAACACTAGCCAGTTTTCCTCAACTTTTCCATATTTGTACTAAACCACTAATCAGTTTTCCTTAATAACCGCATGTACACCATCGAGAGAGAAACATGAGAGGGTGACCCTAGGAGATGGATCCATATCCACAAGCAAGCACGGCCAATTCTACACGCTACCTGCCCGGTGTGGTCACGGGCTCAATATCATAATCCATTGGGCGTAGTCATATGCATAATAGTATAATCCGCCCGACATGGTGACAGGCACAACAACAAAATTCGCTCGGCGTGGTCACAGGTACAATAACACAATCCACCTGGCGTGGTCACAGGCACAACAACACAATCTGCACGGAGTAGTCATAGGCAACCAGTCCAATCATAGCATACATGAGCAAATAAATAAGTATACATGTATATAATGAATGAACAACAATTCTCGTGCTCCTAGACTAGTATAAGCGACATGTAAAGTATAGGCATGTGCAAAATGTAGTACCATAGCTAAAACCAGCAAATTTTATTAAAGAATAACAATTATCAATTCATTCAGGGATTACACCTTTATGTAGCCTCAAACATGGCTAAAATAGTTCACAACAATGTCACAAATATATGAAGCATCATGGCTTAAGGTTTATCAGTCAATTCTAGGTTTATCATAGCCTGAGCACAACCCGAACATGAATAAATACTCCCCCCCCCCCTTCGTGTCAGTACATAAGCTCAGCCCCACACATGTGCACACCCAATATCATGTAGCTATCACAATAATTCAGGCAACTAGTGGCTGAACCGAGTTTAGATAAGATGCTTACCTCAAGCAATTAAATCACTCCGCTAGCAAGCTCCTCCCACATGTATCAATCTCTGGGAGGCTCGAATCTAACCAAAAATAACATAATACTATAAATAAAAGCTATAGGAATTGATTCTAAATGATAAAGCTAAGATCTTTAACCAAAATCAAAAGGTCAACCTCGGGCCCATGCCTAGGAACCCGACAAGATTTACAAAATCCGAACACTCATTCAGTAACGAGTCCAACCATACCAAAATCATCCAATTTCGATGATAAATCGAACATCAAATCCCTAAATTTTACTCTCCAATACATGGGTCAAAAGTCCCCAAATTCTAACTTACATTCATGATAAATAGGTAAAATAATTAATGGGTATTCAATATTCATGGACAAAGGTAATTAAAAATCACTTACCTCTTCAATCTAGATGAAAACCTCTCTAACTTAGAAGAACTCAAACCCTCGATTTTAAATCTTCTCCCAGCCTTTTTGCTCTTGCGGTCTCACCAGCCGCACCTGCGGCTTCGCTTCTGTAGAAAAAAGCCCGCTTCTGTGGAGATCACTTAAACACCAGACCAGGCGCACCTGCGGGACCGCTTCTGCGGTCCAGACTTCGCTCCTGCACATCCGCACCTGCGGTGCCAATTTGCTCTTGCGACTCTAGCCTCTCTTACCAAAATTTGCTTTTGCAGCCAACATCCTCGCACTTGCGGGCTCGTAGAAGCGGAAAGTGCCTCGCATCTATGGCCTTTTCCAAACCTGCCAAACTCCGCACCTGCGACGAGCATCTCGCTTCTGCGACTTTGCACCTGCAACCCATATCTCGCAGGTGAGAAAACACCATGCATCAAAAAATCTTAGCCAAGGTCTTAAGTCCAAAACAACTTCGAAATCACTCTGAATCTCACCCGAGCCCCCCACGACGCCATCCAAACATACCAACACATTCTAAAACACGATACAAACTTAGTCGAAGCCTTAAATCACATCAAACAACATCAAAAACATGAATCGCCCTCAATTCAAGCCTATTGAAACTAATGAATTTTCAACTTCTACAATTGATATCGAAACCTATCAAACCAATTCTGATTGACCTCAAATTTTGCACACAAGTCATAAATGACACAACGGACCTATTCCAACTTCCAGAACCAAAATCCAAGCTCGGTATCAATAAAGTCAACTCTCGGTCAAACTTCTCAACTTTCCAACTTTCACCAATTCGAGCCAAACAACTTACGGACCTCCAAATCAATATTTGGACACACTACTGAGTCCAAAATCACCATATAGAGCTATCAGAACCATCAAAACTCTATTCCGAAGTCATTTACCCATAAGTTTACACCCGATCAACTGTTACAACTTAAACTTCCAACTTTGGGACTAAGTGTCCCAATTTATTTCGAAATATTTTCAAAACTAAAACAACCACCTCGACAAGTCACATAACAACAAACGAACATAGAATAAGCAATAAATAGGAAAATATGGCTACAATACTCAAAATGACCGGTCGAATTGTTACATCACCTATCCCAGTATAGACAAAAAAAATAAATCGTACGTAATATTTATATTAAATCAATGAAGACAAAATATATGTCTTTTATACATGCATTTGTCACTTAACCATGATTAAGATAAGTATAAATTCTCATTTAGTTTATAACTGTTAATGTTAAATTGCTTAATTTGATATAAGTGCTGGGTACAAATAAGTACCTCAGCTGATGTATATAATGGTGCGAGAGAGAGAGAGAGAGAGAGAGAGAGAGAGAGAGAGAGAGAGAGAGAGAGAGAGAGAGAGAGAGAGAGAGAGAGAGAGTGAGGGAGAAAATTGGTGAATATGCAATATGCAGGCAGGACCGGCCTAATGGCCAAGCAAGTAAAGCAGTTGCCTAGGGCCCCTTATTTGTAGGGGCCCCAAAATTTTCTGATTTTTAATGTATTTGTCCATTCATTTTAATAATATTAAGTATTTGAAAAGAAAAAAAAATGCTAAGTTTCAAGGAAAGGACGTTGGAGAACAATCGGAAATGGAATCTATTTTGGGAATTCAAGCCCCACGCGTGAACAACTGAACATCCCACTATGTTGTGTCATTTGTCTACCATTATTATTATAAATGAGCCCATATTCTTTATCTTTTTTATCTTTCTCTCTGCAAAGCTTCTCTAGACTCTATATTCCAAAATTCCAATCTCATTCGGTTACTACCTCAAAATAAAATACCAAAACACAACTACACAAGTACCATCTGTTTGATTTGCTCTCAAGTATTTGGCCTTACATCAAGAATTTTGAAGTAGCAAAAGCTAATCAAATTATCTATTTGTTGTCTTGTTGAATCAGGTTTGATCGTTCTATATTTTATTATTTGCATCTACTTTTTAATTTTTTTTTAGATATATTTTCTTTGTAAGTATATATTGTCTTTTTAGTTATTTATTAGAGTTTTAATGTATCAACTAGAAAATATGAATTCGGATGTTCAAAACGTCAAAAAAGAAAAATGATTGAAACTCTAGTACAATCCCAAAAAGGAGTACTTGATAAATTTGTAGCGAAGAGTAAAAATTCTAAATCAGAAAATGTGAAAGATTTTATGATAGATGAACAAATCACTAATATAATTGAGATAGACAATAATAAAATTCAAGAAGAAGAGGAAGGAGGTGAAGTTATCGAGAAACCTAACATATATCCTCAAGAAAAATAAGAAGTTCTAAATAAGTTGGATAATTATACTCTGAGGAACATATATGATCCTAGTCAATGGACTAGTATAGATACAAAGTTGAGAGATCTATTAGTAGAAAAGGGGCCAATTAAAATTACTAACATAGATTTTCCAAAGGATAAATTCTTTAGATATTTTTCTACTACAAATTATATTCAAAAATTGGCTAATGGAGAAAGACATGAAAGAAGATGGTTAGTTTACTCTAAAGATATGGATAAGGTATTTTATTTTTGTGGTAAGTTGTTTAATACGACTTTTAGCTTTTGTAGCAGTAAATTAGCTAGTGATGGTAGTAGTGAATGAGAAATATAAGTGCTAAGCTAAAAGTTCATGAAATATCAAAAGAGCATATTATTAATATGGGTGCATGGATTGATTTAGAAATGAGATTGCACAAAAGTAAAATAATTGATAAAGATGTTCAAGAACAAATCAATAGAGATAGAGAGCACTGAAAAAATATATTACCAAGAATTATTGTTGTGATAAAAACTCTTAGAAAAAATAATTTGGCATTTAGGGGAAAAAATGAAAAGATCTATCAAGAAAGTAACGGAATTTTTTTGAGTCTAATTGAAATGATTGCAGAATTTGATCCAATCATGCAGGAACATGTTCGCCGAATTAAGCATGATGAAATTCATAATCATTACCTTGGACATAATATACAAAATGAATTGATAAATTTATTAGCTAGTGAAATTAAGAATAAAATTATTGACAAAATTATAGAAACAAAGTACTTTTCAATCATACTTGATTGCACTCCAGATGCAAGTCATCAAGAACAAATGTCTTTTATATTACGGAGTATCGACATCACTGTAACTCCAGTAAGAATTACTGAATATTTTTTAGAGCTTTTAAAAGTTGATGATACAAGTGGAAAAGGTCTTTTTGAAGTTATTGTAGATGAGATAAAAAGTATTGGACTTGATATTGATAATTTAAGAGGACAACGATATGATAATGGATCCAATATGAAGGGAAAACACCAAGGAGTGCAAAAAAGACTGCTCGACATAAATTCTAGATCATTTTATACATCATGTGGTTGTCATAATCTAAATTTGGTACTTTGTGATATGGCTAATTCTTGTACCAAAGCTATATTATTTTTTGGAGTAGTACAATGCATATATTCACTATTTTCTTCTTCTACTAAGCGATGGCAAATTTTAAAAGATAATGTACCTAGCCTAACTCTTAAATCATTATCACAAACGCGTTGGAAAAGTCGAATTGAAAGTATTAAAGCAATACGATTTCAAACTCCACAAATAAGAAATGCTTTATTGAAATTAGTAGAAGTTAGTGAGGATCCAAAAACTAAAAGCGAAGCTAGTTGTTTAGCAACTTATGAGTTTGAAAATTTTGAGTTTTTACTGGGTATGACTATTTGGTATGATATACTATTTGCAGTTAATTCAGTTAGCAAACATTTACAATCAAAAGATATGCATATTGACATTGCCATAGATCAACTTAGGGGTTTGATTTATTTTTTCAAAAAATATAGAGAAGAAGGATATGCAACTTCCATGATTTCTGCTAAGGAAATTGCATGTGAGTGGAATATAGAACCTGAATTTCGTAATAAACGTGTAATATATAGAAAGAAACAATTTGATGAGAATGTTGATAATGAAATTACAAAATCTCTTGAAGAATCTTTTAGAGTTGATTACTTTTTATACATAGTAGACCAAGCTATTTTTTCACTTCAAAGTAGATTTGAGCAATTTGAAGCGTATGAAAATATTTTTGGTTTCCTATTTAGTGGCAAAACATTGAGATCTCTAGATGATGAGAACTTAAATAAAAATTGTCTTAACCTTGAATGTTCTTTGAAACATAATAGTAACTCTGATATTGATGGTTTAGACTTATTTTATGAATTAAAAGTTTTAAGGAAAATAATACACGTAGAAGATGATAATCTAATCGATATACTTAATCATATAAAAAGACTTGATTCTTTTTCAAATGCTTATATTGCTTATAGAATAATGTTAACAATTCCTGTAATAGTTGCCTCAGCGGAAAGAAGTTTTTCAAAATTAAAATTAATAAAATCTTACTTAAGATCAACAATGTCTCAAGATAGATTAAATGGATTAGCTATATTATCAATTGAAAAAGAATTATTAGAAGAAATCGATTACAAACAAATTATTAATAATTTTGCATCTCAAAAAACTAAAAAAATAAATTTTAAATAAAATTATGAGCCGCCCTGTTAGCAGGTAGAGATTAATTGCGCCATGAAAGAAACTTATGACTTTAGGTTATACAATAGTTGAATATTTATGCTTAGAAGCTCAAGCTGAGCTCAATAGGTTAGCCATTGGGATAGACATGAAATGAATACATCTAATTAGCTGCCTGATTGACAATAATAACTTCTTTTTTCTTGCTTAGAAAAAATTACAAAGAAGAAAAGTAAAAAAATAAATGAAATTGGAAATTAGAAGAGCTACTGCAGATCTCTAATAATAGTATTGTTCTGAGCAGCCTATAATAATCCTCTTTGTTATTTGATCCAGCCACCACCTTTCTCCAATCTAATTGCTCTTTGACATCACCCTTTTGATCAGAACTCCACCTGCTCCAATTGTACCTATTCCACAGCCAAGCAAACTGTATTTTTGTAATATCAGTTTTCAATCTTATTTTAACTACCACTTGATATTTATTTATTCATATACTAAGAAATCAATAAAAACAATTTTATTAAAAAATGAATAGAATCTCATTTTAGATCACCTAGAGCATTCCCACGTGGTCATGTTCCAAATGACTGTAAACCATGTGAGTTGTGACCTGAGGACTTCCATGATTCTTTATAATCATCACATAGTAAAAGTAATTGTATATTTTCACATTTCGTACTATTTACTAAAGTATATGTTTTTAGATCTTAATAAATAAAATTGCTCTAATATGAGAGAACTTAAAGACAGGAAATTATGTAATGTATGAGTTAGAAATTTATTCCTGTGTGTATAGGAGTGAGAAAGCTATTCTTGAATTCCAATGAAAAGGACTTCTTTTTTTATCCATCTGTAACAACTTAACTTCTTAAATGAAATTTTCTTCTCCTCTAACAAGTAAAAATACTAGTACTATAAACTAATGTTACACTAATATTTCAAACTTAATTTTATATCTTACTAAGTAGTGAATTTTCATTACATTTTAACCATTATCTTAAATGTTCTTTACCAATAGTTTATCCAAACAAGAAATAACCACACAAATTACATTATCTTAAGAAGATTTTTACTTTCTTAAGCAAGTTATTACTACTTGTTTACCTTGTTGACCTATGGGAATGGTGAATCTTTACAAAGATGTATGCCACTCTGTAATAGATTAGATGTTGAATATATTCTCCTTTGACCACGTGTATGATGGGCCCACTTATTCTTGGTTAAATAAAATTTGACTAAAAAATACTACTATGTAATACTAAGTAGGTACCTGCAGTAGGAGGAAGAGAAGTGGGCTTTGAGATAAGGGCCGGAACAGCAGCTGTTGGAGAGTACATATGGGCCGGAAGGCCCATTGTCTGTGACTGATGATGGTGAAAGTGATAATATGGGTACATTGGCATCAATGTGTTGCCACCCATCAATGGATACACTTGAGAGAAATGCCCATTCATGTAGGCCCCACCTGTGTAGCTTAGCTTCTGTCCACCACATCACAACCCTTTTATTAAGCCTTCAATTCAATATATTCCCAAAAAAAGAAAACCAAATTTGCCTTAATTAAATTTGTTTTTTTACTTACATGATTGTAATTCATGTCTGTGGCAATATAAGCTGGAGAATAACTGCATAATAACAACAATCTTTATGTTAGGGGTGTGCGAATAAAGTTAGGGTTGAATCAGGTTAAGATATAATACCCATAGAAAGGAAGAGGTTGATGATGGTGATATGGTGAAGCTGGAGCTGCAGCAGCTTGGGGTGCCGAAGCAGCAGGATAGTACCATTGCACGTGACCTGCAGGTGATACTGGATTGGCCCTTGGTCCTACCACGTTGGGTCCTTCAATATTTTTCAGGAAAAATAAATTAGATATATACTACTACTAGTTCATGTCCTCCTCGAATATCATAAGTGATTAAATTATAGGGAATTCCTTCAGAAAATATTTCTATACTTGAAGTTTAGCATTTAACGTGTGCTATACTTAATAAATTATCGTGGTTTTATACATGTGTTTGGGTCAAAATAGAGGATCCAAGATTTTAATGCGACGGGAGAACTACTACTATTATCTTTGTTTTAAAAGAATAATAATAATAACCACGTCAAGAAGATTATTAAGATACCTTGTTGAGGAGGAGGAGGAGGAGTGATAGAAGGAGGGGGCCTGGAACGACGTGCGCCGAGGGATGCCAGATTACAGTTGGCTCGGCGGCCATTGATGATTGGGGTTGCATCCTCACATGCCTTTTTCGCTGATTCTGCCTCCTTAAATGTCACCTATTTATTTATCCAAAACAGGGAACAAATTGATTCAGTTTACATATAAGTACCACCTTCAATGCCTAAATTCCACTCAGGAAAAACTTAAACAGAAATATTTCCACATGCACGCATTGAACACCCATGATTCCGATGAATATACAATAGCGGAAATGTGAAAAAACTTTTGTTTATGTCAATTCAATAAATATATAATCATGATTAATTCATCAGTTAAATAGTAGTATAACAAATTAATGTAGTTTTGATGTGAGTACGAATAGTTTTTTCTTTTTTACGAAAAAGAGTGCTTGGATTGTATACATTTTTTGCACCTAAGAGTTAAGATTCAAGATAGATGAATTTTTTGAAAGACACAACCCAATTATCAATAAAATCACCTAAATGGAAAAACTAGCTAGCTATTCGAACCTCCAATCTCGGCCTAAATGTGTTGTGCTAGAGAATTGGTCACTTTTCGGATTATTATTCTTTCTATATATATAAAAGCTGATAAAGTGAAGTTTGGTATACTGTAGTATTTTTGAATGTATAGGTCTGTATGTAAAGAGAAGGAAGTAGAATTAACATACAAAGCCATAGCCCTTGGATCTGCCGGTGAGCTTGTCGGAGATGATGACAGCTTCCAAGATCTCACCATATTTGTCAAAGTGCTCTTTCATGGCTTCCTTTGGAGTTTCCCACGCCAGCCCTCCCACAAACACCTTTGTCAACGTCGTATCTCGATCGCCGATGTTGTTGCTGTTGTTGTTGTGATACCCACTCACATTGTGGTTATTGCTCATCGTCATCTTGATAAGCATGCAGAGAAATGGACTTCTTGAAAGAGAGAGAGAGAGAATATTTGAAGTTTTATGGAGAGACAATAGGGGATTTTAGAGGAGAAGTTTAAGAGTATATAAACATGAGAAATTAGAGGGAGAGTAGGGTTAGGAAGAAGTTAAGGTGGGTGGGTGTTGGGTCTGGGAGATTGATGGAATATGAGTAATATACATAGTATATGCATAAATTTAATTTCTATACACTTACCATGTAAAATGAATATTTTTTGTATTATCAAATCACATAAAAGATATTTACATATAATAGTTCATAAAAAGTAGGAATAGTAACCCAAATATAAGGCAAATTATCAACGGTTATAACACGTTAAAATACATTCATAATATTGAATTCTCTACACTATAAGTGTAAATAAATTAAATTCACATGTACATGCATATATACACACAACATACACATAGAACTTAGTTGTATGTAACACTGTTTGTGTGTCCGGGGGGAGGAGGGAGGGGGGGGGGGAGGAATTAGAATAAGAAAATGGAGAAAAGCAGGAAGACAGAAGAGCAGACAGTTGGACGAGGGGTTGAGGCCATCAACGTGGTCTCTCTTTTTTTCATCTTCTATCTGGCTTTGTTTAATGAAAATGCTACTCTTCATTACTACCCCTTTAATTTTACTTACCATATTAAAGCCCTATGTTTGTGTGTTGTGCTATAAAATTTTCTTTCCAAACGTGAATGCATCGATGGATCATCTCAGAATTGTATACTTGAGGGTCCACACGCTATTCCTTTTTCTCTCACCACCAAATTAAATTACTGCTATAGAAATAATAGTAAGAAGGTTAGATCTCTTACATTATATTGTACAACCACCATTCACTACTCATTCTTTGAAGAGTTCACATATATGGATGCACACCTTGTTTGTGTTGTAGTTAGCAAATTTTCACATTGTCGTTTGATCTTAATTGGTGATAAGTAGTTGATGAAATTTTTTAAACTAGAAATTCAACAATAATTCCATACTTTTTCATTTTGGTGATGATCTTTCCGTAATTGTATCATTTACTTCTTTTTTTCAACGTAATAGTATTATTTACTGATTGAGAATAAGAATTAGTGTTGAGAAAGATAGTGCAAATTGTCTCCCATATTAGCCCAAAAGTAGTTGATCTTTCAGTCAAACAATTAATATTTTAGTCAGAGATGTGAAGTCTACTAACAGTCATGTCTTAACAGACATATAGGCTATATATAAATAATTAATTTCAATTTCTGTGAACATGTTTGACTGAGCACGAAATTTAAAAAAAATAAAAACTTTTAGAATTTGTGGTTTTAAACAAGTCAAAAATGGGTCCAGAGTATTTGTGTATAAAAGCTTCACATTAAAGGTAGAATTGTAAATTTAAGCAAAATTGTTTTCAAATTTAGAAAGGGGTCATTCTTTTTGGAACAGACCAAAAAAGAAATAGTTTCATCTATACTGGAACAGAGGTAGTATTTTATAAGTCCAAAGCGTAAAAAAAAATCGCCTTTATTTTTCTCTTCTATTCAAAAACTTTCAGAACGTATGCTTGTGAAAGATCAAGCATTAGAAACTTTGATTTTGTTTGGTTTTGTAAGTTCTAAAAGAGTTCTGCCAAGCATCCTAGTAGCCATATAGTAAAAGGAATAAATTTTAAGGCAGTGAATACACTATCGAAGTTACTAATATTTCGTTCTTGCAATTATTTTACCAACACTATTCTCATACTTTTTTATTTCGCAGCAAAAATACAATTTAGAATTAGTATAGGAGAAGAGCTAGGTTGTGTAATTGGTGGTCATGTAGCCAATTCATGTAAAGAGGATTTATAATGTCAACTTTCTTTTTCCTAATTCCATCACTGTATGAAATGTCACAGAAATCAACGGGATAAGCATCTATGTCATAGGAGCAACAAAAATATCTATGTTTGACTCTTAATAAAAAGAAGTGTGAGTTTTGCGTTTTTGTTTTGTTTCTTTTATTTTCGGTTATTTATAGTTTATTTTAGCGAAAGGTATTTTACAATATTATCATTATTTTTATCTTCTTATCTAAACTTCACAAATTTGGTTTCAAAATTTCCTTTGGCTAATTCCAATTTAACCTTCGACAGTTAAGTACGAATTGTTTTTAGATGATACCATTATCACTATATACTTTAATTTTCTATGACTATTTACAATTTGAATTGACAAAATGAACGTATAAAATTTCCTTTTTATTTACCAATCTCTCCACACCAATTAAACCTTAAAATTCACAAAATAAGCGAGAAAAACAAGAAGTTTGCCATAAATGAAGGAGAGTGGAGGTACGCACGACAGAAAAGCGTTGATGAAAAAAGAAAACATAAATGTAAGAAAGAAGACAGCTAAAAAGGCCGTACTGTGAAAATGTGAAATCTACGAAAGGGAAAAAAGGTACAATTAGCAGAAACTGACGTGCGGTCCGGATTCTCAGAGATTTGAGCGTCTAATGTTAACTGAGTATTGTTTGTGTTAGAAAGGAAACGTCGTGCATAGATTCTCATCAAACGCCACTACCCGCCAATCAGGCACTGCCGCCTCCACCGCTATTTTCCCAAAATTTATGTTTTTATTGAATAAAATCAGGTTTTTGTTTGGACAACATTTGGAAAAATATTCTCTAAGAAAACTGCGAAACATGAAGATACATTTGAATAGATGTAATTAGTTTTAGATTTATGAGTGACGGAGGAGTTTTTGAGAAAAAATAACTCATCTAGCTAACACCTGTTAACTTTAAAAAAAACTTTTTCCAAAATTTTGAAATAAATATCATCTTCCAAAACTTATCTTCACTTTTCGCAAGAAATTTTGCACAAACAAATGCCAGTAGATATGCTATGGAAGGTACTACCAAATAATTTAATTACTCTAAGTTTACACCAAAACAATAACAAATCACTTGTGTAAATACAGATTGGAAATATTAAAAAGAAAACTTTATCACATCAGTTTGTACCTAATGTTTCTCCAATTCTCATAGATTAAATTAACTAAATTTTGTTTAAATACAGCTTTGAGATAATTAACTGATAAGTTTTTCACCAAAAAATTTGTTGAGTTTAATAATTGTACTGATGTGGGCTAGTTAGTGTAATTAGTGTATTTGGGCTTGGCCCACGTTTTGATTTATAGCTTTAGTGGACTGACTGAGTCGGGTCATATAAAATAGTGCCCCCCACATTCTATTTTGTACAAAAAAGAAATATTTTATTTTGAACAGAGATAAGAAATAAAAGGTCTGCTTGTTCTTTCTCTTTCTCTATGAAACTTCAAGCCCTAGTTAGCCTCTTCTCAAATCAATGTCGATTCCAGCTTGTAACATGGTATCAGAGCTTGGATTATGATAGAGCTCGTCCTTGGCTATTGTCCGATGTTACCCCTGTAATTTTTCGCCCGAATTTTGTTTGAGTTCTCTCATCAGAGGCATTTTCTGATTCCTAGGGTTTCGGTGTTTGGTACTTCAAATTTTTTCATCTGTTTGTTGTTATCTCGTCTTATCCTTCTGATTCCTACAAGCGATTGGGACAGTAAGGACTTATCAGCTGGACTCTCATCGGATTCTAGGGTTTTGGCTTCCGCTTTCTCTTTCGTTTTTTTTTCATCTCAAGGCTGTGTCTTTCCGGTTGTGAAAAATTAGGTAACATTGTTTCATCTCTATTCATTTTTTTCATTGTCAGATTCTATGATCTCACTTGCATATCTAGCTAGTTGATATTGTTTGAGTAAAATGATGATTGGTACTGTTACTTCTGTTGCAAAAAAAAGTGTTTTTGAATCTTCATCTGTTCCAATTAACTCCTCTGCTCGCCACACTGCTTTTCATCCTGATGACTTTACTCATCCTTGTCACCCTCTCTATGTTCATCCCTCAGATATCTTAGGAGCTTCTTTAGTCTATTCCTTTCGATGGTACCTGTTATGGTAGCTGGTGAAGGAATATACCGGTTGCCTTATCTGTGCGCAATAAGCTTGATTTTATAAATGGGACTACTGAGAGACCTCCTGTTGGTTCTCCTCTTGCCAGACAGTGGCAACGTTGTAATGACTTGGTGGTATCCTGGCTTACCAATTCTCTCACTAAGAAAATCTCTCGTAGTGTTGAATACTCAGAACTTGCCAAAGATATCTGGAATGAACTAGAAGAGAGATATGGGAAAGCTGGCGGTGCTAGGATTTTTGAATTAAAGAAAGATCTAGCACATATTTTCTAGGGGTCCTTAGATATTGCCTCTTATTTTAATAAAATCAAACAACTATGGGATGAAATAGCCTCTATCTCCGTCAATCATCTGAGTGTTTGTACTTGTGGAGGAAATAAAAAAGCTGAAGAGGAGGAAAAGGTGTATCAATTCTTGATGGGACTTAATGAGACCTACCTTCAAGTTAGGAGCAACATCATTATGTTAAAGCCTCTTCCTTCCATGAACATTGTATACAACATATTGCTGAGTGATGAAAAGTATAGACAAGTTTCTTCTGCCTCTCACTTTTCCTCAAGTTCTGCCTCATTTAATGTTGGAATTTTCATTCAAAAGTCAGCTTTGATACTTCTAATAAAGCCAGGCCATACTATTGAAAAGTGCTACAAATTACATGATTTTCCTCCAAACTTCAAATTCTCCAAAACTACTGGTCCAAGGAAAATGGCTGCCAATACTGAAGTGGACAAATCTGGTTTTCTTGGTTCTTTTGGGGGTTCTGATGACCAGCCCCAATCTCAGTCTGAACAACTGTCTATAGTGCCTGGTTTTACTAAAGAGCAGTATTCCCAATTGATGATGTTGCTACAGCAGTCACACTTGTCTAGTTCAAGCTCCACTCCAAATCTCTTGGCTTCAGCCAACTTTGCTGGTGAGTTAATGCCTGAAAGTGGTCTGTTCAGAACCTGTTTGCTTATTAAAATAGAGAACATATTATGGATTATAGATTCTGAAGCTTCTGATCATATGACTTCTGACAAATCTCTTCTTTTCAATATTCAAACTCTTCCTATTCCTTATCTTGTCTCACTTCCAAACGGGTATAAAATTAAGATCACTAATATTGGCTCTTTGACTTTGTCCCCTGATTTAATACTCCACAATGTCCTATATGTTCCTTCATTCCATTATAATCTAATTTCTGTTTACAAATTAGTTGCTAGACCTGGTCATCTTGTTTAGTTTACTAATACTAGTTGCACTTTTCAGGGCCCTTAACTGAAGAAGCCAGTGGTACTTGGTAGGCCAGAAAATGGACTTTACAAGCTCTTTCAACTTCCTACAACATCCTTCTCTTGTGATTCTTCTACTTCCAGTATTATTCCTTGTAATGTTTCTCTTATTGAATGTTCCAATATTTCTAATGTTGATACAAATATGTTTTCTAATACACATGTGCATACTGATCATGCACTACTGAAAAAAGTCAATAAAGAGGATATTTTTTGGCATTATAGACTTGGTCATTTGTCATTTTCTAAGATAAAATATATTTCTGATTGTAATGCTAAATTGTCTTCCAAATAATATTTTACTTGCCATGTTTATCCACTGGCTAAACAAACCAGATTACCATTTTCTGATAGTTCAATACAAATTGTTGTACCATTTTAATTAATCCACATTGATACCTGGGGTCCTTACCATGCCCCCACTTATGATGGATCAAAATATTTCTTGACCGTTATTGATGACTATACTAGAGCTACTTGGACTCACTTACTGGGTGCCAAGAGCAATGCTTTTGACCTTTTAAAGGCTTTCATTGCCATGGTAGAAACCCACTTTCATTATAAGGTGCAAATTATCAAGAGTGATAATGCATTGGAGTTAGGGTCTAGTTTATCTGGATCTCAATTATTTTTTGCTAAAGGCATTGTGCATCAAACTTCTTGTCCACACACTCCACAACAAAAGGGAGTGGTGGAAAGAAAACATAGGCATTTGCTTGAAACTTCCAGGACCCTACTTTTTCAATCCCACTTACCCATTAAATTTTGGGGAGATTGTGTCTTGATTGCCACTTATTTGATCAACAGGTTTCCCTCTCCCTTACTAAATCACAAAAGCCCTTATGAACTTCTTATATGGTAAACCTCCCAGTTATTCTCACCTTAGGGCATTTGGCTGTCTTTGCTACTCTATTGTTCCTAAAATACATAAGGATAAGTTTCAGCCTAGAGCTTTGCCTTGTGTCTTCTTGGGGTACCCTTTTGCTAAGAAAGGCTACAAACTGTATAATTTGGAAACTAATTTTTGCCTTGTATCTAGAGATGTTATTTTTCATGAGTACATTTTTCCATTTCTTCAATCTTCTTCTAGTGCTCCCATCATTTGTCCTTTTCCTTTTTCTGCATGTTCTGATGATTTTCCCTCTACTTCATTTTACGTTTCTTATTCATCTCCCACTTGTCATGGTTCTCCCTTGCTTGCTCCTGTTTCTACTTCTTCTTCTTCTTCTCCTATTTCTCCCCCTTCATCCTCTTTTGTCTCTTCAGCTTCTCCTTCTTCATCTGTTTCTGCTCCTTCCTCTTCTCCTCATCTACCTCCCTGTCCACCTTCTCCTCATACGCTCAGAAGATATACTAGGGTGCATAAACAACCTTATTACCTTTAGAGTTATGTATGTCACTCTTCATCCTTAGATTCCAGTTATGTTTCCTCTGATTCTCATTTTAGTCGGTAGCATGTTCCTGAGCCTTTCACTTATTCTCAGGCAGCTCTTGTCCCTGAGTGGCAGGATGCCATGAGGAAAGAGTTTGAGGTTTTGGAAGCAAATCAAACTTGGAAAATTATTGAATTACCTCATGCGAAGAAACCCATAGGCTGCAAATGGGTGTACAAGGTTAAATATAAAGCTGATGGTACCATTGAGAGGTACAACCTAGGTTGGTGGTTAGGGGTGATACTCAGGTTGAGGGGGTTGATTTTCATGAAACTTTCTTGAGGGGGTTGATTTTCATAAAACTTTCTCTCCTGTTGTGAAAATGTCTACTATTAAGGATCTTATTGTTGTAGCAGTCAAAAGAAAATGACCTCTTTTTCAACTAGATGCCAATAATGCATTCTTGCATGGTGATTTGGATGAGGAAGTGTATATGAAACTTCCTCTTGGTTTATCTGTTCCCTCTACTTCTTCATGTGCTACCCTCATGTGTAAGTTACAGAAATTTCTTTATGGGCTAAGGCAAGCTTTCAGGTAGTGGTATGCCAAACTTTCCTATGCTTTACAGTCTAGGGGTTATGCTCACTCCTTAAATGATTACTCTTTATTTACTAGAGGGTCTGGGGATTCTATTGTTATCTTGGCTGTTTATGTGGATGACATAGTTCTTACTGGGACTGATTTAGATGAAATTTCTGCTTTGAAAGACTTCTTGCATGATCAGTTCAAAATCAAAGACTTAGGATTGTTGAATTATTTTCTTGGTATTGAGGTTTTGTATACTCCATCTGGTGTCTTACTCCATCACAGAAAGTTCATTCATGATCTCCTGAGAGAATTTTATTCTGATATATCTTCTCATGTGGTTTGCCCTCTTAAGCTACATGAAAAATTAAAGGCCAATGTGGGTGATCCTTTACCAGTCCTGAGTTGTATAGGAGTTTGATTGGCAAGTTAAATTTTTTAACACAAACTAGGCCAGATTTGTCATTTTCTGTACAACATCTGAGCCAATTCATGTAGCATCCTTGTGTTCCTCATATGAAAGCTGCCTTGCACCTCTTGAGGCACTTGAAAGGGACTTCTGATTTTGGGTTGTTCTTCAACAACTCCTCTGATCTTTCTCTCCAAGTTTATTGTGACAGTGATTGGGGTTCTTGTCCTGATAGTAGATAGTCAGTGATTGTTTTTTGTATTCTACTAAGTGGCAGTTTGGTCAGCTGAAAATCCAAGAAACAACCTGTTGTATCCCTATCCTTAGCTGAGGCTGAGTATAGGTCCTTGAGCAAAGTTGTGGCTGAGGTTACCTGGTTCTCTAGACTCTTATCTGACTTTGGGCTTACTAATCTTTCTTCTATTCCTATTTACTGTGATAACCAGGCTGCCATATACATGCTAAGAATCCTGTTTTCCATGATCGGACCAAGCATATAGAGTTGGATTGTCACTTTGTGCGCACCAAGCTGGGTGGTGGCTTGATCTCTCTACTGCACACTTCCAGCTCTACTCAAATGGATGATGTTCTCACCAAACCTCTACCTGGGGCAGTCCATCATCTACATATCAGCAAGTTGGGTGTGTTACCACCCTCCAACTTGAAGGGGGGTGTTGAGTGTAATAATTGTACTGTTGGGTTTAATAATTGTGCTGATGTGGGCTAGTTAGTGTAATTAGTATATTTGGGCTTGGCCTACATTTTTTATTTATAGCTTTAGTGGACAGACTGAGTCGGGTCATATAAAATAGTGGCCCATATTTTATTTTATACAAAAAAGAAATATTTTATTTTGAACAGAGATAAGAAATAAGAGATCTGCTCGTTCTTTCTCTATGAAACTTCAAGCCCTAGTTAGCCTCTTCTCAAATCCATGTCGATTCCAGCTTGTAACAAAGTTTGAACGAATTGAAACCGTACACCTAATGTGAAATTGCAGTCTTAAGTTTTTTGTCCTAATTATACATCTTCCCATTATTTCTTGGCATTACTCTTTCCTCACGTGAGTATTAAGAATTCTTATTTAAGGTTCCAATTGTTTTCGTAGAGCTAAAATAAGTTCCACTTCTTTCATTTTGTACATTATATAAAAAGGTTAAAGGTTTTTTAGTCTAATTAAACTTGTGATAAATTTACTAAATAGATTACTTGATTAATGCGGAACACTCCAATTCCCACGAAGATAATAGGCGTTAGAAACTTAGAATTTAGAAATATGAAAGTGAATACCATACATTACACTTCTCGATCCCTTTTGTGAGACTGTTCCTTAATGTATGATCATCATACTTATAAACTTATAAATTATAATTTTAAAACAATTGTCCAAATGAGGTAATTCTAACACATGAATAAACTAGAGGGGAGTGTAAAACAATTGGTTTAACTTCTAATAATATTTGGCTAGAAATGCTTTTTAAAAATCTGTCATCATTTTTGGACACATCTAGTTTATGTGTGAAAAATTTTGATTTTTTATTTTTAAAAGCATTATGTGATACAAATTAAAATAGGCTGAAAATGTGGGGTGGGAGGAGGGGTGACCGGGCGCTTTGTGATGAAAGCTGCCATGTAGATGATGAGTGGGTCCATGTTATAAGATGTTCAAACTTCCAACTTCTAACTCTTGACTTTGACCCTTTTCGTTGCTTACAAATCTCCGAAGAGGCTTCAATATGCTGCTACCCCAAATATATTTAATAACCAATAATAATATGACACGTCATCATCCAGTTGAATCGATCTTGACCATATTTAAGAATGTCATGGGATCACTTGTTCCAATAAAGAACCAATAATTCAGTTAATTTGCAGAAGACTCACACATTATAAAGTGGCTTTAAAATGATTAACCTTTTTTTCTCTACTTTAAGATGAAGGAATTCTTAAATCTACACAAGAGATAGAATTACACAGATCGAGAAGATAATTTCATCTTTTCACAGGCCTATATCTCTTTCTTTAAGCAATTTATATAACATATCCAAGGTATTCTTAGTTTCTTGTGGTCTACAAAATATTTTGTCACCCCAAGAAAACATGTCATTAAAGAAATAACAGAAATATTAAAATTAGAGAGTTTAGAATTATGGCAAGTGTCAATTTTTTCTGAACAAACCAAGAACTAAAGATGGTTTTGCATAAATATAATGAATGGAGTAGCTTTTGCATTACACATTCAAGTTTTTTTTTTTTTTTTCATATTTCAATTTCGCTGGTACTTTTTTATGAGTTAACAGTCCCCAACAAATCAGATACTAGTTCGATTGACCTCTGGTAATTCTCTTGACCAAGAACTAGGTAAATGAAAAAATATTACATGCATTTTTGGCGTCCATTTATACTTGCATTTTGGTTTTCCAAGATCTCAATATAATTTCATCAACGACTAGATAATACCGCCCTGAATCTAGAATGTTGGTTCACATTCTTTCCCGTAATTTTAATTCATTTGTTAGAAATACATGTAATTCATTAGCACCTCCTGCTAAGCAACCTAATTGGTCATTAAGTGCTTAAAGTAAGAGCTTATTTAGTTTCTATCACATATGACACGATTTTGCGATTAATATGTGTAAATTGGTAATCGAAAATATGGAAACAAAACGATATTTTCTTAGAAGAAATTTCAGAAATCTAGTTCCAAAACTAATAAATAACATGAAGAAAAAATTGCCAACAAAATTAAAAAAAGTAGTTGGTGCAAAGTCCAAAGGGACCTGAAACCAGCTAAGGTGTGACAAGCACTCATCAAGTCAAACAAATATAGCCATAGGGGGAATATATTTCATTGTTTCCATATGCTTTTGCTACTCTTGGAGACATGATCTATTTAGTACAAATTATATAAATATTAATACATATTTCTTGTCACTGCCACGTTGTATAGAATTTAGTTGTGATTGGAGGCACGTCATCTTTGTTAGAAGTGACCCTTCTTTTAAAGTTTTTAACTTACCTTCTTAACTTATATTCATTGTTTTATTAATGATTATAATTTTTAATATGCTGATTAGCATGTAACAAGATCGGTCGTCATATGACCTTACCATCCTCACTCCAACAATATTATAACAACGTGTTTGAGGCAAAAACAAATTGAATTGATTCCGAGTGCATTGACTACTTTAATGAAATCAAAGTTTAAAATTTGCATTTTGAAAAAAGAAAAAAAAAGTGAAAATAAAGGGTGTGTTTGGTGTGAAGGAAACTATTTTCTAAAAAAAATATTTTTTAATTTTCTCATGTTTGATTGGCTTAAATATTTTAAAAATATTTTTCTCATGAACTCATTTTCCTTCAATTGGAGGAAAATAACTTTCCTACCCCCAAAAGGAGAGAAAATATTTTTCGAAACTCTTTTTCAACTTTACCAGAAAATAAGTAAGAAAACCACTTATTTATCGAAAAATAATATTTCAGGAAAATATTTTGCTTCCTACCAAACACACCCAAAATAGAAGAAAATGAAAAGAAGGGGCATGGGCCATATCATGAATCAAGAAGATAAAAATTGCACGGGGCGCCTTATTTGGTCGCCCCCATTTAACATATATCCATATTTTTAAAATTCTTTAACCTATACCTTAATTTTGACAATTTCAGACGCCTCTTCTTCTTCCTCCTGACCTATGCGCTCCTTTCTTCTTCCTGTTTTTTCCTCTTCTTCTTTTTTCTCTAAAACACATGAGACTTTGTATAAGTATTATTGATCGGATCTGTAAAGTTTTTATTAAATCTTATCAACTACCATATTCTATGTTGAAAGACGAGTAAATAAAACTCCACAAGCTGGTTAAAGTAGGTGTGTTTTGTGTTTTTCCCTGATCCATCCTTCTTAAACATACAACAACTGACTACTACATGTCCTCTCTTCCAAGTTACATGCCACAAGAATGGCACATGCATGTGAAATTTATTATACACAATAGTTGCTCTCGCGATCTCTTGGAATTAGCTTACCCCTTGCTTTATGATATCATCCGCAGGAAAAACGACAGAAAAGGGCTGCAGAACTGAAAAATAAAAGATAGAAAAAATAACTTCAGAACATTATCAAAAAAATCAGTTAAAACTTCAGCACAATTTGGCTTAAGTTATATTTTAAAGCCATCTAACTTCAAAGAAAGGCAGAACACAACTTCAGTTCTAAGACTACTGAAGTTTAGCAAATATAAAACAAAAACTTCAGCTCCTAGAATGTTGAAGTTCAGCAAATACAAAATAAAATTTCAGCTCCTAGAATGCTGAAGTTCAGCAATTACAAAAACAAAACTTCAGCTCCTAGAATGCTGAAGTTCAACAATTACAAAACAAAAACTTCAGCCAAAACATGCTGTAGTTTTATTGAACTGAAGTTTTCCATTGCACTATGAACTGAAATTTGCGTGATTGCCTTTGCAAGTCAGGCCAAACTTCAGGCAAAAATATCTGATGTTTTGCTTTGATAAGGCTACACTTCAGGCAAAACATTCTGAAGTTCAAACTTCAGACATAAATTTTTGCTACTTCAGGCTCGTATGTCCGAAGTTACCCGAAAAGTGGGTATGCTTGCAATTGTTTTTGCAAAGCAGGTATAAGTTAAAATATGACCCAAAAATTGGGTATAGATGCAAATCCCATCAAGAAGTGGACTTTTCAAAAGATAAAGAAGCAGGCCGATCCATTATAAGAGCCCAATCATTAAAAAATAATGGCCCATAAAGCCCAAAAATACCACGTGAAAACTGAAATGACAGCTTCAAAGAATATTTTCCAGTTCTCATTCCTAAGTCACTCAATTTTTTATCTGGTAACTACAACATGGCCAGCTGTAAGCAACATAAGGGCAATACGGGAAATAAGTAAGCTTTCTAGTTTCACCAGTCAAACAAGAAGTCAAAGCAAATATAGAGAATAGATATCAGAATCAGTGTATATTTTACTTGAGTGGTCAGTGAGTTTTCTAAGACAGTAAATTGAAAAATAGTTCTTTGCCATGCATAACTTATGCAGTTACAATTAAAAGAAGTATGTACCAAAATTCATCATTTTAGTAGAGTATTGTTTAATGCTTCAAGTAGTTGAGGTGAAAACTTGACCAACAAAAGAAAGAAATTGGGAAATAACAAAAAAGAAGACATGGGACCTGATCCTAATGTGATAGTGTGCAAACAGATTGGCAGCGAAAGTGAAATAATGGAGGCAATTAGGAGGCCTCACCCTCAGAAAGGGGTCTGTTGCTAGCTGGATAACCTCTTGCTCTTTGTTGGCATTTTTACTCATTTATTAATTTTATCTTTTTCCTTTTCCTAAAACGATTGAATGTTTGCCACTTTGCTTCATATTTTAATGGCAAAAACCAAATGGCAGATTAGCATGACATGAGAGTCGGTGCAAAAAGTATTGCGGGTGGTTCAGATTTTTTCACCTTTAATTAAAATTTTAAAATTTTAGTCAAGAAATGAAAAACGTTTTGATGGAGAAATACTTTATCTTTCTTAGTAAATCTATTTTATGCAAATCTAAATTTGTAAGATTAGTTAAACTCAAATACCAAATAATTAAATCGGGAAAAAGAGAGAGAAAAGAATGGTCTATTGAGATTTTTAACGTGAGAATAGAGCTGGCAAAGCTCGTGCTAGCAAGAAATGATGGTCACGTCGTGCGCAGGTGTGGGAATATTAACAAGAGTTTTTACCACAAAAAAAGAAAAAGAAAAATCTATTTTAATTTATCTATACTATATTAAAAGCACGAAGGTCGTTAGCGAAATGTCATTCGCCTTTTTTACCCTTTAATAATAGAGTTCACACTGGATAAAATAGTAATTTAAATATTTTCCTAATATGTAGTAATAATTATTTAATTATTTTCCTAATATGTGGGACATTGAAATCAACTATATTTCTGATTATTAAATTTCCATAACTGAATTATGTAGAGAATCTTATATTTAGGATTCCAAAAGCAATTAAATTTTATTTTATACATTAATATTAAAGTTGTTATAAACTATAATATTTTTTTTTATCATTCAAACTTAGAAATTAAGTACTCATACTTGTACTACCTTTTTTTCGTAGATTAGCACTACTTTAAAGCTACTAAAAATAGGTAAACATAAGTTATATATAAAACAAAAGTAGAATACTCGTTGTATTTGAAAAAATTAAAAGGAATATCAAATTATTAATAAAAATTAAAGAATAATAATTATAATTTCTTTTGTTCATCAATTGAATTTTCTCATGAAATTTTAAATGATATTAGCCAATTTATTTTTTGACAAGTTTGTCTAAGTATTTTTTTTAAATGTTATACGTGAAACGTATGACTCAATTTAAAATTGAGTTTGAAATATTTACTTTAGTGTCTTACAACTTTTTGGGGGTTATTTTCCTTCTAATGTATTTTATAATATGACATATTTAAATGATTTAGATTCTTAATACACATTAGCACAGTAAAATCAGGGGTTTAAATTTTTATCATACATTCACAATTTTATAATATTAATAAATAAATTGAAAGATATAATTGAATAAAAAGAAGATTAACTTGTCTCATTCTAAAGATCAATATTTAATTGAGGTAAATAAATATGCAACATGAAACATGGAATAGGTTAAATTCGAGCTTGAGATGAAAGAGTTCTAATCCGAGCTTTATCATTTTGGAAGTGCAAATACTTTTATTTTGCACTAATGTAAAGAATTTTGTATTACTAAATTAGTGTTTAATATCTAATGTCATTGAAGGACAATTTGGAACATTACATAGATGTTATTAGATTTTATCATGTGAAATTTATTTTGTTATAAGAAATAAAAATAAGAGATGTGAGTGTAATTCTTAAACCGCAATAGAAGTTTGCATTATAAAGAGGATTTCGAAGGAAAGTTTTCGAATTTATCCCAACTTGTAATTATAGCTAAATATTAAAACTTGGGATGAGTTAATATTAAGTTTTAAATTAATGAAAAAAAATATTTTCTTTAATGTGTAAAATAAATAATTAAATTGGTTAAGTAGCAAAAGAATGCGATTCAATTTTTCCCCCAAAATTCCCCCCAAAAAAAAAAATTATCATATAAGTAAAAGTATTTTCAAATGAGAAAAACTCCTAGCATTCATATATTTGTTCCATAAGAAGTACATTAACGTTGAAAGAATAAGAAATAGAGTAAGATCGGTTATTGTGAAATATTAAGAGTCAAATCGATAAAAATACAAACTTGAAACAATAAAGATGAAACAATAGAAGAAAAATTATATTCTACATGATTTGTCATTAATTATTATTATTATTATTTTGTAAATATTCTTACAAATTAAACTCCCTATATCTTTTTAATATATTTAGTTGTTTGTTGTAAAATATTAATTTAATATTAATCATTCTTAGACTTTATTCACATTTATCTCAAAAAGACCAAGAGATAATATTTTTAAATTTGTGCTATTTGCCAAATTTTTTATCGATTGTGGTAAGTTAGTTTTGTGTTACTTTTTTTGTTTTTGATATTAGATACAAAATAATAATAATTTTTACAAGATATTCCACATAATTCTAAGGACTTCTATGATGCATAATTTCTTCTTTTATTGAACTAGCTAAAGTGAAATTAACATTCTATCAAGTTTAGAAACTCGCTTTTTTTGTATCTCAAATACTTTATTTAATGCTATATATATATATTTGTATTTCACACACTTTATTTAATGCTACTCATTTTATGATGTTACCTTTTCTTTCTATGATTATGAGTCACGTGCAGCTGACGTGACCTTATAGCCAGTTTGGCAGTTCAATTGGAGTAGAGTGTTTTGGACAAGTGAAGGTCACGTGAGTTTCGCATGTCCCCCCAAAACAGTGAAAGAACTTCTCCATATGTTTTGAAGTCTGTCTTTAAGTTGTCTTCTCGGAATGCGCCAGACAGCTCCATTGCTAGATGTGGGCTCCAAAATGCTGGCCCGTTCAACCCTAATGGGCCATGCTGTCTCGGTTATATTATAGATTGTTCAAAAATTAGTTACGGATTTTTGAGTAATCTACACAAATAAGTTAGTTTCGCGGGTGAAGTACATAAATAACCCTCAAACTAGATGATCTTAAATTTTTGTCTTCGTTTGCCTCACGGCAGAAATTCAAGTTTATCAAGTGTTGCCCCTCGCTTGATCCATGGACAACACTTTTGACTTTTGACCTTGAAGTTCTGCCAATGGGGCAAGCGGAGTTCAAAAGTTAAATACTAGCCCAAAAAGTATCATGTTTCTGCATTTTTTTGTAGTTTCACACTGCTATTTAAATTTTGTTCCCGCTTAAGTAGTTTGTGCAAAAATAACCTTTTTAAGTTTAATAAAAAAATAATAATGTTATCCTCCAACTTAAGTAGCCGCTTGTTGCAGGTATTGCAGTTTTATGGCGAGACTAAGCCTTATTCTAAATTAGGTTCTATTTTATTTCTTTCAGCTTAACAGATAAGAGTGAGAGCTTAAACTAGTGGCAACAAGGAGCTTTTAGACCTACAGCTATTCGAATGGAAACTCGATCTCCACCGGTGGATCGACCTACGTAAACGCTATGCTACAAGGATAAAGAGACAATATGCACCAACACTTGTTATAGTTTAATATGGATAACTCAAAGTTATAGCTACTCTTCCAAATACTAACAACAATGGTAATAGTAGAGATCATTAATAGGTCAAGGGTTACGAAGCTCTTAAGCATGTGTGCCATGTGCCACCAAAGAATTAAACTTTGGAGGCCAAAAAGTCATGACGGATTGGTATGAATTGATCTATCTTTACTGTGCTTATTTTGCTAAATTATTCAGAAGTTATGAAGAATTGTTATGGCTAATACTACCTTTATTATACATATCTTGTTAAATAGTTCACAAGTCATGACCGATTGGTATTTGTTGGGTTTTTAAGCTTAAATGTAATTTAAAATTATTAGGTTTTTAAGCTTAAATGTAGCTTAAAAGAGGGTGAATGGGAAATGGAGGGAAATTGAAAATATTTGAGTTTCCCTCCTTGACAAAGGGATATTGTCCCATATTGGAAGAGGAAAAGACTTTGATGGATATATATACAATTGCACTTCTTCTAGCTCTTAAAGAGTTAAGAAGAAGGCAAGCCTCGCGTCGTCGTCGTCGTCGCTCGGCTTTAGCTTCGGATTGGGTCAAATGATTGATTGATTAAATTTTTGAACCAATATTTACTATTTGTTAATAGTAAATATTAACATTAAATATCCGATTTTTTGTAAACGGAATATTAATATTAAATCCAAACGTAATAGTATATGCCCTTCGCTTTTTGTAAAAGACATTTACAAAACAGTTTGCACCTCTTCGGATTTGAAGAATAGTTTGCACCTCTTCAGATTTGAAGAACAGTTTGCACCTCTTCAGATTTGAAGAAACAGTTGGCACCTCTTCGGATTTGAAGAGTTGCACCTCTTAAGTTTGAGCTCAACATTGGCTATAAATACCAGTCCATTCTCTCAGATTTCCATACGAATTTCTGACTTCTCCTCTTTTCTTCTGCATTGTTTTAACTACAAACAAAGCAACAGTAAATGTGATTTGCTACCGATCTTTGTGTTCGCTGAAACACTGGTGTTTGAAGTATCGCTACACCAGTGTGTAATTCATTATATTCTGGGAGAAAATAATTCACAACCTTGGGTACTAGGAGGGGATTAAATTCCTTAAGGAAACACTGTGAATTCAGTGGGCTCGGATTAAATTCTGTTTCGTTTACATTTCTGTTTATATGTTATTTTATCTTCTCCAAAATTATTTTATAAATACAGTTCAATAACAGTATTAACCTGATGCTATATTCCTTTTAGCTATCTTGTTAACTTATTCATGATAGATTGGCATGATTTGATGTTATCTTCTTTCTACTTATTTTGTTACTAATTTCGTCGCACGTGTAATGTCAAGATAATGAATTTAGTACTAATATAATATTGACAAAAAATAATTAAGCGTATATATCACGTTTATCGTCAAAAGATTAGAATAGATATTGGCATGACATTAGAATTCCTTTAAGTTGCAATTTCTATTTCTAATATATTGATGTAATGTAATAGTATATGAATTCTTAATTCTTAATTGTAGTCTTGATCTTTAATATAGATAATTTTAGTTAAGTTAGTTAAATAATTGTATTAATTTGTCATAGAAGGTACAAATATTAAATACACTTGTAACAGATATAATATGTCTAAATATATAATGTTCTTGGTGTATATTCCCTTCAGCCTATGTAATTGCTCTATCATGATTATAACTCTGATTGTTGATATCAAAGTTGCACTATTTATTTTTTTTTACCACAAGAATACAACCCAATAGGAAGAAGTGAATGGAACAATTGCAAGGAACAAATAAGAATGACAAAAATTTATTCTAATTGCTTTAATCTCGGGAGGAATGTTTGTTTTTGGAGAATACTCAAGGAAATGTGTACTGCTCAAATGCTAAGCACTCTCCGCCTTCAATTTTGACGTTGTGAGTTTGAGTCACCAAATGATTAAAGTGGTGAGCTTTCGAGGAGTGGTGAGAAAAAATTGATTAATGAATAAGGCCTTTATATAGTTGAGGCTTTGTGATAAAGCCAATCAACATCCATTCATAATTCAAATGGCTTAGTTACTAAAGGAAGAAACACAACCTTTTGTAAAGTCACTTCAAATGGTTTTCTTATTTTCCTTTTTTCTTAAATATATTTTAGTTTTTAGCATAATTATTAGTAAAATTACTATTAAATATAAATTTATATTACTAAAAGAATATTTTGTCCTCTAAACTTTTCTTATAAATTCCTATTTGAATTCAAGAATAAATAACAAGTTCGTACAAGATGAATATTCAATTTAATAGCAATCTTTTTTTCCCAACAATCCAATAGTAATCGAATTGTGTTTACATAATCCAGTTCATCATAATGCAATTAAAAAGTTGATATATAAATTCAAGCATAATGCAATGAGAAAGGGCAATTAAACCTAACGCCACTAAATTCTCGAAAATTAAACATAATGCGATTATATATATATATATATATATATATGTTCCTTATATGAATATTCGTAAGTAAACTATTTTCATTAAAAAAATTGTTCTGATAAATTACAATAGTTGCTACTTACAAATACCAAATACTATTTCTTCTAATATTGAATTATACTTTAAAATCCTATAAATATTTAGATCTTTGTAAAAGAATTTAATGTATTTTATATGTGCTAACATTTTTCTAAGAAATGGTATGATTAAAAGATGGCATTTCTTCTTAATCGTTAATAATTTTTTTCTAGAATGGAAGTACTATCATTTATCATCTATTAGCGATAATAAAGAAGCATAATATACTGTAAATATTAAAGAGACTATATATCTCCCATACCTCCATGAAACCTCAAAAGATCTCACTACTCCAATATTGTCATGACAAAATAATACTTCTATCCGTGAAACTTGAAAGTTCCAATTTCCAAACTTTTTCTCAGTACAAACCCAAGTTTTCCTTTTTCTTCTTCATCCCAGACAACATATTTTTTTTCCCATACTACAATCAACGTCTGAATGTATTTCAAAATGGTATTTAGTTACTTATTAAAAAGACCCAACTTTTTGAAACTACACTTCAAAATAAATTAATTTCTTCTTCTTAATAAATATTAATTAATACTTATATTTTTATAAGTAGGTAGTTAAATTTTTGAAAAGAACATTTAAGTAATTTAAGTTTTTAGGTTAGGGCTTCCACCTTTTTATAAACAACTGAGCAAAATTATATATTTATGTGCCAATTGTATCTCATCAACAAATAAGGATTACAATGCATAAAATCTATTGATTATTCATCCTCATACCAGGAACATATATTGGTTTCCCATAATTTCTTCTATTATATTATATGATATCCATCTTCTAATTTAGGAGAAGAAATGTAACGATCCGACCGGTCATTTTACTTTCTAGATCCCCGTTCCCCTAAATAAGACTCCCCATATGTGCTTTTACTATATTATGACTTGCGGGGATGGTTAGTTCGGGATTTGGAAGGGTTCGGGTTGAATCGGAACACTTGGTTCCTAAAGGTTGGCTAAAAAGGGCTAAGTTTGACTTGAGTCAACGTTTTGAGTAAACGACCTTAGAACCGGGATTTGACGGTTCCAATAGGTTCATATGTTGATTGTGGACTTGAGCGTATGTTCAGATCGGGTTTTGGATGACCCGGGAGCATTTCGGCGCTTAATATTGATAGTTGGCACCTTGAAGGTTTTAAAGTTCTTTAAATTTGGTTTAGAGTAACTTTTGGTGTTATCGAGGTCCGTTTGGGATTTTGATCCAGGGAATAGTTCCGTATGGTGATTTAGGACTTGCACACAAAATTTGGAGTCATTCCGAGTAGTTTAAGTATGTTTCGACGCGTTTGAAGTAAGTTGGAAGAACTTGAAGTTCATAAGTTGAGTCAATTTGGTTTGGGATATGATTCTTAGTTTTGGTATTGTTTTCCGCATTCCGAGGGTTCGAGCAAGTACGTCTCATGTTTACAGACATGTTGATATGTTTGGGCAAGGCATCAGGGGCCTCGGGTGCAATCCAGGCGATGCACAGATTGAACTTGGACTCCAAAGAGGCTACTGGTGCACCAGTTCTGGTGTGCCCGCATCTCCGAGCTTTTGGCCGCATGTGCGAGCCCGCATGTGCATGATTTTGGCCGCAGAAGCGGCTTGGCAGCAGTTGGCCAGTGGTCCGCAGAAGCGAAGGGGCGTGCGCAGAAACAGACTCTTTTTTGCGATGAGGAGCCGCAGGTGCGAGAAGGCCGCAGATGCGCTTCCTTGACCGCAGAAGCGTGACCACAGAAGTGGGATCACGTCCGCAGAAGCGGCCAGCGCTGGGCCTGGGGAATTTCGCAGAAGCAGACCTAACCCATTGACCGCAGGTGCAAAATCGCTGGAGGCAGAATGGTCCATTTAATGCGGGACTTAGGCTATTTTGGCTCACTTTCTTTCATCTCTTGGGCGATTTTGGAGCTCTTGGAGAGGGGTTTTTACCTAGCTTTGAGGTAAGTAATTTCTATACAATGTGAGTTAAATACATAGATTATGGATAGGTTTTAACATGTAAAAATTATGAAAATCACGGGTTTAGGTGAAAAATCTAGGTTTTGATAAAAATGGGATTTAAGCACGAAAATGGTTATGTAATTGAGTGAAAACTATATATTTGAGTTTGTGAGGTTATGGGGGTGAATTTTAGGAATCTTTCAATTTGGGTTGGGTAATTACTCTAATAGTTAAATTATGAACTTTTGAGTATGTATTGATTAATTTATATAACATTTGACTAGTTTCGGATCGTTTGGCAACGAGTTGAGGATTTAAAGCATATTTATGGATCGAGAGTGAGCTTGAGAACGAGGTAAGTCTCTTGCCTAACTTTGTAAGAGGGAACTCATCCCCTTAGGCATATTTTGTTGTGAATTATATGTGTGGGGAGCTACGTACGCACTGGGTGACGAGAGTCCGTGTGTAGCTATAATCTATGTGATGTCCGGGTAGTCTTAGGCTTACACCATGCTTTGTTTGCTCTATTATATTGGTCATACATATTAATTGTCTTAATTAGAGCTGAGATTAAGGATTTTAAGATTTAAAGTCTCCCGTTTAAATTTCTTATGTGTGGGGACGAATGGAAGAATTTTATAATAACTTTGAAAAATCTCTGTCCACTCGCGTCGCAAGTATTTTCGCAAGCGAGGTAAATTTTCTCTACTCTCATGGGAGTGGGTCATTCGCCTCGGCAGGTTAATAGATCCATCTATAGTTCACGCCGTTTGACCCTCTGCAGTGCACACAATGTATATATATATTTTGGATCGGGCCGTACGACCTCGGCATAAATCGTGCATAATAATACTGGGAGCCTAATCTTCTTGATATTATTTTATTGGATCGAGAGGTTAAAATTATTTAAATGATGGAAATTGACTTGGGATTTATTATTTGTGAAAGAAATATTTGTTTATCGCTTGTTATGGAATTTTATGATTGTTTACATAACTCATGCTTATTTAGAATTTCGGTATTTTATTGTTAGCCCATAGTAAGTATCGAAGTCGATCCCTCGTCACTACTTCTTCGAGGTTAGACTAGATACTTACTGGGTACATGTTATTTATGTACTCACGTTACACTTTTGCACTAACCGTGCAGGATCTGAGGCTGGTGTATCTGGACATCATCCCCACGCGCACTCCTGATACATCGAGATTTAGCGGTGAGCTGTCTTCCGAGCCGTTATGTAGCACCCGAAGTCTTTCTTTTATATTTACTTTCTGTCTACTTTATTTCAGACAATAGTTTAGTATTTTGTGTATTCTACTAGTAGCTCATACACTTGTGATACAAGGTCTTGGAATTTTGCTAGTAGATACTTAATGATTTTGAGTATTTATTTCACTACACTCGATCTTACAATTTGTTACGTTTTATTTTAATAAATTTTCTCATCTCTTATTTATGTAATAATTTAAAATCAACTATTTCAAAAATGTTAAAAGAGTAGATACACGGTTAGTTCACTGTTGGCTTGTCTAGCGGCGACGTTGGGCATCATGGCCTATAGAAAATTGGGTCGTGACAACATGGTATCAGAGCACTAGGTTCACGTAGGTCTCACAAGTTATGAGCAGGCATAATAGAGTCTTCGAGAGGCTATAGGATGTTAGGAAACTACTCTTTCTTCATCTCCTATCGTGCAGTTGATGTTGTGCTAAGTATCTCTCTCTTATTCTCTCACAAATGGTGAGAACGCACGCAACAGATGTACCCGATCATGGAGGAGCTGCTCCCCCTGTCGCTAGAGGCCGAGGAGAGGCCGATAGAGGGCTCCAACTCGTGGTAGAGGACGAGGTAGAGTTTCTCTAGTTATGCCACCAGTGAATCAAGTAGTGGATCCTATTATTGAGGAGCTGGGTGAGGTGCCTGCAGCAGGGCCAGCCCCGGTGGATTTCATGTCCGCACCGGGATTCCAGGAGGTCATGGACCGTGTGCTACGGTTCATGGATTCTATGACTCAGGCTAGTTTATTTCCAGCAGACCCGACCACATCTCAGACGGGAGGGGGAGCACAGACCCCTATCACTCATGACTTGGGACCAGTTCACACACCTCTTTTTGGACAAATATATTCCACCCTCTCAGAGAGAAGAGTTGCGATTTCAGTTCGAGCAGCTCCAGTAGGGACAGATGTCGGTGACCGACTATGAGGTGAGATTTTTTGAGTTGTCTCGCCATGCACTTATGATACTTTCGACCGATGCAGAGAGAGTGCGGAGGTTTGTAGTAGGTTTGCTCTCTGCTAGCCAGGCCACTATGGCCCGAAAGGTTGAGATGAGGATCTCTTACGAGCTAGTTGTAGAGATAACTCGGAGGATCGAGGGTGCACGTCAGCATGATCGGGAGCAGGCTACTAGGGATAAGTGGTTTCGGTATTTTGGAGAGTTCAGTGGTGCCCCGACTGGGGACATGGGTCAGTTCGTGAGGGGTCAGTCAAGCAGGCCCACACATCCAGCACCGCCGCCTCCTCGGGGTGCTCCAGTGCGGCCCTACTTCAGCACCATGCAGAGAGTTCCTATCAGCCGCCAGCTATTCAGGGTTCTTCCAATGGGTATTTTGGGCATCAGGGTCAGAATTCAGGTCAGCAGTCTTTCGTTCTGAGGGGTTATTACGAGTGCGGGGATCCTGGCCACATAATGAGATTTTGTCCCAGACTTCGGGGAAAGGCAGTACAGCAGAGTCACCACCCCATGATTATAGCACCAGCTGCCACACCAGCCGTCCGGCCGCCTAGAGACGGAGGCCAAGTGGGAAGGGGCCGTCCTAGAGGTAGAGGTCAGATAGGTGGAGGCCAGGCAAGTGGCTCTCTAGCTAAATTTTATGCTTTTCCAGCTAGACCAAATACAGTGGCCTTATATGTCGTGATCACAAGTATTATTTCTGTATGCGGTAGGGATGCTTCTGTACTATTTGATCCAGGGTCTACCTATTCATATGTTTCATCTCCGTTTTCTCATTTCCTGGGTGTTACTCGGGAGTCCTTGGGTACTCTTGTTTATGTATGCACTCCAGTGGGCTATTATGTTGTTGTGAATCGGATCTACCAGTCCTGCATTGTTACTTTCTATGGTTATGAGACCCGAGCGGATCTTCTGTTGTTTGATATGACCGACTTTGAGGTCATCCTAGGCATGGATTGGTTGTCTCCATATCACGCCATCCTTGATTGCCATGCCAAGATTGTTACCTTGGCGATGTCAGAGTTACCTAGATTGGAGTGGAGGGGTTCATCTGTCAGTACATCTAGTCAGGTTATTTCTTTTCTGAAGGCTCGACACATGGTCGAGAAGGGGTGTTTGTCTTATCTCGCTTATGTTCAGGATACTACTGTAGAGACTCCGACGATTGATTCAGTGCCCATGGTCCAGGAGTTCTCCTATGTGTTTCCTTATGATCTTCCAGGCATGACACCAGATTGTGATATCGATTTTTGTATTGATTTGGCTCCAGGTTCCCAGCCTATCTCTATCCCACCGTACCACATGGCTCCGAAAAAGTTGAAGTAGTTGAAAGAATAGCTTGAGGAATTGCTAGCAAAGCAGTTTGTCAAACCGAGTGTGTCGCCTTGGGGTGCACCGGTGTTATTTGTGAAGAAGAAAGATGGGACTATGCGGATGTGCATTGATTACCGCCAGTTGAACAAAGTTACCATTAAGAACAAGTACCCGCTGTAGCGTATTGATGATTTATTTGAATAGTTGCAGGGTGCTAGGGTGTTCTCCAAGATCAACTTGATATTGGGGTACCATCAGTTGAAGATTCAGGATTCGGATATTCCGAAGATAACTTTCCAAACTAGATATGGACATTATGAGTTTCTAGTGATGTCCTTCGGTTTGACTAACGCCCCGACGTCGTTTATGGATTTAATGAACCAGGTGTTTAGGCCATATATCAATTCATTTGTCATTGTCTTCATTGATGACATTTTGATCTACTCATGTTGTATGGAGGAGCACGAGCATTATTTGAGAGTGGTGCTTCGGACCTTGTGGGAACAAAAGCTATATGCTAAGTTCTCCAAGTGTGAGTTTTGGTTAGATTCTGTGGCATCTTTTGGGCATGTTGTATCAGTCGAGGGTATTAAGATAGATCCCAAGAAGATCGAGGCAGTTCAGAGTTGGCCTCGTCCCACTACAACGACTGAGATCAGGAGCTTCCTGGAGTTAGCAGGTTATTATCATCAGTTTGTGGAGGGCTTCTCATCTATTGCAGCACCTTTGACTAGATTGACCCAGAATGGTGCTCCGTTCCGATGGTCCGATGATTGTGAGGCGAGCTTTCAGAAGCTCAAGACCGCATTGACTTCAGCACCAGTGTTAGCGTTGCCTTCCGGTTCGGGGATGTATACCGTGTATTGCGACGCTTCACGCGTTGGTTTAGGTTGTGTATTGATATAGGAGGGGCAAGTTATTGCATATGCTTCGCGACAGCTGAAGCCCCACGAGAAGAATTACCCCGTGTACGATTTGGACTTGGCCGCGATTGTTCATGCTCTTAAGATCTGGAGGCATTATATTTATGGGGTGTCCTGTGAGGTTTACACCGTTTATCACAGCTTGCAGCATCTGTTCAAGTAGAGGGATCTCAATTTGAGGCAGCACAGGTGGCTCGAGTTACTAAATATTATGACATTACTATCCTTTATCATCCGGGCAAGGCGAATGTGGTTACGGATGCCTTGAGCAAAAAGGCGGAGAGTATGGGTAGTTTGGCCTCTATTTCAGCAGAGGAGAGGGATACTAGCTTTGTACATTCAGTCCTTGGCTAACAGACTTATGAGGTTAGATATTTTAGAGCCCAGCCGAGTTCTCGCATGCTTCGTCGATCAATCTTCACTATTCGAGCAGATCAAGGCTCGCCAGTTTGATGATCCGCACTTGTTGGTTCTTAGATAGACGATACTATAAGGTAGTGACAAGGAAGTTACTATCGGCAAGGATGGTGTTCTGCGACTCTAGGGTCGCCTATGTGTTCCTAATGTTGATGGCTTGAGGGAGAAGATCCTAGAGGAGGCACACAGTTCTTGGTATTCTATTCATCCAAGTGCTACGAAGATGTATCGTGACCTGAGGTAGCATTATTGGTGGCGGCGGATGAAGAATGACATAGTTGAGTATGTGGCGAGGTGTCTAAATTGCAAGCAGGTCAAGTATGAGCATCATAGGCCAAGTGGCCTACTTTAGCAGATGACTATACCTGAGTGGAAATGGGAGTGCATTGCTATGGACTTCATAGTTGGGTTACCACGGACCTTACGGAAGTTTGATGCAGTTTGGGTCATTATCGACAGGTTGACCAAGTTGGCACACTTCATTCCAGTTGTGACCACGTATTCGTCAGAGAGGTTGGCCCAGATTTATATTCAGAAGATTGTTCGGTTGCATGGTGTGGTTCTCTCCATTATATCAGATAGAGGCCCTCAATTTACTTCTCATTTTTGGAGAGCAATACAGAGTAGTTGGGGACCAGTGTAGAGCTCCGCACAACCTTTCATACGCAGAACGACGGGCAATCAGAGCAGATAGTTAAGATTTTGGAGGATATGCTCAGAGCATGTGTGATTGACTTCGGAGGGAAGTGGGTCCTATTCTTGGCTTTGACCGAGTTTTCTTACAACAACAGTTATCATTCCAGTATCGAGATGGCTCCTTTTGAGACTTTATATTGTCGGTGATGTCGTTCGCCCATCGGATGGTTTGAGCCCGGCGAGGCTAAGTTATATGGTACTGATTTGGTAAAGGATGCCTTGGAAAAGCTAAAGTTGATCCAGGAGCGACTTCGCATAGCATAGTCCAGACAGAAGAGTTACGCGGATCAGAAGGTGCGTGGTTTATATTTTATGGTGGGCGAGAAGGTTCTCTTGAAGGTCTCGCCAATGAAGGGGATCATGAGGTTCGGAAAGAAGGGCAAGTTGAGCCCAAGGTTTACAGGTCTGCTCGAGGTGTTGAGATGAGTTAGGGAGGTTGCTTATGAGCTTGCTTTGCCTCCCAGTCTATCGGGAGTTCATCCGGTTTTCTACGTGTCTATGCTCCGGAGGTATCATGCCGACAGGTCACTTGTGTTGGACTACAACACGGTTCAGTTAGATGAGAGCCTGGGTTATGAGGAGGAGCCAGGTGCCATTGTTGACAGACAAGTTCGCTAGTTGAGGTCTAAGAAGATCTTTTGCAGTAAAGGTTCAGTGGAGGGGTCAACCAGTAGAGGAGGAGACTTGGGAGACCGACGAGGACATGCAGAGCATATCCACACTTATTCAGCACTCCAAGTATGATTCTAGACCCGTTCGAGGATGAACGTTTGTTTAAGAGGTGGAGAATGTAACGATCCGATCCGACTGGTCATTTTACTTTATAGATCCCTGTTCCCCTAAATAAGACTCCCCGTATATTCTTTTTATGTTTTATGACTTGAGAGGATGGTTAGTTCGGGATTTGGAAGGGCTCAGGTTGAATCAGAATACTTGGTTCCTAAAGGTTGGCTAAAAAGGGCTAAGTTTGACTTGAGTCAAAATTTTGAGCAAACGACCTCGGAACTGGAATTTGACAATTCTAATAGATTCGTATGCTGAGTTTGGACTTGGGTGTATGTTCAGATCAGGTTTTGGATGACCCGGGAGCATTTCGGCGCTTAATATTGCTAGTTGGCACCTTGAAGGTTTTAAAGTTATTTAAATTTAGTTTAGAGTAGGTTTTAGTGTTATCGAGGTCCGTTTGGGATTCCAAACCAGGGAATAGTTCCGTATTGTGATTTAAGACATGCACGCAAAATTTGGAGTCATTCCGAATAGTTTAAGTATATTTCGGCGCGTTTGAAGTAAGTTGGAAGAACTTGAAGTTCATAAGTTGATTCAATTTGGTTTGGGGTATGATTCTTAGTTTTTTTGTTGTTTTCCGTGTTCCGAGGGTTAGAGCAAGTCCGTCTCATATTTACGGACTACTTGGTATGTTTGGGCGAGGCCTCGGGTGCAATCCGGACGATGCACGGATTGAACTTGGACTCAAAAAGGGCTGCTGGTGCACCGGTTCTGCGTGATTTTGGCTGCAGAAGAAGCTTGGGAGCAGCTGGCCAGCGGTCCGCTCTAGCGATGGGGAGTGCACAGAAGCGGACTCGATTCTGCGATGAGGAGCCGTAGGTGCGAGAAGGCCGCAGATGCGCTTCCCTGACCGCAGAAGCGGGATCACATCCGCAGAAGCGGCCAGCGCTGGACCTGAGGAATTCCGCAGAAGGGGACCTAGTTCCGTAGAAGCGGTACCGAAGATGCGGCCCATTGATCGCAGGTGCGAAATCGTTGGAGGCAGAATGGTCCATTTAATGCGGGACTTAGGCTATTTTGGCTCACTTTCTTTCATCTCTTGGGAGATTTTGGAGCTCTTGGAGAGGGGTTTTCACCTAGCTTTGAGGTAAGTAATTTCTATATAATGTGAGTTAAATATATAGATTATGGATAGGTTTTAACATGTAAAAATTGTAAAAATCATGGGTTTAGGTGAAAAACCTATGTTTTGATATAAATGGGATTTAACTACGAAAATGGTTATGGAATTGAGTGAAAACTATATATTTGAGTTCGTGAGGTTATGGATAACGACTTTATTCAAAAATTTCAGGAATCCGGGCACGTGGGCCTGAAGGTAAATTTTAGGAATCTTTCAATTTGGGTTGGGTAATTACTCTAATAGTTAAATTATGAACTTTTGAACATGTATTGATTAATTTATATAACATTTGACTAGTTTCGGATCGTTTGGCAACGAGTTGAGGATTTAAAGTATATTTTTGGATCGGGAGTGAGATTGGGAATGAGGTAAGTCTCTTGCCTAACCTTGTAAGAGGGAACTCATCCCCTTAGGCGTATTTTGTTGCAAATTATGTGTGGGGAGCTACGTACGCACTAGGTGACGAGAGTTTGTGCGTAGCTATATTCTATGTGATGTCTGGGTAGTCTTAGGCTTACACCATGCTTTGTTTGCTCTATTATGTTGGGCATACATATTAATTGTCTTAACTAGAGCTGAGATTAAGGATTTTAAGATTTAAAGTCTCCCGTTTAAATTTCTTATGTGTGGGGAATAATGGAAGAATTTTACAATAACTTTGAGAAATCTATGTCCACTCGCGTCGCAAGTATTTCCGCGGGCAAGGTAAATTCCTCTACTCTCATGGGAGCGGGTCATTCACCTCGGCAGGTTAATAGATGCATCTATGGTTCATGTCGTTTGACCCTTGGCAGTGCACACAATATATACATATATTTTGGATCGGGCCGTACGACCTCTGCATAAATCGTGCGTAATAATACTGGGAGCCTAATCTTCTTGATATGATTTTATTGGCTCGAGATGTTACAATTATTTAAATGATGGAAATTGACTTGGGATTTATTATTTGTTAAAAAAATATTTGTTTATCGCTTATTATGGAGATTTATGGTTGTTTACATAATTCATGCTTATTTAGAATTTCAGTATTTTATTGTTAGCCCATAGTAAGTGTCGAAGTCGAGCCCTCGTCACTACTTCTTCAAGGTTAGACTAGATACTTACTGGGTACATGTTATTTATGTACTCACGCTACACTTCTGCACTAACCATGCAGGATTTGAGGCAGGTGCATCTTGACATCATCCCGGTGCGCACTCCTGATACATCAAGACTTAGCGGTGAACTGCCTTCCGAGCCGTTCTGCAGCACCCGAAGTCTTTCTTTTGTATCTACTTTCAGTCTACTTTATTTCGGACAGTAATTTAGTATTTTGTGTATTCTACTAGTAGCTCATACACTTTTGACACTAGGTCTTGAAAATTTGCTAGAAGACACTTAATGATTTTTGAGTATTTATTTCACTACATTCGATCTTACAATTTGTTACGTTTTATTTTATTAAATTGTCTCATCTCTTACTTATGTAATAATTTAAAATCAACTATTTCAAAAATATTAAAAAAGTATATACACAGTTAGTTCACTGTTGGCTTGCCTAGCGGCGACGTTGAGCGCCATCACGACCTATAGGAAATCGGGCCGTGACAAGAAATTACCTATTTTTCATGGCGTCATATTTTACCAATGAAGTCTTATCCTATGTATATCCATTCAACAATAATGGCACAACATAAATTTTAATTCAGATCTCAACATATCGACTTTATACCTTTAAAAGACTAAACTATTCCTTCAAACATATTAATGTATTTTTTTTAAAAAAATATAACTTTGTCTAATAGTTAAAACTTTGAATTCAACAAAAATTTTACCCAAAATTTTAAATGGATGATTTAATTTCTTATGATGGTGATGGTAAAGTGTTGTTTTCCTTCTTATACTAAAGAAGTCACAATATAGATTTTCAGTGATATAAGACGTCATGAAATTGAAAAAAGACTCCATTTTGCCTCTCGTTCGTACTGCAACTTCAAGCATATTATTATAGTAAAAAATATCTAGTGGAAAGATATTATGCGTGCAACTTCAAGCATATAATAATAAAGAAGCATACCTTGTGGAAAGATCATAACATGCTCTTAGGTTGGAATGTGACTTGAATTTGCAGCACCAAAAGAAAGGAAAAATAATTCTTCTTCTAGCAAATCGAACAAACTTTATCCAAGAATGTTAGTAAAACATATATAACGTGAGTTTTTCCAGTTTACATAAAAGAAATTTCTGATATAACTATCTGTATTTGTTGAATTTGAAAAAGAAGTTGATCAAATCATAGTATGCAATAAGATTCCTTCAAGTTAGAGAATGAGACAAAATGGATAGTAAAACCATTTGTGATCTTTAATAATTGTACCTACACGTTTGTGGATATCAAAAACGGCTAAGGCCAAATATACCTCTTTATTTTCGAAAATGATCTAAAAATACCCTTCGTTATACTATTGGGCTTCCCGTCATACTTTGGAACAAATATACCCTTATTTTGGATGGTGTGCCACGTATCAGCACCAGATGAAAATGACCCATTTTTTTTACCCGATCTATTTTAAAAAACCCACCACCCGACCCGTTTTAAAATTCAATTTTTTTAAGCATATATTTTGTAAAAATTGAAAAAAAAGGAATTTGCAATATATATATTTTTAAGTCTTTTTAATTTTTTTAAAGTATTTATTTTTGTAAAAACTGAAAAAAATATTTTTTTTTAAAAATACTTTAAAAACTGAAAAATATATATTCTGTAAAAACTGGAAAAAAAAATTGCAAAATATATATTTTTAAGTCTTTTCAGTTTTTTTAAAGTATTGTTTTTGTAAAAACTGAAAAAAAATATTTTTTTAAAAAACTGGAAAAAAAGACTCTCCTAAAGCAGTGGACTACATATGCATTAGTTTTAAAAAAATAAAAATATTTTGCAAAATCTTTTTTTTTCTTCAGTTTTTACAAAAAAAATACTTTAAAAAACTGAAAAATATATATTTTGCAATTTTTTTTTCCAGTTTTTATAGAATATATATTTTTCAGTTTTTAAAGTATTTTTTTAAAAAATATTTTTTTTTCAGTTTTTACAAAAAACATACTTTAAAAAAATTAAAAAGATATAAAAATATATATTTTGCAAATTCCTTTTTTTTTTTTTCCAGTTTTCACAAAAAATAAATTCCAGTTTTTACAAAATATATGCTTTAAAAAAACTGAATTTTAAAACGAGTCGGGTGATGGGTTTTTTAAAATGGATCGGGTAAAAAATAAAAGAAATGGGTCGTTTTCATCCGGAGCTGACACGTGGCACTCCGTCCAAAATAAGGGTATATTGGTTCCAAAGTATGACGGGAAGGGTATATATAACCAATAGTATAACGAGGGATATTCTTAGACCATTTTCGAAAATAAAAGGGTATATTTGGCCCTTTGCCGTATCATAAAAGCCGAAACACTTTAATTAATTAGTTTAACTTTTTGTCTTCCGTACTGTTTTTTTTTTTTAGTATGAAGGGGTGGCGTAGAGCAAATAGTTGTGACTGAAGGAGCAAGAGGGTTGAAATGGTTGTGGCTGTTTGGAGGCTTAAGTTTTTAAAAAAAAAAAATAAGTAAAGTATTAGTAGTTTATTTATGCTGCTGAGGGGTATTAAAGTAATTTAATTTTTTTAAAAAGAGCTTCCGTTTTTATAGTAGTACTAGTTTTTGAACACGTAGTTCGCACGTGTTCACCTAACATTCATCGTTACTTAACTTGTAGCAAATAAATAAAATTATCAACTAAATTGCATAATGTTCTAAAGTTTTTGAGTTTAAACAAATTTATAGCATACAAAAAGTTAATCATTGTTTATCAGTTAATATCTTTAATTTTTTTACTTTCTTTCTTGAGTGATGTGTATGATTGGAAGTAATAGTTACGTCTTTAATTTGTTTGCATACTCTATAAAGAAAAAAAAGAAAGGAACATTCAATTCTCCCTACTTATGAAACTTCTTGCTTGAAATTTTCGTACGTATTTTAGCAACAGTTTCAGTTATAGTTATTTCTTTCGAGACCAACAAGTCACCGACTGGTAAAAAAAAGTACTAACGCTCAAATTTATAATGTTTACCGTCATAATAAAACTCACAAAAACTAAAGATCTAAACCTTCACCGCCCGAAATTCCTACCTTCGGGAGCGTGATGACACTTAATATTTCGATTGCTAGGCAAGCCAACGTTAGAATAATTTTAATCATTTTTAACAATTTATCTTAATTAAATAGTAATGAAATCAACAATTGGAATAATATCTGAATTTAGGTGAACAAACCAAAATAAATATGATGTCTAAATACCATCCCAGAACTGGAGTCACATGTCACGACCCAAAATTCATTAAAGGTCGTGATGACGCCTAACACCGCTGTCAGGCAAGCCAACTATAATTAATTAACTTAATACCCATTTTAGTATTTTTGAAATCAAAATTTTTCTTCAATTAAATAATAAGGAATAAAATTTACAAAGTACATGATAGTATTTTCCCAACTACACTTCTGAACAAGTCATAAGTGCCCCCCAAAACCCGATATCACAAGTACATGAATATTTACTAGGGAGTAAAATAAAATACAGCGTCTGTCCGGAATACCATTTAGACAGGAAAAATATAAATAACTCTGAATGAGACTCTGCTGGTTGCGGATCATAATATAGAATGCAACTCACCTAAGTCCCCGCATTAACCACACCTCTGCGCCCACAAGGCCACTAAACATATATGTACTTGCACAAAACAAATGTGCAGCAAGTGTAGCATGAGTACGTAAACAACGTGTACCCAGTAAGTATCAAGCCTAATCTCGAAGAAGTAGTGACGAGAGGTCGACTTTGACACTTCACTAAGAGTCAATAATATTAGAATAGAAATATTTAAATCGACATGATTTATAGGAATAACAATAATTTACTTAACAAGCAGAAATAATTAATCCTTCCAATTTTAATAATTTCCAATTTATCAATTAGCTTCACAAGTTGCAATAAAATATCAAGATACCGTATAATTATTATTATTAGGTACGATGTCTGCCGAGGTCATTCGACCCGATCCAGAGTATCGTGTACACTGCCGAGGGACGTGCGACACGATCCTTAGATGCATCTATACTGTCGAGGCGTTCGGCCTGCTTCACAAGAAAGGAGGTCATTTTCTTATGATCCTCCAGAATGAGAAGATATTATAAGATTAACACATAAGGATGTACAATTTCTATTAACAGTCAAATATTTTGTGCAAGAATGCAAATATGTGAAATTTCAGTCTCTTACTATTTTCTCTTACAACTTAGAGTATAATTGTGATACTTTAATTAAATAAAGGATACAATTATCACAAGAAATTCATGATTTGAGTCATAAACTATCCGGGCATAACAATATTAGTAGCTATGCACGGACCCTCCTCACCTCGTGTGTACGTAGCCCCCACAATTAGCAACAATTATTAATTTAAATCACCTATGGGGTAAATTCCCTCTTACAAAGTTAGACAGGAGACTTACCTTGTCTCAAAGCTCACTTCCGATCACGATGTCGTGTAAAAATCCCAATTCAGTGCTGAAAAATCCGAAACTATCCAAATATTATATAAAATAATTAATACATGCTCAATAATTCAAAATTAGACTATTAAATTAATTACCTAACCTAAAATGGTAAAATTCTTAAAATTCATCCCGAGCCACGTGCCCAGATTCTGAAAATTTTCGGAGGAAGTCGTTACCCATAACCTCAAGAACTCAAACATACCATTTCCATCCAATTCCATAGCCATTTTCGTGGTTAAAATCGAAAAATACTAATTTCTAGGTTTTTCTTCAAAATCCCAAATTTCTATAAATTTTCATGTCTAAATCCATATATAATCCAAGTATTTAACTTGCAATAGGTGGGAATCACTTACCTTGACATAAATGATGAGGATGGAGCTCCAAAATCTCTCCAAGATCAACTCCCATGGCGGAAATAAAGTGAAAATGGCCAAAATCCCGTTTAAAATAACTCACTGCCAACACTGCACTTCTTCGCGATCGCGGAAAGACCCTCGCGATCGCGAAGGCCAAAATCCATCCGCCCAAAAAACCTTCCTCGCGTTCGCGTTCCACACGACGCGTTCACGAAGCCTTCCGCCCTCACTGCTTCGCGATCGCACACCCGGCCTCGTGTTCGCGATGCCCTCAGGCCTTATTGCTTTGCGTTCGCAGTTGAAGCTTTGCGTTCGCGAAGGCTAAATGACTCCAGGCCCCCGCTCCCTCTCTCTTCTTCGCATTCGCGTAGCCTTGGCCGCATTCGCGAAGGCCTTCCTAGCTATTACCTCGCGTTTGTGTCTACTGCCTCGCATTCGCGAAGGTCAAATCCCAGCAGCCTCAAAGTTCCTCTTCGCGAACGCAGGACTCCCTTCACGTTCGCGAAGAAGGAAATCAGATACCAGCAACAGCAGTTCCAAAACAGCTCAAAATGATCCAAAACCACCCCGAAATACACCCGAGGTTCCCGGGACCCCGTCCAATCACACCAAGTAGTCCCATAACCTAACACAAACTTGCTCGAGACCTCAAATCACATCAAACAACATCAAAACCACGGATCACACCCCAATTCAAGCTTTATGAATTTTAGAACTTCTACATTCGATGCCGAAACCTATCAAATCACGTCCGATTAACCTCAAATTTTGCACATAAGTCATAATGGACATTGCAGACCTATTCAAACTTTCGGAATTGGAATCCGACCCTGATATCAAAAAGTCCACTCCCGGTCAAACTTCTCATAAACCTTTAGATTTCTAACTTCAGCCAAATGACCCCAAAATGACCTACGGACCTCCGAATCTACTTCCGGACGCGCTCCCAATACCAGAATTACCATACGGAGCTATTCCCAGACTCTAAATCACAAACGGACACCGATAATATTGAAATACACTTCAATCCAAATTTATGAAATTCTTTCAAAATGCCAATTTATACAATAGGCGCTGAAACGTTCTCGGGTCATCCAAAACCCGATCCAAACATACGCCCAAGTCCAAAATCATCATACGAACCTATTAGAACCATCAAATCCTGATTCCGAGGTCATTTTCTAAAAATGTTGACCGAAGTCTAACTTGTCCTTTTTAAAACCAACTAAGAAACCAAGTGCTCCGATTTCAACCCGAACACTTCCAAATCCCGAACCAACCATCCCCGCAAGTTATAAATTAGTAAAAGTACATATGGGGAGTCTTATTTATGGGAACAGGGTTCTAACAGTCTAAACGACCGGTTGGGTCGTTACATTTTCTCCCACTTAAATATATGTTCGTCCTCGAACGTGCTAAGAACTGCTCCGGAGTTTTCCGAAATTACTGTTTAACACCTCGTGCACCTGCCCGTGCTACCACTACTCAGTTGAGCACATTAGCTCAAGCCAATTTGAAGATACTCCCCTTTATTTAGGCAAATAAGCCTTAAATCCCAATTCTAACATCCAGAATTCTCTGCCAGGCCTGTTTCCATCATACGAACACCGTATCAATCACTACACGATGCGCCAACACATGATTGCGTACCTTTGCTGAATCCACACCATGCACCATATAATTCACACAACCATAATAACATCCTCTGATAGCAATAGCCGAAATCTCACAAATCTGATGCCCACAACACACCTCATGACACATACAAGTCATGTTCCAACTCTTGCAATGCTTCCACAATGGAAGAAATGTGTAAAAATTCATAACCAATTGCCGAGTTAACAAATCATTGAGTTTCTCCTTCTGACAGGAACCGTTACCTCATTATGAACCAAATAACGATATTTGCTCTTTAATATGCTTCATATAAATTTGATCGCACTAATTCGATGTCCAATAATCTTGTCTCCCCCAGCATAAGCTACTCAGGCAATAAGCCACCTCAGATACTGCCAAAAATCTCATGATGCCACAATGTGCCCAACAATTACAAACTCGAATGTGATACATAAAGAAAAAGAACTCTGGAAAGAACCACTCAACCCACATAACTAATTAAACAACCGAAAGGATGTTATGAACCTTCCTCAGAAATGAGAAATAAAACATCCAAGAATATATATGGGGAACTGTACTCAATATCATACTGTTGCGGCGTGTAATCTGATCCATAGATGATACCCGTGGCGGCGTGCCACCCGATCCAAACAACATACCCGTGGCGGCGTGCCACCCGATCCACACATAATAATCTTAAGAAAACACCCATTGAGCCATAACGCTCATACTCACGCAATGCCCGAATATCAACCATAAGCACGCTAAGTGTATAATATAAATCCTAGGGAGACGGGTAGCGTCATACGCTATAAAACTCAAGCACAACTAAGGTGCAATAAATGACCTGTATCTCGAGAGCCATCCTGCTCATATAACACCGCAAGCTACTCGGGACTACAACACATGTACGAATAATCAAGCCGTCTCACAACCCACATGGCACAATAAGGTATTACATAGTATACATAACGACAAAAATAGCATCCAAGGCCCGAAGACTCCTCCGCAAATAACGCTATGCTGAAATAAACATACCCGGCCTGATATAGAGCTTATATTTACATTTATGTCCATCCACAGACCTCAAACCAATTCTGATCAAAAACACTAGACTAATAACCTTTCAAGGATCCACAATAACCCTCTTTCCCATAACACGCAAGAATAACCGCCAATCCCGAAACAACTGTAAGGCCTCATAAATATTTTTCCTAAAAACCCAGATTCTGTGATGCCAAAGTAGGCGTAGAGGTTAATAGTAGTCGAAATTCTTTGCGGCGAGCTTGCGAGCCGCAGTTCGTACTTTTGAACAGTGCGTTGGGGAGTTGAAGGAAAATATTGGGCAGAAGTACGCATTTCTGCGGCCCATTCTACGGCTGCAGAACCACTACGCGGACCTCAGACTGGTCTCAAAGTGGGGCAGATTTCTAGGGCATTTTTTATTCCCAAATTTGTGGCCATTATGCGACCGCATAACCATTTCGTGGGCCATATTCTTGTCGCATATCCCGCTTGGGATTTTTTGGAGGGAGGTTCTGCGGTGCACTATGCGATCGCAGAACCATTTTGCGGTGCATTATGCGACTGTAGAACAGGTCTGCGGGCCGCATAATGACCGCAGACCAGGTCGGTTTCTTTCCTGGCACCCATTTTCACGGTCATTTTGTGGAACCATTATACGGTCGCATATGCAATCGCAGAACCCGTTTCTGAGCTTCAATTTTGGGATTTTAAAACCCGACCCAATATTGATCACAGATAGTGCTGCATCCTCTTCTCAGTAGACTCGGTGAGCCCCATTTCATTCCGGGGTCAAATATTGTACCTTTTATTTATGTTGTGGTCATATTTTGAGGTATAGCCGGGGCCTTGTTGCTGGCACCATCTTTACTCTCTTTTGTATTTTTAGAGGATCCGTAGACACTATGTGGGTTATACATGGGTGCTAGAAAGGTCAAACAGATTATGTTGTATTTTGGATTTTTGTTCCACTAAATCACAAAATGTATGCCTTTTGAAACTTAACAGGAAGTAGCAAAAATGAAATAGTTTAGTAATGTCTATGCATATGGTCCTTCTACTATTTAGCTAATAAAAATATGCCTTCTCTTATCATGGGTGAGTTGGGTAGAAAGTATCTAACATGTTTGCTCGGCCGGGTTCAGTCGGTTGAGCGCCGGTCATGCCTCCCGAGGTTGGGGCATGACAAACTTGGTATCAGAGCCTAAGGTTTTAAAGTGTTCTAGGATATCTCGGAGCCGTGTCTGGTAGAGTCCTTCTTATCGGTGTGTTGTCGACCACATCTATAAGTTGGAGGCTACTTGGACATTTAGGAATAATACCCTTCTTTGATATCCTGGATCGTGCGATGAAACTAATTGTGCAACTGTTCCTCCTCTAACTCGTGCATTCCTTTAACTTTCAGTATATGAAACCTAAGAAGAGAGCAAAAACTGGCCAAGAAGCCAACGCCGCCTTAGGAGTGACAGTTGACCCTTTATTTGATGATGCGGGGTAACACTCGAGGGGTGGGGATAATCCCCCGACTGCCACACTGCCTGATTCCACTACACCGGACTAGGCCACACCAGTTCCTACACCTACTGAGGGAGCGATGATTCCTCCACCCGATATTCTGATTCCACCTCCAGCCCCAGCTTCCAGTTCTGGTATTTCTGATGGGGATCTTATGGGAGCTATTCAGATGATGACTCATATAGTGGCTTCTCAGGCCCAAAGGTCGAATATTGCACCCGCTTCTTCTAGCCAGCAAGGGGATTCTAGTGGTTCTAGGGTAAATAGATTTCTGCAGTTAGATCCTCCGGTGTTCACGGGTTCTAATCCCGAGGAGAACCCACAGGACTTCATTGATGAGATGCATAAGACTCTCCGGGTTATGCACGCTACTGAGACGGAGGGAGTGGAGTTGGCCGCCTACCGCCTGAAAGGGGTGGCATATTCTTGGTTTGAGCTGTGGGAGGACTCTCAGGAGAAGGGGAGCTCTCCAGTGAAATAGAGTGAGTTTGCTGATGCCTTTATAGACCATTTCTTGCCTACCGAGACTAGGGCAGCCTGTGCCGTAGAAATTGAAAATCTTAAGCAAGGGGGTAGGAGTGTGTGGGAGTATCACATGACGTTCACGCGCCTATCAAAATATTCTATTCATATATTGCCTACTATGGAGGTTAGAGTGCGCCGGCTTGTGCAGGGCCTTAGCCCCTTGGTTATCAATGAGGTCGCTACAAGTGCCTTGAATTCAGATATGAATTATGGGAAAATGGTAGCATTTGCCCAAGCTACAGAGGACCACAAGTTGAAGAACAGAAGGGAGCGAGAGTGTACCAGCAAGGCCCGGTCCGCGGGCAACTTTGGTGAGTCATTTGGTGGGGGAAGATCAGCTTTCAGGGGATGGTCATCAGGGCCATCCCAGTCTTATGCTCAGTCTTCAACCAGTGCACCGCCAACAGAGCACAGTCAGCAGCAGGGGATTCAATTCAGGCCCAATCAGGGTAGCAGGGGACCCCACCATCAGGGTCGATCAGGAGGGAGATTCCCGCAGCAACGGAGGGCCCCATGCCCCAGGTGTGGGAAGATGCACTCGGGGATCTTCTACATGGACTTACCTATATTTTACGGGTACGGATTGAGGGGTCAAAGAGAGTGTCGTTCATCCCACCAGGGTGCAGGCAGGGGTACATCACAACCATCCAGTTCTGCAACTGCTACATCTTCAGCACCCCCTCCAGCTCGAGGCCCTCCGGCACCAGCAGGGTGTGGTGCATCTAGGGGTGGTGCACAGAGTTCAGGAGGACCCAACCGTTTCTATGCTATGAGTGGTGGCCAGATTGCAGAGGCTTCTCTAGATGCTATCACTGGTATATTGACTGTACAATCTCATGATGAATATGCTCTTATTGATCCCGGTTCCACCTTGTCCTATGTTACCCCTTTTGTTGCTATGGAATTTGGGATAGAACCGGAACAGCTTCCTGAGCCGTTCTCTGTATCTACTCCGATTGGCGAGTTTATTGTGGCCGCACGGGTTTATAGGGGTTGTGTTGTCACGGTGCATGGTCGGGACACTATGGCTGACCTCATTGAATTGGGGATGGTTGATTTTGATGTAATTATGGGAATGGATTGGCTTTATTCATGTTTTGCTAAGCTCGACTGCCGAACTAAAACTATGAGGTTTGAATTTTCTAATGAGCCAGTTGTTGAGTGGAAGGGGGATAATGTGGTGCCGAATGGTAGGTTTATTTCTTACCTTAAGGCTATGAAGATGATTAACAAGGGGTGTATCTATCACTTGGTCCGAGTTACGGACACCACTATTGAGGCACCTTCACTCGAATCTGTGCCAGTTGTGAATGAATTTTCAGGGGTCTTTCCTGATGAACTCCTTGGGATTCCGCCAGATAGGGAGATTGATTTTGGGATTGATGTGATGCCAGGTACGCAACCTATATCTATTCCGCCCTACAGGATGGCACCAACAAAATTAAAGGAACAAAAGGAGCATATAAAGGATTTGTTAGAAAAGGGTTTCATCCGACCGAGTGTGTCACCATGGGGAGCAACGATTCTCTTTGTGAGGAAGAAAGATGGATCATTGAGGATGTGTATTGACTACCGGCAGTTCAACAAGGTCACAATAAAAAACAAGTACCCATTACCAAGAATAGATGATTTGTTTGACAAGTTACAGGGTGCTAGATACTTCTTCAAAATTGATTTACGATCTGGGTATCACCAACTGAAGATCAGGGAGAAGGATATTCCAAAAATAGCTTTTAGGACCCGGTATGGACATTTTGAATTTCTGATGATGTCTTTTGGGCTAACCAATGCCCCGACAGCTTTCATGGACCTTATGAATTGGGTTTTTAAGCCTTTCCTTGACTCCTTTGTGATAGTGTTCATTGACGATATTCTTGTGTATTCACGAGGTCGGGAGGACCATGTCGATCATCTCAGGGCAGTGTTGTAGACTCTTCATCAGCACTAATTGTATACGAAGTTTTCAAAGTGTGAATTTTGGCTCGAATCTGTCACATTCTTGGGTCATGTTGTCTCTAGAGAAGGAATCAAGGTTGATCCTTAAAAGATTTCAGCAGTAATGAATTGGCCTAGACCTATAACGCCCACCGAGATTCGCAGTTTCTTGGGCTTAGCAGGGTATTACAGGAAGTTTGTGGAGAGGTTCTCTACTCTTGCCTCTCCATTGACTAAATTGACTCAGAAAGCGGATAAGTTCCAATGGTCCGATGCTTGTGAAAGGATCTTCGAGGAGTTGAAATCAAGATTGACTACAGCGCCCGTGTTGACCATGCCAGAGGGTACAGATGAATTTGTGGTATATTGTGATGCTTCAAGAATTAGGATTGGGTGTGTATTAATGCAACACATCAAGGTTATAGCCTATGCTTCTAGGCAACTCAAAAAGCATGAAAAGAATTATCCAACTCATGACTTAGAACTTACGGTGGTAGTTTTTGCATTGAAAATTTGGCGTCACTATTTGTATGGGGTCCATGTGGATGTATTCACGGACCACAAGAGTCTTCAATATATTTTCAAACAAAAGAAGCTGAATCTGAGGCAAAGAAGATGACTTGAGTTGCTCAAGGATTACGACATCGATATTCTATATCACCCGGGGAAAGTCAATATTGTGGCAGATGTGCTTAGCCGGAAATCTATGGGTAGTTTAGAACACTTGGAGTCATATCAAAGTCCATTGGCCAATGAAGTCCATCAATTGGCTAGTTTGGGAGTTCGTCTTACGGACTCTAATGAAGGAGGGGTAATTGTGCAAAATAGGACCGAATCATCGCTTGTTGTGGAAGTCAAAGAGAAGCAATTCAACAACCCATTTTTGGTGCAATTGAAGGAGGGGATTCAAAAACATAAGACTACGGCTTTTGCTCTTGGCATGGATGATGGTACACTAAGGTACCAAGGGTAGCTATGTGTTTTGAATGTAGATGGTCTCCAGGAAAGAATCATGACCGAGGCTCAAACTTCTAGATATTTCGTGCATCCAGGTTCTACAAAGATGTATCACGATATCAAGGAAGTCTATTGGTGGAATGACATGAAAAGGAATGTGGCGGACTTTGTGGCAAGGTGTCCGAATTATCAGCAAGTGAAGGCCGAACATCAACAGCCTGGTGGGTTGGCACAGAACATAGAAATTCCAATGTGGAAGTGGGAGAGGATTAATATGGATTTTGTGGTAGGATTACCACGCACTCCACGCAAGTTTGACTCAATTTGGGTGATCGTGGACCGATTCACAAAATCAGCTCATTTCTTGCTAGTTAAATCTACCGACACAGCATAATAGTATACCCAGTTGTATATCAAGGAAATAGTCAGGATACATGGCACTCCAGTTTCTATCATTTCCGATCGAGAGGCTCAATTCACAGCCAAGTTTTGGAAGAAATTTCAGCAAGGTTTGGGTATTTAGGTAAATCTTAGTACAACCTTCCATCCACAGACCAACGGGCAAGCAAAGCGAACTATTCAGACGCTTGAGGACATGTTGCGTGCTTGTGTTCTTGATTTCAAGGGTATCTGGGATGATCATTTGCCACTCATAGAGTTTGCTTATAACAACAACTTTCATGTGAATATTCAGATGGCATCATTTGAGGCATTGTATGGTAGGAGATGTAGATCTCCCATTGGGTGGTTCGAGATTGGGGAAGCTGAGTTGATAGGGCTAGACCTTGTGCATCATGCTATGGAGAAGGTTAATATCATAAAGGAGCGGTTGAAAACTACCCAGAGTCATCAAAAATCCTATTCAGATGTCCGTCCCAGAGACTTAGAGTTCAAAGAAGATGATTAGATATTCTTGAAGGTTTCCCCCATGAAGGGTATTATGCGGTTTGGGAAAAAGGGGAAATTGAGTCCGAGGTATGTCGGGCCGTACAAAATTATCCAAAGAATCGGTGTGGTAGCGTACAAGCTTGAGCCACCACCCGAGATGTCACTAGTGCACCCGATATTCCATGTGTTTATGTTGAAGAAGGTAGTTGGAGATCCGTCAGCTATTGTGCCGGTTGAGACCATCGAGGTTAGTGAAGAATTGTCATATGAAGAAATTCCAGTTGCCATTCTTGATAGGCAAGTCCGAAAGTTGAGAAATAAAGAAATTGCCTCCATGAAAGTGTTATGGCGAAACCAGCAGGTTGAAGAGGCCACTTGGGAGGCCGAGGAAGAGATGAAGAAGAAGTATCCTTACTTATTTGAATAGCTGTGTAATCCTTTTTATGAACTTGTCGCCTATGAATTCTGTTTCCCTTATTTAGTTAATGTAAATGTGCTCCTTTTGATTATATGTTATTTACATGAGGCCACAGTTGGTGTTGTTATGAGTTATGTTATGTCGTTGAGTTGTGCATATGTTTGTAAGATATGTTTCTGGGGCTCTCTGGCAGGTGGATAGGCCTAGTTACAAAGGGAACTCTGGCGAAATTTTTGGAAATTTAGGGAGTTAGTTAAATTTGGGATTGCTGGTGTAGGGTATGATAACTGAGTTTCACAAGGTGCTAATAATAGACCCTGATCCTCTTTCGAGGATGAATAATCTTAAGTGGGGAGGATGTAAGGCCTTGTAAATATTTTTTCTAAAAACTCAGATTCCGTGATGCCAAAGTAGGCGCCGAGGTTAATAATAGTAGAAATTCTTCGTGGCTCGCAAGCTCGCCGCGGTTCGTACTTTTGAATAGTGCACTGGGAGTTGAAGGAAAATGTTGTGCAGAAGTACGCATTTCTGCGGCCGCAGAACCACTATGCGGACCGCAGACTGGGGCAAATATCTGGGGCATTTTTGATTCCCAATTTCGCGGCCATTATGCGACCTCATAACCATTTCGCGGGCCGCATTCTTGTCGCATATCCCTCCTTGGGATTTTTCGGAGGGAGGTTTTGCGGTGCACTATGCGACCACAGAACCGTTCTGCGGTGCATTATACGACCGCATAATAGGTCTGTGGGCCGCATAGTGACCGCAGACCATGTCAGTTTCTTTCCAGCTCTGGCACCCATTTTTGCGGTCATTTCACGGACTGCATAACCATTATGCGGTCGCATATGCGACCATAGAACCCATTCCGGAGCTTCAATTTTGAGGTTTTTAAACCTGACCCAATTTCGTTAAAACACACCCCATAGACCATTTTGAGCACATTTCTGATATTTTAGAGTGAGAGGGAAAGTTCTTAGAGTGGGGGAGCAATCTTTAACCATTATCTATCAATTCTTGCTCAATCATTGAGTATTAACAAAGGGAGTCTTCACCCTAAAGGTAAGAATCTATGTCCTAGCTCTCAATTTCGAAATTTTGCAAAAATGGGGTAATTAGAGAGGCAATTATTGGGTGTGGGGTTTTTTATCTTGCATGCATGCATCCTTGAATTATGTAGGAAGGTTGTGAGCTAAAAATGATAGAGAGTGGGTTAGAAAATGATGGAATCTTCCACAAAAGAGCCTTAGAACCTTAATGCACGCCTACTGTTTGATAAAATGCTCAAATGAGCTAAAACCATGATCATCTTTCTAATTTTTGGTTCAACTTGTTATATTTCTAAAATAGATTGAAGTTGCTAAGAATTCCGGATCATTTTAGAGTTTGAGAAGCTCAATTGAGGTCTGTTGGCTAAACCCCTTTCTTCTTAGAATCGAATCTCACGGTGTTCATGTAATTAGAGTAAGTCCTTGATCATTATTGAATTGGCTTGTCCTAATGTGGTTGTGTTGAAGGATGTTGGTTCAATGTTTATTCTAAATGCTTCATCATGTTATCTTTCCATTTGAGAATATGTTCAAAATGTAGAATATGTGTTAGGAATGTTAAAACTTCATGTCAAGACCGAAATAAAGGTTGTTATGCCAAATTGTATGAAAGGCCTCTATGTGCCTAAGATTTCCCAAAATGCTCATATGGAAATAAATGTCTTGAATGAGAAGCCCTATTGATGTTGATAATGATAATGATATTTGAATGTGGAAAAGGGAACTGGAACTATGAAAACGGCCAAGTGGCAAGAATGACTTTGTAATTGTTAAGAAGTATGATGTGAGATGATTGACTGAAGAAGGTAATATCTCAAATGAGATGGCCTAGCCGATCGGGCCGAGATCGGACTCTGTATAAGAACACAGTGGTATTGTGGATGAAATTATGGTAATGTCTCAAATGAGATGGCCTAGCCAATCGGGTCGTGATCGGACGCCATGTCGCACACATGGTGGTACTGTTCTAGAAATCATAATGAAATTGTGGTAATATCTCAAATGAGATGGCCTAACCGATCGGGCCGAGATCGGACTCCGTGTAAGAATACAGAGGTACTGTAAATTATAGAATATCGGTACTAAAGGCCACCCAACTTAATAATACGGAAATTGACTTGAAAATGTATATGATCCTTAACATTGTTGTTTCTATATTATTTGAAGCCCTTATTGAATTCTTGATTGTTCCTCTTGTATTATTATTCATTCTATTGAGTTGCTGTTTAGCTTTACATACTAGTGCTATTCAACGGTACTAACGTCCCTTTTGTCGGGGGTGCTGCATCTTTAAATGGATGCAGGTGGTTACATAGCAGACAGTGTTGATCACAGATAGTGCTGCATCCTCTTCTCAGCGGATTCGGTGAGCCCCATATCATTCTGGGGTCAAGTATTGTACCTTTTGTTTATATTGTGTTCACATTTTGAGGTATAGCCGGGGCCTTATTGGCGGCACCATCTTTACTCTCTTTCGTATCTTTAGAGGCTCCGTAGACACTATGTGGGTTGTACATGGGTGCTAGAAAGGTCAAACGGATTATGTTGTATTTTGGACTTTTGTTCCACTAAATCACAAAATGTATGCCTTTTGAAACTTAACGGGAAGTAGCAAAAATGAAATGGTTTAGTAATGTCTATGCATATGGTCCTTCTACTGTTTAGCTAATAAAAACATACCTTCTCTTATCATGGGTGAGTTGGGTAGAAAGTATCTAACAGGCTTGCTCGGTCGGGTTCACTCGGTTGAGTGCCAGTCGCGCCTCCCGAGGTTGGGGTGTGACAATAACCTTCCACAGTCCACAACCAAATGAAACAAGCGCCCTTCAGGCACAAATTCCCACATAAGCGATAGTACCACAATCTCCATACTTGGTTTCCATCTTTAATCTATCAAGTGACTACATGTCACACTTATACAATCTCCCCGTGGGATATGCTCCCATGGCCTTTTGTACCAGGCAACAAGTCTGCACATCCATACCGCCGGCCACACTAATGCTATAGAGCAAAATCAGAAATCTGCAAATCAATACACAAAGCCTCTCACACAGGACACTGATCTCAGGTGACGCTAAAGACAATATCAATTTGCTCTAAATATCTGAATCCTTCCCTGATCGTCCGAGCTCATGACATTCTTGTCAACACCGAACCGCAACCTTGATCCTCAACTTCCAATTTCACATGCCGCTCACTTCCCCTAACATGCCAATACGTGAGAGTACAAGAATTTCATCATCTAGAAATCATATAGAAATATTTTACTTAGCTCATTTCAGGAGAACCATTGCGACATGCGACCAAATTCTCATAACCGTAGAAAATACAATCCCTAAGTAGTGGTCGAAACCACCATAACTCTTTCGGGACCCATTTACACAACAAAGTCATTCGAATCAAATACCTCCCAAATCAACCAAGTGGTGGTGGCGCTCAAGACCAAGTGTATAACCACAAACTACATGTATAACTTAACGCTAACGAAACTGATCACTGCTACAATCATGCCGATTCAACCATCACTAACCTATCCGACTGCTTTAAATTTTAGCCTAGACTTTCCTTAGAAATAACAGTAGCTCCATTCAAATTATATCGAACTCAATCCACACTCGTCCCGAGTGACCCCATTTCACGAGCCCACATTGTCTCATAACCCACAAACCGTCTCATACCCTCTTCGTGCGCACATCTACATCTTCAACTGGTACACCCATTGTGATAATTCTTCTATGAATCCGAAGTCATTTTCTCCTATTCCTCCAATGCTACACCGTAGACCAAAGATAACATAGAACACTCTAAACCCCTTTCATAATCCGCTGCAAAAGCTCGATACTTAACCATACTACATGCTCGAAATCCTTAGGCACCGCACTTTAACTTTTAAATCCACTAGGACCGTTGTTGAGAGTCACCCATTTCGACCTGGTCCCGAATATAATCAACTCCAAGGCTCCGCTAACATATGAACACTCTCTCAAGAAGAACCCGGCTGAATCACTTTCCTTGTACATCACATCTACACGAAACATAAACTCTGAGTCTTCCCAAAGCCTGAACATGAATCGATAAGGCCAAATATAGCACACATTCCTCAAATCCTTCGCTCAAATCACCACTGATGTTCCCAATATGCTGATAACCAGAAACCTCATAAATAGACAAACACACAATCAAATCATAGACGGTGGGGCTCTCCCACTTAGCTTGAAGCTACCATTATATAACCCTGGAACCCACCGATACTCCTTGTTCCCCATTGGCATAATCTTGCACAACCAACCTGCCAAATTTCTCGCAACCTTTCTGTTAAACATTTCATGAGCACTCTGAGTCACTAGCCATATTCACATATTCGTTCCCTTGCCTTTAGCCAGTAGAATTCTTCGCAGGAGTTTCGTCAATACCACATAACCGTTAACCTGCTCACCGTAGATAACTTACCTGTAGAAATTCCATGCCGACACCTTCTAACGACGTTGCGCTGAGTACAATTACTACGAAATCAATAAACCATCCGGAGCCCGTGCTCATTCACCAGCTGTACAAGTCTATTCACTCCCCATTGACATTAACTACAAGTACGACAATACATTCCAACCCGAAGTCATCTTGCATTTCTCTTCATATCAAGCAACTCCTTTCCGTCGTATCCAACCTTTCTCCGTATAGCAACCAATATTCCAAATTAAGCCCGTAGACCTAGTCACTGTCCACAATGAATTCCAAATTACTCTAAACTTTCCTCAACGCGTGTAGCTATCCTACCACAGAACCCATATGCTACCCGGTCACTCTCCCACTTTGGTCAGACATTCTCCTTTAAGTAACTACTCGACTTCTATTTTCTTACACTTAGCCTTCTAGAAGTTTAACCACCGCAAGACACCCCCCACATGTCCTTCCTCATCCTTTGCTGCTCAGTTGTTTCCTTAAATAAAAATTCATCTCTGTAGCACCTGAACCAACAGATAGCCGCCGACTCTAAACCTCCTCGAAGATCGTCTTTTTTGAGCCATCAACATTAGGATCACCGATTCGATTCTGAACCACAGCACACTACAACCCCTAACAGCCACTTCCCCAGCACTATTCACGATACTCTGCCCCAAAGGCGAATTGAAGAAGACCATAACATCGGCGAACTTAACACATTCCATCAAGGACGACGTTACCACATCACAGATAAAAATTCCACCACGCTCAAAAATACCAAATCACCTTACCACATCGACCCAAACCTGAGCATTCGTAGTCCGATTTCCTTTCCTCCGCCGAAAATAAAATACTGAATCTCTAAATCATGCACTGAGCAAAACCTCCTTTCAAGTCATTCACTGCCTCGACGCATAGACAAGCATCCTACCATTACTCAACACTATGCGATAGCAACGCACGAATCGTCATAACAATCAATGCCCAATCTCAAAACCTTAAGTAATACTGATATTGAGCTGAAACGTCAGAGCGACCTTCCGCAAGGCGACGACAATAGCCCAATCAAATACCAGGGAGAAACATCCTGCTCCACATCTGTAGTACCATTAAACTTCCTCGATTCCCAATTTATAACAAGTGCTTCACGTAGCATAAGATTGGATAGGAAGGAAACAAAGACATATGCCTCAAAGGAATCAATTCACACGATGAGGAATCAAGAAGGGAAGTGCTCCTAACAGTCCTGTAGCCTCTCGAAGATAAGTACAGACGTCTCCGTACCGATCCGCAAGACTCTACTAGACTTGCTCATGACTCGTGAGACCTAAGTGAACCTAGTGCTCTAATACCATGTTGTCACGACCCAAAATCTATTAAAGGTCGTGATGGCGCCTAACACCGCTGTCAGGTAAGCCTACCATAATTAATTAACTTAATTACCCATTTTAGTATTTTTGAAATCAAAATTTTTCTTCAATTAAATAATAAGGAATAAAATTTACAGAGTACATGATAATATTTTCCCAACTACACTACTGAACAAGTCATAAGTGCCCCCAAAATCCGGTGTCACAAGTGCATGAGCATTTACTAGGGAGTAAAATAAAATACAGCGTCTGTTCGGAATACAATTTAGACAGGAAAAATATAAATAACTCTGAATGAGACTCTGCTGGCTGCGGATCATAATATAGAATACAGCTCACCTAAGTCCCCGCATTAACCACACTTCTATACCCACAAGGCCGCTAGACATATATGTACCTGCACAAAAACAATATGCAGCAAGTGTATCATGAGTACGTAAACAACGTGTACCCAGTAAGTATCAAGCCTAATCTCGAAGAAGTAGTGACGAGAGGTCGACTTTGACACTTCGCTAAGGGTCAATCATATTAGAATAGAAATATTTAAATCGACATAATTTATAGGAATAACAATAATTTCCTTAACAAGAAGAAATAATTAATCCTTCTAATTTCAATAATTTCCAATTTATCAATTAGCTTCACAAGCTGCAATAAAATATAAAGGTATCATGTAATTATTATTATTAGGCACAATGTCTGCTGAGGTCGTTCGGCCCGATCCAGAGTGTCGTATACACTGCTGAGGGACGTGCGACATGATCCGTAGATGCATCTATACTGCCGAGGCGTTCGGCCCGCTCTACAAAAAAGGAGGTCATTTTCTTATGATCCTCTAGAATGAGAAGATATTATAAGATTAACACATAAGGATGTATAATTTCTATTAACAGTCAAATATTTTGCGCAAGAATGCAAATATGTAAAATTTCAGTCTCTTACTATTTTCTCTAACAACTTACAGTATAATTCTAATACTTTAATTAAATAAAGGATACAATTATCACAAAAAATTCATGATTTGAGTCCTAAACTACCCAGACATAGCAATATTAGTAGCTATGCACGGACCCTCGTCACCTCGTGCGTACGTAGCCCCCACAATTAGCAGCAATTATTAATTTAAATCACCTATGGGGTAAATCCCCTCTTACAAGGTTAGACAAGAGACTTACCTTGTCTTAAATCCCACTTCCGATCACGATGTCGTGTAAAAATCCCAATTCGGTGCCGAAAAACCCGAAACTATCCAAATGTTATATAAAATAATTAATACATGCTCAATAATTCGAAATTAGACTATTAAATTAATTACCCAACCCAAAATGGTAAAATTCCTAAAATTCACCTCGGGCCCACGTGCCCGAATTACGGAAATTTTCAGAGGAAATCATTACCCATAACCTCAAGAACTCAAATATACCATTTCCATCCAATTCCATAGCCATTTTCGTGGTTAAAATCTAAAAATACCAATTTCTAGGTTTTTCTTCATATCCCAAATTTATACAAATTTTCATATCTAAATCCATATATAATTCAAGTATTTAACTTGCAATAGGTGGGAATCACTTACCTTGACATAAATGATGAAGATGGAGGTCCAAAATCGCTCCAAGATCGGCTCCTATGGCAGAAATAATGTGAAAATGGCCAAAATCCCGTTTAACACAACTCACTGCCTAGCACTGCCCTTCTTCACGATCACGGAAACACCCTTGCGATCGCGAAGGCCAAAATCCATCCGCCCAGAAAACCTTCTTCGCGTTCGCGTTACACACGACGCGTTCGCGAAGCCTTCCGCCCTCACTAATTCACGATCGCACACCCGGCCTCGCGTTCGTGATGCCTTCAGGCCCTACTTCTTCGCGTTCGCAATTGAAGCTTCGTGTTCGCGAAGGCTGAATGACTCCAGGCCCCCATTCCCTCTCTCTTCTTCGCGTTCGCGTAGCCTTGGCCGCGTTCGCGAAGGCCTTCCTAACTATTGCCTCGCGTTTGCGTCTACTGCCTCACGTTCGCGAAGGCCAAATCCCAGCAGCCTCAAAGCTCCTCTTCGCAATCGCAAGGGTGTTTCCGTGATCGTTCGCGAAGAAGGAAACAAGATACCAGTAACAGCAGTTCCAAAACAGCTCAAAATGATTTGAAACCACCCCGAAATACACCCGAGGTTCCCGGGACCCCGTCCAATCACATCAACCAGTCCCTTAACCTAACACAAACTTGCTCAAGGCCTCAAATCACATCAAGTAACATCAAAAACACAAATCACACCCTAATTCAAGCTTTATGAACTTTAGAACTTCAAACTTCTACATTCAATGCCGAAACCTATCAAATCACGTCCGATAGACCTCAAGTTTTGCACACAAGTCATAATGGACATTACAGGCCTATTCCAACTTTCAGAATCAGAATCTAACCTTGATATAAAAAAGTCCACTCCTGGTCAAACTTCTCATAAACTTTAGATTTCTAACTTCCGCCAAATGACCCCAAAATGACCTACGAACTTTCGAATCCACTTACGGATGCGCTCTCAATACCAGAGTCACCATACGAAGCTATTCCCAGACTCTGAATCCCTAACGGACACCAATAACATTGAAATACACTTCAACCTAAATTTATGAAATTTTTCCAAAATACCAACTTCTACAATAGGCGCGGAAACGTTCCCGGGTCATCCAAACTTCGATCCGAACATACGCCCAAGTCCAAAATTATCATACGAACCTATTGAAACCATCAAATCCCAAAATTATAACGAGCTTCTAGAATAGTACAACAAGGGTCTGAATAAAAATAAAGATGTCTGAAAGAAAGCACACAACTAAGATAAAGTAGAAGGGGACTTCAGAGCTGCGAACGCTGCGCAACTATACCTCAAGTCTCCTCTGATAGCTGATTATGAGTAAATCTACAGTACGCCGTTGGGACCAACTCCGGTATCTGCATAAGAAGTGAAGAGTCTAGTATGAATACAACCGACCCCATGTACTATGTAAGTGTCGATTCTAACCTCGACAAAGTAGTGACGAGGCTAAGGCAAGTAGCTTACATTAACCTGTACACAATAATAATAATAATAATAACAGGAATAGAAGTAAGACCGGTAAATCATATTAATATTTGAAGTCAATTCAGCAGTCATTAATTTCCGTTGAGGCGTGCAACCCGCTCCAACAATATAAATTTAGAATAAAACCGTTGTGGCGTGCAACCCGATCCAACAATATAATCTTTCAATTTAATTCCGTTGCGGCGTGCAACCCGCTCCAACAATGTAAACTTAAAATAAATCTGTTGCGGCGTGTAACCCGTTCTAACAATATAATTAAACAGCTCTTGAATGTAAAAATACTCCAATAAATACCACATTTAATAAGGAATTATTAGGCAAAAAAGAATACAATAATTATGATTTATTCAGGAAGTAAGTAATGACAAGTAGCAATTAATTGTGAAAAATCATGGAGAAAATAGGTAATTAATATTTAATATGCTAAATGTCAAGTAGCAATTAGAACATATAAATCAAATAAGCATGTAGCAATTATAACATGAATTCAAGAATTAATATTTGGCAAGAAATATGAGAGAAACAATTAATATAATAATTAACTCATGATAAAGAAAATAGTTTATGATTTTCAAATAATTATGCAAACAATCAATTTGACGACGTATAGACACTCGTCACCTTGCTTATACATCGTTATACATGAAATTCACGTAATAAATAATTCAATGGTTCTATTCAGTCAAGTCAAGGTTAACCACGACACTTACCTTACTTCGCAACCAAATTCAAGATTCCAATAAACCTTTGCCTCGCGAATTGGTGTCCGAAAGCTTCAAATCTAGTCACAAATAATTTAATATACTCAACACGAATCGTAGGAATTATTTTCATATGAAGTTACTAATCTTTCGAATAAAATCCGAAATTCATCTCAAAATTTAACAGTGGGACCCACGTCTCGAATCACGGAAAAACTCACGAAATCCGAATACCCATTCCGAGACGAGTCCAACCATACAAAAATTATCAAATTCGGACATCGGATTTCCTTTCATATCTTTATTTTATATTTTTGGAAGATCTTATAAAAATCTAATTTTTTCTTCCATTAATTCATGGATTCATGATGTAATTAAGTATGAAATCATGAAATATAATCAATATAGGATAAAGAACACTTACCACAAATTTTTCCCTTGAAAATCTCTCAAACATTGCCCTTGCCCGAGCTTCAAATCGTTAAAAATGGAAAATAGGACGAAGTTCCATTTTCAGAACTTAAATCTGCTACCGAGTCATTTACCCTATGCTATCGAAGCCAAACTTCCGCGATCGCGAAGCCCAAAAATTTTCCAACATTTTTTTACTCTATGTGATCCCGGCCATTCTCCCGCGATCGCGAAGAACAAATGTTTTCCAACAGCCTTCTCCAACTCTTCCGGACAACCTCTAGTATAATAGTCATAACGTTTTGTACAAAACTTCGAATAACAAATGGTTTAACTTTCTGAAAACTAGACACCAAGATCTATAACTTGCATGTTTTGGTCATCTCCAATGTCTTATAGATTTCGAGATATAAGCTGCCAAAGTCAGCCCTATGCAATAGAAATTTCTTATTCGCGATTTCTAAACATCTTCCCGGACAGCCTGTAGTATACCAACCATAACCTTTTGTACACAACTCCAAACGCCAAATGGTTTAATTTTCTGAAAACTCACAAAGGGATACAACTTTAATTTATGGATCATCTCCAAATGCCTTATAGATTGCGGGATATAAGCTTCCAAAGTCGGTTCAGTGTACCAGAAAGTTTCCTCAACGCGATCGCGAAAGGTCATCTGCGATCGTGAATCACTGGCCAATTTCTCCCATTTTACTCATGCGATCGCGGCCAATTACCAGCGATCGCATAGCACACTGTTGTAGCCAAAAACCAACAGCTAAAAATGGCCTAGAAATGGTCCGAAACACACTCGAGCCCCTCGGGACCCCGTTCGAACATACCAACAAGTCTCAAAACATATCACAGACTTAGTTGAGGCCTCAAATCACACCAAACAACGCTAAAAACATGAACCACATCCCAATTCAAGCCTAATGAAACTAAGAAATTCCAACTTCTACATTGGATGTCATAACATATCAAATCAATTCCGATTGACCTCAAATTTGGCACACAAGTCATAAATGACATAACAGAGCTATTCTAATTTCCAAAATCGGGTTCTGACCCCGATATCAATAAAGTCAAATTCACGGTCAAACTTTGGAAACTTTTAGCCTTTAGATTTCTAGTTTACGTTAAATGGCGATAATTTGAGTTAGGGACCTCCGAATTTGATTTTGGGCATATGCCGAGGTCCCAAATCATGATACGGACCTACCGGAACTATCAAAACACTGATCCAGGTCCGTTTGCACAAAATATTGACCGAAGTTAACTCAGTTGAGTTTTAAAGCTCTATTTCATATTTTAATCAATTTTTCACATAAAAACTTTCCGAAAAATTATACGGACTGTGCATGCAAATCGAGGAGTAACGAATAGTGATATTCTAGGTCATAGAACATAGAAATGAATATTTAAAATTAAATATACTATTTTGGATCATCACATTCTCCACCTCTAAAACAAACGTTCGTCCTCGAACGGAATTAGAAAAGTACATGATCTGGTGAAAAGGTGTGGATATCTACTCTGCATGTCCGACTCAGACTCCCAGGTAGCTGCCTCAATCGACTGACCTCTCCATTGCACCCGAACTGAAGGATAACTCTTAGACCTCAATTGTCGGGCATGTCGGTCTAGAATAGCTACCGGCTCCACCTCATAAGTGAAATCTTTATCCAATTAGACTGAGTAGAAGTCTAATACATGGGACGAATCACCATGGTATTTCCGGAGCATAGATACATGGAACACCGGATGAACTGCTGATAAACTAGGTGGTAGTGCAAGCTTTTAGGCTACTTCGCCCACCCTTTCAAGAATTTTAAAGGGTCCGATATACCTAGGGCTCAACTTGCCCCTCTTCCCGAATCTCATTACACCTTTCATAGGTGAAACTCGGAGCAATACTCTTTGTCCTGCCATGAATTCAACATCACGAACTTTACGGTCGGCATAAATCTTTTGCCTAGACTGAGCTGTGCGAAGTCGATCCTGAATAATCTTGACCTTATACAAGGCATCCTGTACCAAATCTGTACCCAACAACCGAGCCTCTCCCGGTTCAAACCAGCCAACTAGCGAACGACATCGCCTTCCGTATAATGCTTCATATGGAGCCATCTGAATGATCGACTAGTAGCTGTTATTATAGGCAAACTCTGCAAGTGGCAAGAACTGATCCCAAGAACCTCCAAAGTCTATAACAAAAACGTGAAGCATATCTTCCAATATCTGAATAGTGCGCTCTGACTGTCCATCTGTCTGTGGATGAAATGATGTACTCAACTCAACCCGCGTGTCTAACTCACGCTATACAGCCCTCCAGAAGTGCGAGGTGAACTGCGTACCTCGATCTGAAATAATAGACATGGGCACACCATGAAGGTGGACAATCTCGCGGATGTAAATGTCCGCTAACAACTCTAAAGAATAGGTAACTGCTACTAGAATGAAATGTGCTGCCTTATATAACCTGTCTACAATGACCCATATTGCATCAAACTTCCTCTATGTCCGTGGGAGTCCAATAACAAAATTCATAGTGATACGCTCCCACTTCCACTCAGGAATTTCTAACTTCTGAAGAAAACCACCAGGTCTCTTATGCTCGTACTTGACTTGCTGACAATTTAAACACCGAGCTACATATGCAACTATATTCTTCTTCATTCTCCTCCACCAATAATGTTGTCGCAAATCTTGATACATTTTGGCGGTACCCGGATGAATAGAATACCGGAAGCTATGGGCCTCCTCAAGAATTAATTCACGAAGCCCATCCACATTAGGCACACAAATACGATCCTGCATCCGGAGCCATCATCTCTCACATCAACCTGCTTGGCACCACCGTGCCACACTGTGTCCTTAAGGACAAGCAAATGAGGATCGTCGTACTGTCTCTATCTGATACACTCATACAAGGAAGACCGAGCGACTGTGCAAGCTAGAATCCGACTAGACTCTGAAATATCTAACCTCACAAACTGATTGGCCAAAGTCTGAACATCTGCATCTAACGGCCTCTCACCAACCGGGATATACGCAAAACTGCCCATACTTATAACTTTTCTACTCAAAGCATCGGCCACCATATTGGCCTTTCCGGGGTGATACAAAATGGTAATATCATAGTCTTTCAATAGCTCTAACCAACTTCTCTACCTCAAATTGAGATCTTTTTGCTTGAACATATATTGTAAGCTACGATTATCAGTGAATACCTCACACGAGACACTGTAAAGGTAATGTCTCCAAATCTTTAGTGCATGAACAATGGCTGCCAATTCTAAGTCATGAACAGGGTAATTCTTCTCATGAACTTTCAACTGCCGTGACACATATGCAATAACTCTGCCATCTTGTATTAATACTGCACCAAGCCCAATGCGAGATGCATCACAATACACCATATACGATCCTGAACCTGTGGACAATACCAACAATTGCGCCGTAGTTAAAGCAGTCTTGAGCTTCTGGAAGCTCAACTCACACTCGTCTGACCATCTGATTGTGGAACCCTTTTGGATCAATTTGGTCTGTGGGGATGCTATAGATGAAAACCCCTTCAAAGACCGGCGATAATAACCTACTAAACCCAGGAAACTCCAGATCTCTGTAGCTGAAGTAGGTCTAGGCCAATTCTGAACTGCCTCAATCTTCTTAGGATCCACTTTTTTGCCTTCTACCGATACAACATGCCCTAAAAAAGCAACTGAGTCTAACCAAAATTCACATTTCGAATATTTGGCGTATAACTGATTATTCTTCAAGGTCTGAAGTATAATCCGAAGATGTTGCTCATGTTCCTCTCAACTGCTGGAGTAAATCAAGATATCATCAATGAACACGACCATAAAAGAATCCAAATAGGTCTTAAATACCCGGTTCATCAAATCCATAAACGTTGTTGGGGCATTTGTCAGCCTAAATGACATCACTAGGAATTCGTAATTCCCATATCGAGTTTGAAAAGCTATCTTAGGAATATCGGATGCCCTAATCTTCAACTGATGGTAACCATACCTCAAATCGATCTTTGAAAACACCTTGGCACCCTGAAGCTGATCGAATAAGTCATCAATTCTTGGCAACGAATATTTGTTTTTGATAGTGGCCTTGTTCAAATGCCGATAGTCTATACACATCCGCATAGAGCCATCTTTCTTCTTTTCAAATAATATTGGTACACCCCACGGACGAGATGCTAGGTCTAATGAATCCCTGATCAAGCAAATTTTGTAACTGCTCCTTAAATTCTTTTAGTTCCGGCGGGACCATACGGTATGGTGGAATAGAAATATGCTAGATGTCCGAAGCCAAATCAATACAGAAATCAATATCTGTGTCGGGTGGCATCCCCGACAGATCTGCAGGAAATACATCTGCAAACTCACGTACAACTGGGACTGAATCCATAGAAGAAACATCCGCACTAGGATCGCGAATATAAGACAGGTAAGCTAGACACCCCTTCTCGACCATACGCTGAGCTTTCACGTAAGAGATAACCTTGCTGGTGGAATGGCCAAGAGTACCTTTCTACCCTATTCGAGGTAACCCTGGCATGTCTAAGGTCACTGTTTTGGCGTGACAGTCCAATACAGCATGATAAGGTGACAACCAATCCATTCCCAATATAACATCAAAATCTACCGTATCAAGAAGTAGAAGATCCACGCTAGTCTCAAGACTCCCAATAGTAACAACACACAAACAATAAACATGATCTACAGTGAAAGAATCCCCCACCGGTGTGGACACACACAGAAGCACTCAGGGAATCACGAGGCACAACAAAATATGAAGCAAAGTAGGAGGACACATAAGAATAAGTAGATCCTGGATCAAATAGAACTGAAGCATCTCTATGGAAAACTGGGATAATACCTGTGATTACAGCATCTGATGACTCGGCCTCAGGCCTAGCTGAAAAAGCATAAAATCGGGGCTGGGCCCCACAACTCGAAGTTGTATCTCTGGAATGGCCTCTAACTGGCTGGCCTCCACCTCTAACAACCTGACCTCTACCTCTAACTATCTGACCCCCTCCCTTAGCTGGACGGGCGAGCGGTGGAGCAACCGACGCCGGTATGATGGCACGAGAATCCTGCTAAAATCTGTTGCTCGACAACCTAGGGCAATACCTCCTGATATGACCAATGTTCCCACACTCATATCACCCATCCTATTGTTGTGGATGCTGAAGCTGAAGCTGACCTGAACGGGTTGGATAACCGATGTAGTGACTCTAGAGTGGTGGTGCACTGATAAGAGCTGAATGTGCAGTAAATGTTGGCTGTCCAGAGTAAGGCATAATAGGACCATGACTCCCTGAAGCACCGTGAGATGCCTAAAGTGCTGAATAAAATGGCCTGGGAGGATGACCCCTACTATAAGTACCACTGCCTCAAGATGAGGCGCCTCTGAAATTACCGGAATGATGGGGCCTCTTATCTGACACTGGCCCTCTCTCCTGAGTACGAACTAACTCGATCCGCCTAGCAATATTAAAAACTATCTGGAAGGAAATATCACTCCTTGTCTCCTTGGCCATCTGAAGCTTGATAGTATAAGTGAGTCCATCAATGAATCCTCTCACTCTCTCCTTTTCAGTAGGAAGAAAGAAGATGGCATGCCGTGCTAAGTCCACAAATCGGGTCTCATACTGGGTAACGGTCATACTTCCCTGCTAGAGATGCTCAAACCGCATGCGGTATTCCTCTCTCAATGTGATAGGAACAAACTTCTCCAGAAATAGATGTGAGAACTGCTCCCAGGTAAGTGCAGGAAAATCTGCTGGTCTAGCAAGTACGTAATCCCTCCACCACCTCTAGGCGGAACCAGTCATCTGAAACACAGCAAAATTGACTCCGTTGCTTTCAACTATTCCCATGTTCCGCAGCACCTCATGGCAGCGGTCAAGATAATCCTAATCCTCAAAAGGTGTACCACTGAACTGAATTGGAAAGAGCTTAATAAACTTGTCTAATCTCAGTAAGGCCTTAGAAGACATGTCGGTCCTATCACCGGCCTGTGATGCCACAACTGGTTGAACTACCCCAACTGGCGGGACTGCTGGAGCCTGATTCTGGGGAGCCATCTGCTCCGGAGTGGGAGTAGTGGGAGTCTATGCTCCTCCCCCAGCCTGTGAGACAGTAGGTTCCACTGGAAATGTACCATTCTGGGCCACACCATCCACAAGGCCCACCAAATGGACTAGAGCATCCTGAAGTACTGGAGTAGCTATGAATCCTTCTGGGACCTGAACTGGTCCAAAATGTACAATATTAGTGGGAACCTCTGTTTCCAAATCTACCTGAGGTTCTACAACAGGTGTTGTTGCTCGAGCTCTAGACTGAGCTCTACCTCTGCCTCTGGCACGACCTCGGCCTCGGCCTCTACCCCTGGTCATAGTTTCCACCGGGGGCTCTGGTCCCTGTTCGTCGGTAGATGTATTACGTGTTCTCGCCATCTGCGAGAGAATAAGAATAGAATGGTTCAATCATCGATGATAGAACAAAATCGCACGACAGAATAAGAAAAAAGTGATATTGTTCCTAATCTTCATAGCCTCTGGAAGATAAGTACAGACGTCTCCGTACCGTTCCTTCAGACTATATTAAGCTTGCTCGTGACTTGTGAGACCTAAGTAACCTAGTTCTCTGATACCAACTTGTCACGACCCGAAATTCCCACCTTTGGGTTCGTGATGACGCCTGACATTTCAGTTGCTAGGCAAGCCAACGTTAGAATAATTTTAACCATTTTTAACAATTCATCTTAATTAAATAGTAATGAAATCAACAACTGGAATAATAACTGAATTTAGGTAAACAAACCAAAATAAATACGATGTCTAAATACCAACCCAGAACTGGAGTCACAAGTGCACGAGCTTCTAGAATAATATAACAAGGGTCTGAATAAAAATAAAGTTGTCTGAAAGAAAGCACACAACTAAGATAAAGTAGTAGGGGACTTCAGAGCTGTGAACGTTGTGCAGCTATACCTCAAGTCTCCTCTGATAGTTGAATCCGAGAAAATCTACAGTACGCCGTTGGGACCAACTCCGGTATCTGTACAAGAAGTGCAGAGTGTAGTATGAGTACAACCGACCCCATGCACTCTGTAAGTGTCGAGCCTAACCTCGACGAATTAGTGACGAGACTAAGGCAAGTAGCTTACATTAACCTGTACACAATAATAATAATAATAATAATAATAATAATAATAATAATAATAATAATAATAATAATAATAATAATAATAATAATAATAATAATAATAATAATAATAATAATAATAATAATAATAATAATAATAATAATAATAATAATAACAGGAATAGAAGTAAGACCGGTAAATTATATCAATATTTGAAGTCAATTCAGCAGTCATTAATTTCCGTTGCAGCGTGCAACTCGCGCCAATAATATAAATTTAGAATAAAACCGTTGTGACGTGCAACCCGATCCAACAATATAATCTTTTAATTTAATTCCGTTGCGGCGTGCAACCCGCTCCAATAATATAAACTTTCAAGAAATCCATTGTGGCATGCAACCCGCTCCAACAATATAAACTTAAAATACATCTGTTGCGGCGTGCAACCCGTTCTAAAAATATAATTAAATAACTCTTAAATGTAAAAATACTCCAATAAATACCACATTTAATAAGGAATTATTAGGAAACAAAGAATACAATAATTATGATTAATTCAAAAAATAAGTAATGGCAAGTAGCAATTAATTGTGAAAATTCACAGAGAAAATAGGCAATTAATATTTAATATGCTAAATGTCAAATAGCAATTAGGACACATAAATCAAATCAGCATGTAGCAATTATAACATGAATTCAAGAATTAGTATTTGGTAAGGAATATGAGAGAAATAATTAATATAATAATTAACTCATGATAAAAAAAAATAGTTTATGATTTCCAGATAATTATGTAAACAATCAATTTGACGACGTATAGGTACTCGTTACCTTGCCTATACATCATTACACATGAAATTCACGTAACAAATAATTCAAGGGTTCTATTCCCTCAAGTCAAGGTTAACCACGACACTTACCTCGCTTCGCAACCAAATTCAAGATTTCAATAAACCTTTGCCTCGCAAATTGGTGTCCGAAAGCTTCAAATCTAGTCACAAACAATTTAATATACTCAACACGAATCGTAGGAATTATTTCCATATGAAATTACTAATCTTCCGAATAAAATCCAAAATTCATCTCAAAATTCAACAGTAGGACCCACGTCTCGAATCTAGAAAAAAGTCACGAAATTCGAACACCCATTCCGAGACGAGTCCAACCATACAAAAATTATCAAATTCCGACATCGGATTACCTTTCAAATCTTTATTTTATATTTTTGAAATATTTTATAAAAATCTGATTTTTTTCCCCCATTAATTCACGGATTCATGATGTAATTAAGTATGGAATCATGAAATATAATCAATATAGGATAAGGAACACTTACCCCAATATTTTCCTTTGAAAATCTCTCAAAATTCGCCATTTCCCGAGCTCTAAATTGTTAAAAATGGAAAATGGGACGAATTCCCATTTTCAGAATTTAAATCTGCTGTCCAGTCATTTACCCTATGCGATCATGGCCAAACTCTTGCAATCGCGAAGCACAAAAATTATTCAGCATTTTTTTACTCTATGCGATCGCGGCCATTCTCCCGCGATCGTGAAGAACAAATGTTTTCCAACAGCCTTCTCCAACTCTTCCAGACAGCCTCTAGTATAATAGTCATAACTCTTTATACAAAACTTTAAATAACAAATAATTTAATATTAGAAAAACTAGATACCAAGATCTACAACTTTCATGTTTTGTTCATCTCCCAATTCCTTATAGATTTCGAGATATAAGCTGTCTAAGTCAGCCCTATGCAACACAAATTTCTTCTTCGCGATTTCCAAATATCTTCCCGGACAGCCTGTAGTATACCAACCTTAACTTTTTGTAATCAACTCGAAATGCCAAATGGTTTGATTTTCTAAAAATTATACACAAAGGGCTATATCTTTTATTTTCGGATCATTTTCAAATTCCTTATAGATTGCGAGATATAATCTTCCAAAGTCGGGTCAGTGTAGCAGAAAGTTTCCTCTACACGATCGCGAAAGGTCATCCGCGATCGCGAATTACTGGCCAATTTCTCCCATTTTACTTATTACGATCGCGGCCAATTACCCGTGATCGCATAGCATACTGCTGTAGCCAAAAACTAGCATCTAAAAATGGCCTTGAAATGGTCCGAAACTCACCCGAGCCCCTCGTAACCACGTTCGAACATACCAACAACTCTCAAAACATATCACGAACTTAGTCGAGGCCTCAAATCACATCAAACAACGCTAAAAATACGAATCACACCCTAGTTCAAGCCTAATGAAACTAAAAAATTCCAACTTCTACATACGATACCGAAACCTATCAAATCAATTCCGATTGACCTCAAATTTGGCATATAAGTCATAAATGACATAATAGAGCTATTCTAATTTTCAAAATTGGGTTCTGACCCAGATATCAATAAAGTCAAATTTGTGGTCAAACTTTGAAAACCTTTAGCTTTTAAATTTTTAGTATCCGCTAAATGGCGATAACTTGAGTTAGGGACCTCCGAATTCAATTTCGGGCATACGCCGAGGTCTCAAATCACGATACGGACCTATCAGAACTGTCAAGATACCGATCAGGGTCCGTTTGCTCAAAACGTTGACCGAAGTCAACTCAGTTGAGTTTTAATGCTCTATTTCACATTTTAATCAATTTTTCACATAAAAACTTTCCGAAAAATTATACGGACTATGCACGCAAGTCGAGGAGTAGTGAATAGTGCTATTCGAGGTCACAAAATATAGAAATAAATATTTAAAATTAAAAATAACATTTTGGATCATAAAAAAAATACAATATACGAAATCTTGAAAATAGGTAAACATGAAAATTGAAGCGGTCAATCATTTGATACGGCCTGCCAATACCCAAATAATACCCTTTATTTCGTCATAAATAATTATATATCAAATACTATAAATACTATATATTTTCTTTTTTTCTCAAAAATTTGTAATCATAATACACTTAGAAGATTGAACCTTTTGAAGAAACCAACCTTTCATACCTCACGAGTCTCCGCCACCGTTATAGGCGATTTTCATCATATGTGAAGTTGAAAGTAATGGGAGTTGAAATCCAACATATTTATCTACATGCTTCTTTCTTCAAGGGAAAAAAGAAAGAAAACAAAAATATAAGATCAAAGAAAATCTACTACCCAAAAGTGTACTTGTGGGAAATGGAAACTTTTATATAGTTCTTTCTTAGTTGGTGTTCTTTGAGCTTCCCTTTCACATATTTATTAATAGAATTAACCAGCATTAATTTACTTAATGTAACTCCTCGTATCCTACAGATTGTTATACTAACGAAGAAGTATTTTCTTTTCAACACCAACGAAGAGGTTGGCTAAGTTAGTTTGGTTAGTGTATTAGTTAATGAAGTGATTATATAGAAGATGAATGTAAAAAGTTTTGTATTGTAAAATAATAATTAAAAAATATAGCTGAAATTATTCATTTAATATAAGAATTTTTTGGGTGAAGGATAAATGGTCACTCTACTTTTAATGGACAATTTGGTAATTCAATCTTAATATTTGGAGGTGAAGTTATAGCGACATTATATGCCAAAATAATAAGTTTAAAAAAACATACAACATTTATTTTTTAGTTTTTGAGTAGTAATTCTTACTAATTAGCAGAAAGAACAAAATGGAATATACTTTGTTTAAATTCACGAGCAGGACTCTTCCCTACACCAAAATTTAAATCTGAAACATATAATTGATTTAGAGCTAACGAGGGATGGAAACAACAAAAGATATTAATTATGAGAACAATAGGGACTTTTCTTAGTGAAAATCTCAAATAAATTAGTTGCAAAATTATAAAATCTGAAGCCATTTATAAACTTCAAATATAACAAAAGTAACTTTTCTCATAGACAGATTATAGGAAAACAATTATTAAAGTAATGCTTTTCATAACCTCGAAGCAAATTATTTTTGTGCAGCCATATCATTTTTACTGCGCAAATCAAATTAAATATTACTTCATAACAAATAATAGATTGTAGTAAGTTGGAAATAACCATAGCCTCTAAATTTATTGAACTATTTCATAGAGCAACACATAATGCTTAATTTTTTTAATCTCCAAATCCATATTCAAAAATGACTTATCGGATATTGACTTCAAATTAAAGATAATAAGCTCATAAGCCCACATTTAAATTGAAAATTACTTGCAAGATAAGAAAGTCATATTATACCTTCTCACCACTTAGTTTAATTAGATATAAGTACTCGTTCTCACATGAACTTCTTCCATTTTATCTCCTTCTTACCATTATGTTAATGTGATCTTTGTTTATGCATCAATTTTAGTCATATCCTATTTTATGTTTCTATCTTTTCATTTCAGATCAACCTCTAATGCAAAGATTTATTGAACTAAATACAATATAATAATCATCAGATGGCCATATTATAAAGCAAGCCAAATAAAATGCTCCGACCTAACGTCAATTAAGTGTTTTAATATTATCTGCTATTGATTTATCATCCAAGATATAATGCACAACGTAACCAACCAGATTTGATCATAGTAGAGTGATTTATTTTCTCAACTACACAAAGAGTAGTACTATAGCCATCAACACCGGCCTCAATAGTAATAAAATCAAAATTTAAAAGGTTTGAAGGAGTTTAGAGAGACAAAATAAAAAAAGAGTAATTCTAATAAATAACCAAAAGAAAGCACAAAAGAGTGAAAGGAAATGATTCTTATATGTAAACTTCTATGTTCCTTTTCGTGTTATGTGTGTCAAAATCATCATGTAGTATACCATCATCCTAAAAGAAGAATATTTAACCAATAAAAATAAGGAAAAGAATTGCATACTAAAGTATCCAAATTAGATTCACAATATTTTCAAAATGTGAATCATAACAATTACCATAAAAAAATTGTAATGATCCGATCGATCGTTTTGAGCTCTAGCGCATTATTCAGCGGTTTGAGACCCTGAGCAGTTTCACTTCAGGTACTTTGACTTGTACGCATGGTCGGAATTTAATTTCGGGAAGTTCGGAGTTGATTTGGAAAGAAAATTCTAATTTCGGAAGTCTTAAGTTGGTGGAATTGACTAAAGTGTGATTTTGAGTAGATGATCTCGGAATCGGGATTTGAAGGTTCCAACAGGTTCGTATGATGATTTTGGACTTAGGCGTATGCTCGGAGCGGGTTTCGGATGACCTAGGAGCGTTTCAGCGCCTATTGTGGAAGTTGGTATTTTTTGAAGAATTTCCTAAATTTGGGTTGAAGTGCATTTGAATGTTATTGATGTCCGTTTGGGATTCCGAGTTTGAGAATAACTCCGTATGGTGATTCTGGTATTGGAAGCGCGTCCGGATGTGGATTTGGAGGTTCGTAGGTCATTTTTGGGTCATTTGGCGAAAGTTAGGAATTTGAAGGTTTTGGAGAGTTTGACCGGGAGTGGATTTTTTGATATCGGGATCGAATTCCAATTTCGGGAGTTGGAGTAGGTCTGTAATGTCAAATGTGACTTGTGTGTAAAATTTAAGGTCAATCGGACGTGATTTGATAGGTCTCGGCATCGATTGTAGAAGTTGAAGTTTCAAAGTTTACTAAGTTTGAATTGGAGGGTGATTCGTGTTTTTAGCGTTGTATGATGTGATTTAAAGGATTGACTAAGTTCGTGATGTATTTTGGGACGTGTTGGTATATTTGGTTGAGGTCCCGAGGGCCTCGAGATTCCGGATGGTTAACGGATCGAGTTTGGACTTGGATGAAATGCTGAGGTAGCTAATATCTGGTGCAATTACACCTGCGTGAAAAGGGCCGCAGGTGCGAGCCACGAGACGTAGGTGTGAAGGAGAGGAGGCTGATCAGCAACTGCCGGTGCGTAACATTTGGGCGCACCTGCGAAGGCACAGGTGCGAAGTGGGCAATACAGGAGCGGGCGATGAGCGCAGAAGCGGACGCGCAGATGCGCTACATAGAGCGTAGATGCGAGAATGTTGGGCTGAGCTTGAACCGCACCTGCGATGGAATTTTTGCAGGTGCGGAGACGCAGAAGCGGCTATTGCACCGCAATGATCGCTGGGCAGTGAAGTTTTATAAAAATGGGGTTTTGGCTCATTTTCTCTTCATTTCGTCCATGGGAGCCGATTTTGGAGCACTTTTGGAGTGCCATCTTCATCAACTATAATGGGATAAGTGATTTCTTCACATTGTGAGTTAAATACATGATTTTTACATGGATTCAAGCATACAAATTTGTAAAAATTTAGGATTTTGAAGAAAAACCTAGAAATTGGTATTTTTGAATTTTGATCACGAATTTGGGCATGAAATTGAGAATAAATTATATATTTGAGTTCGTGAGTTTATGGGTAATAGTTATCTTCAAAAATTTTCGGAATTCGAGCACGTGGGCCCGAAGGTTGCTTTATTAATTTTTCAAGCGGAGTTAAAAATTATTATAAATTGATTAATTATGAGTATTAGAGTATATCTTTATTGCTTTGCACATTGTTTGACCAGTTTTGGAGCGACGAGCATCGATTTGAGGTGTTAGAGGACTTTGGAGCCGGTTATGGAATTTCGAAGCGATGTAAGTCTCTTGTCTAACTCGGTGAGGGGGAAACTACCCCTAGGTGATATATTTAAGGTGTGCAACTTGTTGCGGGGACTACATACGCACGAGGTGACGAGAGTCCGTACGTGGTTAGATTCATGTTATTGTCCGGGTAGACTTAGGTGCACATCATGCTATAGTTGTACTATTTTTTAGCAGTCTCTCGCCTATTAAATTCCTCCGGTTTACTTACTACTTGAGACTAGAATTGCTTTTGTAGAGATTTCACGAGTTCATGATTAGTCATCGAATAATGTTACTCCTCTTACGGCATATTTCCGGGATATATATATGTTTCATTGAAAGATTTTTGTTAAAGAAATTACAACTCATACGTTTCTTCATGAGTGGAGTAAAGGACCCGTCAAAACCTCTTATTCTAATGGGATCGGGCCGTTCGCCTCGGCAGGATTATGTATTTCACTCTTATAGAATCGGGCCGTTTGCCTCGGCAAGATTTATGTACCACACTCTTATGGGAGCGGGTCGTTCACCTCGGCAGTTTAATAGATGCATCTATGGTTCGTGCTGTTCGACTCTCGGCAGTGCACAGTTTAAATATTTATGTTGGATCGGGCTGTACGCCTCGGCATTTTCTATATCATATCCTCATGGAATCGTGCGTAATATTTGGCAAGAAGCCAGTGTATCTGTAATTTTTCTCGATTTGGGTTATGACAATCTATCTGATGAGACCCACTATATCTATATATATGCTCTGGTTAAGGAGAAAATTTCTAATGGAGAGCTCGAGTTTCCTCGTAAAGAGGGGGGTTTGTACCACGCGATTTATATTTGTTTACCTCATTTATTTACTCTGCCTCATATTTACTTACCTCTTTACTGTACCTTATGTTGTTGGACCACTAGTGAGTGTCGATGTCGATCCATCGTCACTACTTCTCTGGGGTTAGGCTAGATACTTACTGGGTACACGTTGCTTACGTACTCATACTGTACTTGCTGCATATTTTTGTGCAGGCACATATATGTCTAGAGGCCATGTGAGAGCAGAGGCGTGTATACGTGCGGGGATCTAGGTGAGCTGCATTCCATTTGTTGACCCGCAGCCAGCAGAGTCTCCTTCAGAGTATTTATATTTCTCCTGTCCAAATTTGTAATCCGGACAGATGCTGTATTTTATTTTATATTCCTAGTTGATGCTCATGCACTCGTGACATCGGGTTTTGGGGATGCTTTTGAGTTGTTTTGTATTAAAGTTGTAAAAAATATTGTCACTCACTTGTAAATTTCATCTCTTACATATTAATCGAAGGAAATTATGATTTCAAAAGTATTAAAATGAGTAATGAAGTTAATTATTTAATTGTTGGCTTGTCTGACAACAACGTTAGGCGCCACCACGACCTTTAATGAATTTTGAGTAGTGACAAAAATTCATCTCGAGAATAGAAACCTAGAACAAAATAGACAAAGCAATGAAGTGATTTGACACTTTGGTGTCTACTTTTATATAGTATACTATAGTGAAATATGATTAAAGGATAGACATAGTTATTACTATAACAGTTAGAAACTCAAAGAACCAAACAAATAAAAATTGGAATGTGAAATGGTGTTATACTAAATTCTCCCTCATTTAACCGGGTAAAAACTTGTCTTTTAGATTCTAACTCCTCCCTCATAATTACTGGCACACAAAACAATTCTCTCCCACTCATCCAACTCAATGCACCTAACGATTCAATGCACATGAAGTTGTCTTTTATATTCATGTAATTTAATAGAAGGAATTATTTTTGTTTAAGGGAAAAATTGTCACTCAAGTTTTTATGGGTAATTTTGTAAATTAACCTTAATTTAAAATGCCCTCACTTATAATATAGTATGATATGATGATAATAGATAATGTTCACAAGTCATGACAAATTAATGTGACTTGGAACTATCTTGATTCTACCTATATTGTTAAATTGTTCACAAGTCCTAATGAATTAACAATTATTTTATTTCAAACTAAATGTTATGATTTCCAAATTAACCTGCTTCACTTGATAATAACTTGCTAAGTCAGCAGCATAATATTGCGTCCAAGATAAATCCATAGAGCTACAACTCCTTAAGATCAAGATGTCATAAAAACAAAATGGGAAGTGGTTAAAGATAGGAGTTAAAATAGGAGTCTGTTTTTGTGCCAGTTAGAATAACTATTTTATTTTGATTCAGCCTTTTAAAAGGAGGCAATTAGGAGTAAATAATTTTTAAAATTTATAAGTAAATATTGTAAAGTGGGCCACATGTACTATTACTCATTTTCGGAGGCAATTAGGAGTAAATAATTTTTAAAATTTATAAGTAAATATTGTAAGGTGGGCCACAAGTACTATTACTCATTTTCAATTGCCAAGTTGTGACAAAGTTAGCCGCTCGGCCTAAAAATAATTAACCGTCGATGGCGCAAAATTTCAAATATGTTATAAGAAATTACGGTGGATGTTTATCTTCCTCTATGATCTTCCTCTCAAATGCTTAATGACATATTCAATGATATATTTCTTCATTTTTCATGCCTATATAAAGGCATTGTAATAGATGGAAAGAACACACAATTGAAAAAGAAATAAGAATCTCTTCCTTCTCTCTATCTCCATTTCTTGTCCATGTTTTACTAAATTGCTTTTATTTCATAACACGTTATTAGCACGAGACTCTACCGTCTCAAGAAGCTCTTTGAGAAGACTAAGGTATAACTTTTTTCCTCTTTTCATTATGACTGATATTATGAAAAGAAAGTTTATTGCCCTTGAAATTTCGGGCAAGATCTATATGACATGGGTGTTGGATGCTGAAATCCATTTAGATGCAATGGGTGTTGGAGACGCCATTAAAGATAAAAATAAAGCATCTACCCAAGACTATGCTAAGGCCTTGATTTTCTTGCGCCATCACCTTAATGAATGGTTGAAAATAGAATATCTCACAGTCAAAGATCCACTTGTTTTGTGGAATGGCTTTGTATACGGTCGAAATAGGGAGTTGCCTCAAGGGTAACCTCATAATAGATTGGGTTCGAACTTGAAGATAGAATATCACGCCCGAGAGATTGAAGTATTCATTGAGATCGAGGCCGGCAACAATCGAGATCAAACATGACTGACTTCGAGTAAGGCAATAACGGAATGGCGAGATATCAGTAACCGGTCGAAGATCCCAGCGGAAATCCCAGAATATATCAAATCAAAGCGGTTATTAGTGCCAATCATGTGATCTACTTCCGTTATTAGAGTTGTACCTTATTTAGGATTCCTCTATTATATCAGAGGGATCCCATTCACTTGTAAAAGAAAATAATGATTATTCACTGATAAGAATATACATATACGCTGCTTTCTTTGTTTTACTTATTGTTCATCGTTGTTTGTTCCATCCTCCATTGTTCTTATTAACTAACCTCGAGACTATCTCGAATCGAGGTCGAGGTATTATTTGCGGACCGGCTTGATTTATTTTATTGTCCAATTTATCTATTTAATTCGTTATTTATCAATTGGTACTGGTTCAAATCATATATCCTTAAAACTACAATATAGGTTTAATTGTTACTCAATTTTTAGGGTAAACAGTTTGGCGTCTACCGTGGGTCTAAGGATAATAGTGATTGTTCAGTACCGATTCTGGTAAAACACACTATTTTACGCTTGTTCTTGTTAAGTGTCTTTGCTTTTATGTTAAAACATGTCAAACTCACAAAATGCATCCACACACGGTGACAATGGCCTCAGATTCCACGATGAAAACGAAAATATGATTGCTCCAGGAGTCGAGGTGCCACAGGTTAATCTCGGTAGGGGTGTTCGTCTGTCGGTACGGTACGGTATTTAGACATTTCGATTTGGTATTTTCGGTATTCGATTTTGTAAAATGCTATACCAATACCGTACCTAATTAAATTCGGTATGGTTCGGTTTTCTCCTTTTGGTTTCGGTTTATTCGGTTCGGTAACTTCGGTTTGAATACTAACTAGTGCATAGAGTCATAGACAGTAATATTCTTAATTAAAGTACTCAAAAGTACAAACCTTAAAATATTTGTTAACATAAGTTTTGTCCAAAACTAGCATATACCAACCTAGAGAGAGAAACCTTAGAGAAATGTCTTGTTGATTGCTTAGAGTTAATTGATGAACTTATAGAATAAAGAAAAGTAAAATTTTAGATTTCTTATACTTATGTTATAATTAATAAAATGTGTATTGTGTAATATAATATATATTTCGGTACGGTATCGGTATTTCAGTATTTTATTTTAAAATACCAAATATCATACCTAATACCATTTTTTAAAAACTTAAACCAAATACCGTACCGAATACCAAAATATCAAATACTGAATACCAAAATTTTTAGTTTCGGTACGGTAATTCGGTATTTATCAAATTATGCACAGCCCTAAATCTCGGGGGAGCACCGATTGCCAACCCAGTCGATGTCAGTTCACACGTTGCTCTAAACGCGGACCTAGGCACAAATCTTGATGGGAGTGTACGCAGAGAAGGCCGATCTAGTGGCCAAGGAACACATGGCAGAGGAGACGAAGGAGACAGTCTCCAAGTGATATTCGAGATGCTTCAGGATTAGCAAGCCGCTATTGTTTAGTTACAAAATCAACATAGAGCTCCGAATAGGGTCGAGCCGGAAACTACCCGCCGTACCAAACCAATACCGGAAAGGTAGAATGGTAACGAATCGGGGGTTGATCCTGCGGTAATGAAAATGCTCGAGGAGCTCACCAAAAGTATTGAATCAGGGGAGAAGAGAATTGAAGCCAACGATAAAAAAATGGAGACATACAACTCTCGAGTTGATTAGATACCGGGGTTACCGCCAATCTTGAAAGGGATTATAATGACCCGGCCGGTCGTTTCGGGAATTATAGCCCTGTTTTCTCTATTTATATTTCCTTTATGCTCTTAAGCTATATTATGATATATCGGGTTAGTTGGTTCGGGCCCGGAGTGGTTTCGGAGTGGAATGAGACACTTAGTCTCTTATTTAGAACCTTAAGTTGAAAAAGTCAATCGGATATTGACCAATGTATAAACGATCTCGAATTTAAATTCTGATAGTTCTGTTAGCTCCGTTAGGTGATTTTGGACTTAGGAGCGCGTCCGCAATGTGATTTGGAGGTCCGTGGTAGAATTAGACTTGAATTGGCGAAATTAAAAATTTGGCAATTTCGGTCGGCAGTGAAAAATTTGATATGGAGGTCGGAATGGAATTCTGAAAGTTAGAGTAGGTTCGTAGTGTCATTTGTGACGTGTGTGCAAAATTTGAGGTCATTCAGACGTGGTTTGGTTGGTTTCGGCATCAGTTGCAGAATTTGGAAATTTTGAAGTTCTTAGGCTTGAATCCGAGGGTAATTTAATAATTTGATATTGTTTTGAGTGATTCGAAGGTTTGACTAAGTTTGTATGTTGATATATGACTTGTTGATATTTTTGGTTGAGGTCCCGAGGGCTTCGGGGTGATTCCGGGTGGTTAACGGATTTGTCAAAGTTGGAAAATGTAGCTGAAGCTGCTGCTACTCCTATTTTTGCACCTGCGGAAGAAAGAGTCGCAGGTGCGAGGCCGCTGGTGCGTTTGGGGAAGCCACAGATGCGGAAATGGAAGGCCAAGGCTGGGAGCGCAGGTGCGAAGAATTGGACACATCTATGCACCCGCAGGTGCGAGGCCTTGAGCGCAGATGCGGAAAGGAAGAGTTGGGTCGGTTTCGCAGAAGCGGAAATGTTACGCAGGTGCGCGCCCGCAGGTGCGGAACCTGGGGTCACAGGTGCAGAATTGAGGGCTTAAGTGGTTCTCGCAGGTTCGAAGATTCGACCGCAGGTGCGATTCCACAGGAGCGGACATATGGCCGCAGGTGCGACTGTGCTGGGCAGAAAATCCCCAGCTCGTGTGTTTTGTCTTCATTTTCCATTTTTGGATTTGAGAAACTCGGGAGAGAGGCGATTTTTCGAAGGTTTTCAAGGAGAAACATTAGGGTAAGTGATTCTAACCTATAATGGTATACATTTCGTAAATCTATGTCCTTGTTCATCATTAATTAGTAGAATTTTAGAGTGAAAGTAGAGGGTTAGGGCTTGGAATTTTTAGGAATTTAATTTAAGGATTTGAAGGACCAAACGATGTCGGATTTTGATGAATTTGGTATGGTTAGATTCGTGAGTGAATGAGATTTCTAGTTTTGTAAATTTTGTCGGATTTCGAGACGTGGGCCTGGGGGCCGGGTTTGAGCCAATTTTGGATTTTGGTCTAATTTTGTACCTTTTCCATTGGAATTCATTCCATTAGCGTATATTGATGGTATTGTACTGATTGTGAATAGATTTGGAGCATTTGGAGGCCGAGTCCAGAGGCAAGAGCATTGCGGGAGTAGAGATTTGACCGGTTTGAGGTAAGTAACGATTGTAAATCTAGTCCTGAGGGTACGAAACCCCGGATTTTGTATCATTCTACTATTTTTAGTGACGCACATGCTAGGTGAAAGGCGTGTGGGCGTGCACTATTAGGAATTGTGACTTGGTCCGTCCCGTAGCAACTGTAAAGTTGCATACTTTGTTGAAACTATATGATACTTATATGTTTTAAAAAGAGTTTATGTAAATTGGGCTGAATGCCATGTTTGGGCCTTGTGCCAGTGTTGTTTGGACTCTTAGGGGCCTTTTGCTTACTATCCTCTCATTGTTTTCAACTGAAAATCTATACTCAGTCATGGTTATACTTGTTTACTGCATAACTCAGTTTTATGACTCTATTTTGATGCATATAAATGTTGTTTTGGGCTGAGCACCCTATTTTATTGAAATGCCCGAGTGGCTTGAGAGGTTTATGACTGAGTGAGGCCGAGAGCCTAATTTGTGAGGATATTTATGGGATCGGGCTACACGCCACAGCATGTTGCATATTTATGGGATCGGGCTACACGTCGCAACATGTTTGATATCAGTCGAGGGCCTGATTGTGAGGATGAGTGTTGATCGGGGCTGCCCGCCTGCAGCATACTCTATTATTATAGCACGTGAGTTATCCGTGCAGCAGGTGAGTTGTACGTGCAGATTATAGCACTTGGGCTGAAGGAGCCCCTCCGGAGTCTGTACACACCCCCACTGAGCGCATGTACCTACTGAGTGTGAGTGCCAAGTACCGAGTGCCGAGTGCTGAGTGACTGGGAGGCAGGAGTGATTGTAATGTATGCCCGAGTGGCAAGAGTGATAGTGAGGTATGCCCGAGTGAAATGAGTGACTGTGAGGTTTGCCCGAGGGGTTGTATATGAGTGATATTTTGCCCGAGGGGATGTTTATGATCTCATCATTTTTGCTCACCTTTGCATTTTTCCTCTGTTTGAAAACTATTGAAAAATATCTTTAAATGATTTTTACTGGAACTAGGTTTAAATGAGATATTTTGATTCAAACTCTGATTTTAAAAGCATGTGGTATTTTACTGAGATTTCCTGATATAAACGTTATATGCTTTATTGCTTGTCACCATTGCTCAGTCTTTATTTATTGTTGTTACTTACTGAGTTGGCGTACTCACGTTATTCCCTGTACCTTGTATGCAGATCCAGGTGTAGCTGGACACGGTAGCGGTTGTTGATTATTTTGGTTGCAGATTTTTCTCGGGGATAGCAAGGTAGCTGCTTAGCGACCGCAGCCCCTGCTCTTCTCCCTCTTATCTTCCTCTAATTGTATTTAGCTATTTTCTAGGCTGAGTTAGCCTTGATATTGTTAGACAGATTGTAGTAGATGCTCATGACTAGCGACACCCCGATGTCGGGCTTTTCCTTCCGCACTTTTGTTTTGATTTGAACTCCTTTGTGAAGATTTTTATGTTAAATAGCACTGAAATTATCTTTGAAATAAAAATATCGGTTTGTTTTGGAAATGAGTCGGCTTGCCTAGTTCCACGATAGGCGCCATCATTACGGGGGTTTGTTTGGGTTGTGACAGATTGGTATCAGAGCCTAGGTTATATCGGTCTAACGAGTCATGAGCGGGTTTAGTAAAGTCTTGTGGATCGGTACGGAGACGTCTGTACTTATCTTCGAGAGGCTGCAGAACCCTTAGGAAAATTTCACTTTCTTGTATTCTATAGTGCAAAATTGATTCAGCTTGAAACATAACTCTTTGAATTCCTTCCACGCATTCATATGGGCACATGAGCACTCGGTATCAGTTGTGCATCGTCGGCTTGTGATTCTATGAATGAGGTTCGAGATGTGTATTATGTGTTTTGGTGATGGGTTAGTCTGGAGGACTTGAGACCAGGTTTAAACCGTAGTTTTGGCTCGGTAGCTTTAGTTGTAACTTGTACATTTGGACTCATATGTTCGGTAATGCCCCTACGAATGGAATTCGTGGCTCAATGAGCAGTGGAATGGCTTTGTGATGAGTATAATGTAACTGCGGGATGTGTTAAGACGATTTGAATGTGACGAGAAGTGTTTCCTTGAAATGTAAAGGAAGGCCATTGGGCGCTTGATTTTCATTTTGATGTGACGTATGGTCTCGATTGTGAATGTTTTGAAGGATCTTTCAACTTGTTAAATTTTGGGGCAAATTAAATTCTCATGTCTTGTCAATGAGTTTGGACTCAAGAAGAGTAAGTGATTGTGCAGTAATTGTGGTTGTGAATGGATAGTTTTGATGTTGATGGCTCGAGAAAGATGATCTTCGAAGAGACTTAAAGTCGGTAACATTTTATTGGTTCAGGTGCGACAGAGATATATTTCGATTTGATGCAACAATTGGGTAGCAAAGTATGAGGGAAGACATGATGGGAAGTGTTTCACGGTGGTTGAAGTACTAGCAGGTCAAGTAGGAGAAGTAAAGGTTGAGAAGTTTCTTAAAGGAGATGATTTAACCGAAGTAAGAGTGGTAGATTAGCATATGAATTCACTAGTAGGGTAGTCGTGTGCCTTGAGAAAGTGTAGAATGGTTTGGAATCATGTAAGTTTGTGAATCGGCCTGCAGACTCTATTTAGAGTGATGATTAGTGTACAAAGGAAAATTGAATATGGCAGAAAGGAGTGTGTTTGAAATGAATAGAGGCGTGAAGATTTGATTATCGTGTCAGGTGCAATATGACTTGAGTTCGGAAGGTATTGTTGACGTACATTTGATGTCAATAGGGAAAGTGCAGACTTATACAAATGGCGGGCGAGCATGAACTCAGGAGAATTTACGGATTTAGTAGTCGTTGCACTCAGTGCAGTGTCATTGGAAGATGTCGGTAAGGAATTCCACATGTGGGTTATCTCCTGTATGCAGCTAGCGGTGGCGTGATGTTGATGAAGCTTTTGTGAGGAATATTACTTGCTACCTGGTAGGAGGTAACGTGTGTGATTTTGGCTGGAGATTCAGAATGTTCGTGAAAGGCTTAATAAAATACTTCGAGAAGTCTGGCAGGTTAACGGTGCGAAACCTTGGTAATTGAGAAGGAGAAATCCTTACGGGTTTTAATTTTATATAATTGCAGCTTAAGGCTAAGTGGGGGAGTCTGCTATCGACGAGTTGATTACACGGTTATGGGTCATATTAGTTTCCGTTCGGGGTATACCGGTGAATCAGTTATGACTTACAGAGGTCGAGATCGAGGATGACTCGGGTAAAGGAATTTCTGGACATAAGTTGTATTACACTCTATGGTTATAGAAGGACCATAAAATAATTGAGTGGTTATTCACAGAGAATGTAGTGTATATGGAGCGGGAATTTGCTCGGTTGCGTAAGAGTGTGGGTTACTCTTTATTCCCTTGGGTGTTGGTGTGCTAATGGGGCACATGTCATTTCGGTCTGTTTGATCAATTAATTCGAGATTTGAGTAGAGTGGATGACTCTCGAGAATGGTTCCAATGGATTTAAGATTTATAAATATGGCTAGAAAACTGAGAATTGCATTGAACGGTGTTGAGACTTGTGGCATCTTATATCATTGTGAATTATACATTTCAGTATCAAGAAGGTGAAGGAAACAGTTTTAGGTCCACATAAAGTCTCTTCGGAGTAAGCATTTTTTGTTGTGGAACCTTTGGAATACATAAAAAGGGAATTCGGCGGCTTATAAGCCTTAGGGCGGCATGATTCTATGCTAGAGTTCGTGGGATAAGTTTTAGTTAAGGATAGTAGTGTTCTAACAAGGAAAAATTAGCAATTTGAAGGCAATTTAGAAAGAACTTGGAGAAATAGGACAGCTTGGTTATGTGTGAATGGATTTCAAAGTGTTCATTATGGGTTCTACCATGGTTTGAACCGGATATTTTCTACTGATGTATGAAACGTGTTGTGTGCTATGATTTCCTCCTAGAAAGAAGCAAGAAAGAGGTTTCTGACTAATAAGGTATGTAATTTGCTAGTGACTCAGAGTTGATAATGGAATTCTTATGCTTATCACATGATGGAATAATAGATGTGTTGTGTTGTGAGGGAATAGGATTTACATGTACAAGGTCACAGTTCAGTTTTGAAGGGAAGGACATAAATTCTTAGGCAGCATGAACGGTTTTCGATGACTAGGTAAATGATATTACTATCTGGTATAGCTTGATGAGAGTGTACATTTCAGAAGGGGCAGTGTGTTTTGATTTATGGGTACTTCGCTAGTATTGCGGCACTCTCCTGGTTGATCGACTGTTGAAATTCAAATTTTTGCTAGGTGGCACGGAAGAATTTTTAAAGTATTTCTCGTGGGATGATTGTGTATGAGAGAGGTGTTAGGCATTCGGGCGATGGAGGTGGAATCAACTATGGTGATTCATGTGTTCTATGGAATTGGAGATTGGGAGCTCTCATGAGCAAATTATTTCATGGTTGTGGACTGTGAAGTTGTGGCCGGAGCTAGCTAGATGATAGAAGGTGTTATGATTCCGTCATTGTGGACTTTCGGAGGTTATTTATCTATTGGTGGCTGACCATAGTTAATTTGGGGCCCATTGGTAGGCCCAATTATGTGGAAATATGATCCCTCATGTAAGATTCGTGTGTTATGGTTCTGCGGTGTGTGATGGGTTCTTAGCATTGCGTCGGGGTGGTACTCGTCGAGCTTGCGGAACGGTTCTCCTGTTTGGGTCATTGTTACGATTGGGTATATTTGGAATGTTGCTATATGGTGCACAAATTGCACGGGTTGTGGCTTTAGATTGTATTGATGTGTCATGTCACTAGAGTGGTCGTGTTGGATGAGACGAGGTCATTGGGCCTAGAATGGATGCTATCAGATTTGATTGTGGTATAATTGGGAGGATAATATCGGAAGTCGGCTTTGAAATTGGCTATTGTTCTTGTAGAAGGAATGGGAGCTCCATGACCTGTTGGTCTAATGAATGGTTATGAATTCGGTGTGTTTCTTTTATCATCGGCAGTGTACGAAGGTTTTAGAATGAGGTTTTGTCTGATATGAGGTTTATTACCAGCACTCGGTTGATTTGAGTCGATACTGTGATTTGAAATCATTGCTTCGGTTGGTTTCGGCATCGGTTGCCGAATTTGGAAATTTAGAAGTTCTTAGGCTTGAATCCAAGGGTAATTTGATGATTTGATGTTGTTTTGAGTGATTCGAAGGTTCGACTAAGTTTGTATGTTGATATATGACTTGTTGATATTTTTGGTTGATGTCCCGAGGGCCTCGGGGTGATTTCGGGTGGTTAACGGATTTGTCGAAGTTGGAAAATGTAGCTGAAGTTGCTGCTACTGCTATTTTCGCACCTGCGGAAGAAAGAGTCGCAAGAGTGAGGCCGCTGGTGCGTTTGGGGAAGCCACAGATGCGAAAATGGAAGGCCAAGGCTGGGAATGCGGGTGCGAAGAATTGGTCGCATCTGCGCACCCGCAGGTGCGAGGCCTTGAGCGCAGATGCAGAAAGGAAGAGTTAGGCCTGTTCCGCAGAAGCAAAAATGTTACGCAGGTGCGCGCCCGCCGGTGCGGAACCTGGGGTCGCAGGTGCGTAATTGAGGGCTTAAGTGGTTCTCGCAGGTGCGGTTCCACAGGAGCAGACATATGGCCGCAGGTGTGACTGTGCTGGGCAGAAAATCCCCAACTCATGTGTTTTGTCTTCATTTTCCATTTTTGGATTTGAGAAACTCGGGAGAGAGGCAATTTTTCGAAGGTTTTCAAGGAGCAACATTGGGGTAAGTGATTCTAACCCATAATGGTATAAATTTCGTGAATCTATGGCCTTGTTCATCATTAATTAGTAGGATTTTGGAGTGAAAGTAGGGGGTTAGGGCTTCGAATTTTTAAGAGTTTGATTTAAGGATTTGAAAGACCAAACGATGTCGGATTTTGATGAATTTGGTATGGTTAGATTCCTGAGTGAATGAACTTTCTAATTTTGTAAATTTTGTCGGATTTCGAGACGTGGGCCCGGGAGGCGGGTTTGAGCCAATTTCGGGTTTTGGTCTAAGTTTGTAGCTTTACCATTGGAATTCATTCCATTAGTGTATATTGATGGTATTGTACTGATTGTGAATAGATTTGGAGTATTTGGAGGCTGAGTCGAGAGGCAAGAGCACTGCGGGGTAGAGATTTGACCGGTTTGAGGTAAGTAACGATTGTAAATCTAGTCCTGAGGGTACGAAACCCCAAATTTTGTATCATTCTACTATTTTTAGTGACGCACATGCTAGGTGACGGGCGTGTGGGCGTGCACTGTTGGGGATTGTGACTTGGTCCGTCCCGTAGCAACTGTAAAGTTGCATACTTTGTTGAAACTATTTGATACTTATATGTTTTAAAAAGAGTTTATATAAATTGAGCTGAATGCCATGTTTGGGCCTTGTGCCAGTGTTGTTTGGACTCTTAGGGGCCTTTTGCTTACTATCCTCTCATTGTTTGCGATTGAAAATCTATACTCAGTCATGGTTATACTTGTTTACTGCATAACTCAGTTTTATGACTCTATTTTGATTAATATAAATGTTGTTTTGTGTTGAGCACCATGTTTTACTGAAATGCCCGAGTGGCTTGAGAGGTTTATGACTGAGTGAGGCCGAGGGCCTAATTTGTGAGGATATTTATGGGATCAGGCTGCACGCCGCAGCATGTTGCATATTTATGGGATCGGGCTGCACGCCGCAACATGTTTGATATCGGTCGAGGGCCTGATTGTGAGGATGAGTGTGGATCAGGGCTGCCCGCCTGCAGCATACTCTATTATTATAGCACGTGAGTTGTCCGTGCAGATTATAGCACTTGGGCTGAAGAAGCCCCTCCGGAGTCTGTACACACCCCCAGTAAGCACAGGTACCTACTGACTGGGAGGCATGAGTGATTATGAGGTATGCCCGAGTGGCAAGAGTGATTGTGAGGTATACCCGAGTGGCAAGAGTGATGGTGAGGTATGCCCGAGTGGAACGAGTGACTGTGAGGTTTGCCCGAGGGGCTGTTTATGATTTCATAATTTTTGCCCGAGGGGCTGTTTATGATCTCATCATTTTTTCTCACCTTTGCATTTTTCCTCTGTTTGAAAACTGTTGAAAAATATCTTTTAATGATTTTTACTAGAACTGGGTTTAAACGAGATATTTTGATTCAAACCCTGATTTTAAAAGCATGTGGTATTTTACTGAGATTTCCTGATATGAACATTATATTCTTTATTGCTCGTCACTACTCCTCAGCCTTTATTTGTTGTTGTTACTTACTAAGTTGGTGTACTCACGTTACTCCCTGCACCTTGTGTGTAGATCCAGGTGTAGCTGGACACGGTAACGGTTGTTGATTATTCTGGTTGCGGATTTTTCTCGGGGATAGCAAGGTAGTTGCTTGGCGACCGCAGCCCCTGCTCTTCTCCCTCTTATCTTCCTCTAGTTGTATTTAGCTATTTTTCAGGCTGAGTTAGCCTTGATGTTGTTAGACAGATTCTAGTAGATGCTTATGACTAGCGACACCCCGATGCCGGGCTTTTCCTTCCGCACTTTTATTTTGATTTGAACTCCTTTGTGAAGGTTTTTATGTTAAATAGCACTGAAATTATCTTTGAAATAAAAATATTGGTTTGTTTTGGAGATGAGTCGGCTTGCCTAGTTCCACGATAGGCGCCATCATGACAGGCGCCATCATGAGGCTCTGAAGCCTATTCCAAAGAAGTTTTGTATGCCAGACATACCCAAATATAATGGGACCACCGATCCCAATGAGCATGTTACTTCATATACAGGCGCCATCAAGGGTAACAATTTAGAAGATAATGAAATCGAATCTGTGCTGTTGATAAAATTGGGAGAGATCCTTTCGAAGGGAGCAATGATTTGGTATCACAACCTGCCACCAAATTCCATCGACTCATTTGCCATGTTAGCAGATTCTTTTGTAAAGGCACACATCGGGGCCATAAAGGTCGCAACAAGGAAATCGGACCTTTTCAAGGTAAGACAAAGGGATAATGAAATGTTGAGGGAGTTCATGTCCCGATTTCAAATGGAACGCATGGAGTTGCCACCAGTCACAGATGATTGGGCCGTTCAATCTTTCACCCAAAGGTTGAATGAGCGAAGTTCAATAGCATCACGTCAGTTGAAACAAAATTTGATCGAGTATCCAGTTGTAACTTGGGCAAATGTGCATAATCGATATCAATCGAAGATCAGGGTCGAGGACGACCAATTAGGAGCCCCTTCCGGTTCAGTACATTCAAATAGGTCCGCAGTTAAAAACCAGAGGGACGTCGATAGGGAGCCAAGGTCGAACAGAGACCGATATCAACCATATACCGCATATCGAAAGAACAATGGTTCAAGACACAATTCCGCCTGGAATGATCGAAGAAGTGATCGAGGATAGAATTCTAGGGGACTTATGACCAAAAGTGGTTTTAACAAGTATGCCGATCCCACAGAGGCACCTCAATTATTGGAATATAACTTTAGCGTCGATGCATCGGGCATTGTATCGGCAATCGGAAGGATTAGAGATACTAGGTGGCCCAGACCCATACAAACCGATCCTTCCCAAAGAAACCCAAATTTGATGTGCAAGTATCATGGCACGCATGGTCATAAGATCGAGTATTGCAGGCATCTAAGGGAGGGGGTAGCCTGTCTATTCAATGAGGGCCACCTTCTAGAGTTCCTCAGCGATCGAGCCAAGAATCATTTCAGAGAAAGGGACGCCAAAAGGAAAAATGAATAAGAGGAACCCCAACATGTCATTCATATGATCGTCGGTGGGTTCAATATTCCACAGGGACCCATATTCAAACGCACTAAGGTATCAATCACTAGGGAAAAACGAACTCGAGATTATGTGCACGAAGGCACTTTATCATTCAACAACTAAGAAATAGAAGGCATTTCACAGCCCCACAACGACGCTCTGGTAATTTCCATCTTATTGAATAAAGTTTAAGTTAAGCATGTTTTAGTGGATCCAGGTAGCTCGGTAATATCATCCAATCAAGGGTCGTGGAGTAGCTCGGCCTACAAAATCAAATCGTACTCGCAGCTCGGGTCTTAAACGGCTTTAATATGGCTAGTGAAATAACTAAATGGGAGATTATTCTACCGGTGAACGTGGCTAGAACCATTCAAGATACCAAGTTCCACGTAATCGAGGGCCACATGAGGTACAATGCCCTGCTAGGAAGGCCTTGGATCCACAATATGAGGGCGGTCCCTTTGACTCTCCACCAAATGATGAAATTCCCGACGTCGGACGGTGTAAAAATAGTATATGGGGAGCAGCATGCTGCAAAGAAAATATTTGCGGTCGATGAGGTAACACCGATATCGACACTATCAACCTCGGAAAGGTCGAGCATCAAAGGTAAACAGGAAGTCAAATAGCAATCACAGCCATCAGCCTCGACCGAATCGGGGAAGCAGGAGATAGAAGAAGAAGAGGAGGATTTTTTGACACCTTGAACTTTTATTGTTCCCGAAGATTCTGACGCTACCAAATCAACGGTCGAAGAGCTGGAACAGGTTATATTGATTGAGTACCTGCCCGAGCGAAAGGTATACCTAGGAACGGGATTAACCCCCAAACTCAAGAAAAAGCTTATTCAATTTCTTATTGATAACATAGATTGTTTTGCTTGGTCCCATTTAGACATGACAGGGATCCCACAAGAAATAATGATGCATCGACTAATCCTGAACCCTAGGTTCAAACCGGTGAAGCAAAAGAGAAGACTCTAGTCTGAGGTAAAGCACGCATTCATAAAGAATGAGGTAACTAAACTTATCAAAATAGGGTCCATTCGGGAGGCGAAATATCCCGAATGGTTAGCCAATGTAGTTGTAGTCCCTAAAAAAGGGAACAAACTTAGAATGTGTGTAGATTATAAGGATTTAAACAAGGCGTGCCCCAAAGATTCTTTTCCGCTGCCTAACATCGATCGCATGATCGATTCCATGGCCGGCCACGAGATCCTTACTTTTCTCAATGCCTATTCCGGGTATAATCAAATCCAAATGAACCCGGAGGACCGAGAAAAGACTTTATTTATCACCAAGTATGGAACATATTGTTATAATGTAATGCCCTTCGGGCAAAAAAATACAAGAAATACTTACCAACGCCTTGTAAATAAAATGTTCGAAGAACAAATAGGTAAATCAATGAAAGTTTATATTGATGACATGCTAGTTAAGTCCCTGCGCACAAAGGACCATTTGGCTCATTTGCAGGAAACGTTTGAGATTTTAAGGAAATAAAACTTGAAGCTCAACCCCGAGAAATGTACGTTCGAGGTCGGTTCGGGTAAGTTCCTTGGCTTAATGGTGTCGAATCGGAGAATCGAGATCAACCCTGATAAAATCAAGGCCATCAAAGACATCACCGTCGTGGACAGTGTAAAAGCCGTGCAGAGGCTAATTGGACGGATAGCTTCCTTAGGCCGATTCATTTCGAGGTCGTCGGATCGAAGCCACAGATTTTTCTCTCTACTCAAAAAGAAGAACAATTTTGCTTGGACCCCGAAATGCCAACAGGCATTAGAGGAATTGAAGCGATACTTATCGATCCCACCACTGCTTCACACTCCAAAGGCAGATGAGAAACTTTACTTGTACTTGGCAGTATCAAAAATCACGGTAAGTGGTGTCTTAGTTCGAGAAGATCAAGGTACGTAATTTCCCGTTTATTATGTAAGTCGAACCTTAGGAGAAGCAGAAATTAGATATCCACACTTGGAGAAATTGGCACTTGCACTGATAAGCGCCTCTAGAAAGTTAAGACCATACTTTCAATGTCACCCCATATGCGTATTAACCACTTACCCACTTCATAATATTTTGCACAAGCCCAAACTATCAGACCAATTGGCCAAATGGGCCGTCGAACGTAGTGGGTACGATATCGAATATCAACCCCGGATGGCCATAAGGTCTCAAATTTTAGCAGACTTCGTGGCCAATTTCACGCCAACCCTCGTACCCGAAGTTGAAAAGGAACTCTTGTTAAAATCGGGTACATTATCGGGGGTATGGACCCTCTTCACATACGGTGCTTCGAATGTGAAGGGGTCTGGGCTAGGCATTGTTTTGAAGCCGCCCACGGGTAGCACTATTAGGAAATCAATCAAAACTTCTAGATTGACTAACAATGAGGCTGAGTACGAGTCCATGATTGCAAGTCTCGAACTACTAAAAGCTTGGGAACAGAAGTCATTAAATCCAAGTGTGACTCTTTACTGGTAGTGAACCAAGCAAACAAAACCTTCGAAGTTCGAGAGGATAGAATGCAAAGATATTTGGACAAACTGCAAGTAACTTTGCACCGTTTCAAGGAATGGACTTTGCAGCATGTACCTCGAGAACAAAAGAGTGAGGCCGATGCACTTAAAAATTTGGGGTCATCGGTCGAGGAAAGTGAGATCAGCTCGGGGACTGTCGTTCAACTCTTGAGATCTGTGATGGAGAAAGGTCATGCCGAGATAAACTCTACAAGCTTAACCTGGGATTGGAGGAATAAATATATTGAATACTTGAAGAACGAAAAGCTCCCATCGGACCCTAAAGAGTCGAGGGCCCTACGAACCAAAGCTGCTCGATTCACATTGGCTGAAGATGGAACATTATACAGAAGGACATTCGATGGACCATTGGCAGTATGCTTAGGACCAGGAGACACTTATTATGTTTTACGAGAGGTCCACGAAGGCACTTGTGGGAACCACTCCGGCGCCGAATCACTGATTCACAAAATCATTAGAGCAGGATACTACTAGGATAGCATGAAAAAAGACACTAAGGAGTATGTTTGAAAATGTGATAAATGTCAAAGTTTTGCACCGATGATCCATCAGCCCTGAGAACAACTTCATCCAGTCCTATCCCCATGGCTATTCATGAAATGGGGGATAGATACCGTCGGTCCTCTGCCATCAGCCCTAGGTAAAGCTAAGTTCATTTTATTTATATTTTTCTAAATAGGTTAAAGCACAGGCGTTCTAGAAAGTGAGAGAGAAAGAGGTTATAGACTTCATCTGGGATCACATCGTATGTCGATTTGGGATACCCACCGAAATAGTGTGAGACAATGGAAAACAATTTATCGGCAGCAAAGTAACGAAATTCCTCGAAGACCGAAAAATAAAAAGGATATTATCAATGTCGTATCACCATAGTGGGAACGGACAGGCTGAATCGACGAACAAGACTATCATTCAAAACCTAAAGAAAAGGTTAAACGATGCTAAGGGGAAATGGAGAGAAATTCTACCCAAAGTCCTTTGGGCATATCGAACAACATCAAAGTCCAGTACGGGGGAAACCCCGTTCTCCTTAGTGTATGGCTCCGAATCCTTGATTCCAATTGAAGTCGGGGAACCCAGTTCCAGGTTTCTACATACAATAAAAGAGTCAAATCACGAGGCTATGAATACTAGCCTCGAATTATTGGATGAAAAATGAGAAGCCGCACTCGTTCGAATAGCTGCACAAAAGCAACGAATCGAAAGATACTACAATAGGAGAACCAACCTTCGCCACTTCAGAGTCAGGGACTTAGTCCTTAGGAAAGTCACCATTAACACTCGAGATCCAAATGAAGGGAAACTCGGCCCAAATTGGGAGGGACCCTACCAAGTCGTCGACATCGTCGATCTTATAAGCTCGACATGATGGACGGCGAACAACTGCCAAATAATTGGAACATATCGCTTCTCAAACGGTATTATTGCTAAGGTATGAATTTATCCCTTTTTTTCATTTATTTATTCGACACTAACTCACTGCAGGTGTTCGATCGAAGACATCGAGACCTCAGGTTTTAAAGCACGCATTGCACTCTTTTTTTCTTAGATCGGTTTTTGTCCCAAGTGGGTTTTTCCGGCGAGGATTTTAACGAGGCAACAATTATGTGCTACCTGAGGACAATTCAACTGTATCCAAGGCTTTTTTACAATCAACCTCGAATATTGGGGGCGTCACCCCTGGATGTTACACTTTCGAGAAAAATACTTCTTGTCAAAGGGTCTCGACAGAGAAACTTTGTAATGGACCAAACGGTCGAATGAACCGTGTCCGTAAAGATTAGTCGAGCCCCGATGGCAAAATATGTACGCATGTATAAATTATACAAAAGAATCATTCTTTCTATATCAAACATCTTGTGTCTCAAAGAAAATTTTCTACTATACAAGCTCCATACTTATGATTTTGTGAGAAATGGCTCAAAGGCCAAGTGCAAATATACCTCATACAATCAGTCGAAATTGGGCATACCCGATTTCGTTGGTAGGGGAGTTACCTCGAGGGTAACATCATAATATATCGGGCTCGATCTTGAAGATAGAACATCGCGCCTGAGAGATCGAAGTGTTCATTGAGATCGAAGCCGGCAACAATCAAGATCAAACATGACTGACTTCGAGTAAGGCAATAACGGAATGTCGAGATATCAGTAACCGGTCGAAGATCCCAGCGGGAATCCCGGAACAGATAAACTCAAATCGGTTATTAGTGCCAATCATGGGATCTACTTTCGTTATTAAAGTTGTACCTTATTTAGGATTTCCCTATTATATAAAGAGGGATCCCATTCACTTGTAAAAAAAATAATGATTATTCTCTGATAAGAATATACATATACGTTGCTTTCTTTATTTTACTTACTGTTCATCGATGTTTGTTCCATCCTCCATTGTTCTTATTAACTAACCTCGAGACTATCTCGAATCGAGGTCGAGGTATTGTTTGCGGACCGGTTTGATTTATTTTATTTTCCAATTTATCTATTTAATTCATTGTTTATCGATTAGTGCTGGTTCAAATCATATATCCTTAAAATCACAATATAAGTTTAATTGTTACTCAATTTTTAGGGTAAACAGGCTTAAAGGAAAGATATGATAACCTAAAGTTGGTCACTTTTCCACAAGCACGATATGATTAGGCTCATCTAAGGCTCCAAGACTTTAAGTTTGTTTCTTAATATAATTCTGCGATGTTTAGAATTACTACTAAATTTAAACTCTGTGGAGATAGTATCACTGACTAGGATATGCTTTAAAAAGTGTTCACAACGTTTCATGCCTCCAATATGGTCTTGCAACAGCAGTACCGAGAGAAAGGTTTCAAGAAGTACTCTGAGTTGATTTCTCTTCTCCTTGTGGCTGAACGAAATAACGACTTGCTTATGAGAAATCATAAAAATTGACCCACTGGGTCTACACTATTGTCTAAAGTGGATGGGGTGTATTCCCATTATGCTAAGCGTGGAAAAGATCGTGGCCTTGGACAAGGAAGAAATTTTCCTAGTGTTAACCATTCCCCAAAGAAAAATAACTTCCAAAAGTGGAAAGAGAAAGATGAGAAGCCAAAGGCAAAGGGTTCAGAAACTGAATGCTATCGTTGCAGTGGAAAAGGGCATTGGGCAAATATTTGTCGCATACCAAAATATTTAGTTGAGCTTTATCAAGCATCTCTAAAGAATAAAGGCCCTGAAGCTAATTTTGTCTATGACAATGAATTTGACATCACCCACTTGGATGTGGCAAATTTCTTTAAGCACCCTGATGGAAAAATAAATCACTTGATCGGTGATGGATCCGTGGTTAAAGATGATTGAGTAGTTTGATTTTTATTTTTGCCTATTCGTAGTAGCTAATGAATAAATATTATGTAATTTTTATTGCGCTTAATAATACTGCTTATGTAGTTCTTAAAAATATATGTATTTTAGAAATAAATAAATAAATAAATGAAGATTCAATGTTTCACAAATCTCACAAACGAGGGGTAATATCTAATTAATTAGTATCCTAGTCTAAGTGATCTTTTAACACTTTTGATTTTCCTTTTCGTTACTTTAATTCTCTTTAAGAAAAAGTTTACAAGCACCCTGAAACAACTTTTGTTACTTGACCCTCAATTCCCATCTTTCTTTGAAAAAGAAAAAGAAAAAACAAATCTAGTACATCGGGACCTCAATATTTTCATGGATAAAATATTAGGAATAAAGAAAAGAGAAGCAGCTAAGTATGTTCTTTTCTTACACAGATCAATTATTTTTCATGCAATGTGTAGGAAAATGTAAATAACTTATACATGTAAATAATTTTGTTGTAGTTGTATTAGTCATATGTGTAATGTACTTATAACTGTATTATTTTTGCTACGTAATTATTTGTATCTTAATTAGAATTGTCTCGAAATTGTATTAAAAGGTCACTATTGAATCATTGGTTTAAATTTATTTTTTTTCCTTTTCTCTGAACATAATAATACCTATTCATATGCTTCTTTTTGTATGTCAAACCATGGGAAGCAAATATGGATATCTCTCAAAGAAAACTTGGATCAAAGTTAAATTGTAAAAATATTTGCTTAATTGATTCATGTACGACACATACAATATTCAAAAAGAAGAAATATTTCTCTCATTTAAGTATGTGTAAGGCAGATATTACTACAATTTTTGGTAGTAGTAATCTAATTGAAGGCTCTGGAAGAGCTAATATAACTCTGCCTAATGGAACAATACTTATCATAGAAAATGCAATGTTCTCCTCCAAGTCCAACAGGAACTTGTTGAGTTTTAAAGATATCCGTCGAAATGAATTTCATATTGAGACAATAGATGAGAATAATATCGAATATCTCATCGTTACCAAGAATGTCTCTGGCCAGAAAAAGGTTATTGAGAAGTTCCCGTCTTTATCTTGTGGCCTGTATTGGACAAGAATTAGTGCAATTGAGGCACATTATATCGTAAACCAAAAGGTTACTGATTCCAATACTTTTGTAATTTGGCATGATCGATTGGGACATCCTGGATCAATTATGATAAGACGAATTAAAGAAAACTCAAATGGACATCCATTAAAGAATTTAAAGATTCTTTCAAATAATGAATTTTCTTGCACTTCTTGTTATCAAGGAAAGTTAATTATTAGACCATCATTAACAAAGGTTGGGATTGAGTCCCCTGCATTTTTGGAATGTATACAATTTATGGACCTATTCACCCACCTAGTGGGTCGTTTAGATATTTTATGGTCTTAATAGATGCATCTTCTATATGGTCTCATGTGTGCATATTATCATCTCGCAACCTGGCATTTGAAAAATTAATGGCACAAATAATTCGATTATGGGCACAGTTTCCTGATAATCCAATTAAGTCTATTCGACTTGATAATGCTGCTGAGTTTTCATCCCAAGCATTTAATGATTATTTCTTATCAATTGGGATAAAAGTGGAACATCTTGTAGCTCATGTTCACACTCAAAATGGTCTTGTAGAGTCTTTGATTAAATGTCTACAATTGATAGCAAGATCATTACTCATGAGAACGAGATTACCCACTTCTGTTTGGGATCATGCCATTTTGCATGCAGCAATGCTAGTTCGTCTTAGACCGACAAATTATCATAAATATTCCTCGTTGCAATTAGTTTTGGGTCATGAACCTAATATATCTCATTTAAGAATTTTTTTGGTGTGCAGTATATGTGCCTGTAGCACAGCCATATCGCACCAAGATTGGTCCCCAAAGAAGGTTAGGAATATATGTTGGGTTTGAATCGCCCTCCATTATTCGCTACCTCGAAATATTAACGGGAGATTTATTCACTGCTCGATTTGCAGATTGTCGATTTGATGAGGCATTTTTCCCAAAATTAGGGAGAGAAAATGGTGAAACCAAACCAGAAATTTTGTAGAAAAATCCATCATTATCTCATCTTGATCCACGTGCCTCTATTTGTGAAAAAGAGGTGCAAAAGATTATTCATTTGCAAAAAATAGCAAACCAAATGCCAGATGCATTTACGGATCTGAAAAGGATAACAAAATCACATATCCCTGCAGAGAATGTTCCAATCCGTATTGATGTCCCTGTTTGACAATCTTCTAGTGTCATAGCTAATGAGTCAAAAGCACACCTAAAGCGTGGCAGACCATTGGGTTCTAAGGATCGAAATCCTAGAAAAGGGAAAATAAATGATCAAGATGACACTATGAATAAGTCTCATAAAGAAACCCATGATTTAACTAATCCTGAGATTCATAAGAAAATCAATGAGACTGAGACTCAAGAAAATAAGAAACTATCAATAAACCCAACCGATATTGATACAGATTTGAATCGATTGAATATAGTTGTGAATTATGTCTTTGCATACAATGTTGCATCTAGCATTATGCAAGATAATGAGGATCTTGAACCTCAATCCGTTGGAGAATGTCGACAAAGACGTGATTGGCCAAAATGGTAAGAAGTAATCCAATCTGAGTTGGATTCACTTGCGAAACGTGAAGTTTTTGGGTCTGTAGTCCAAACACCTAATGGTGTTAAACCTGTTGGCTATTAATGGGTCTTTGTAAGTAAAAAAATGAGAAAAATGATGTACAAAGATATAAGGCACGCCTTGCTGCACAAGGATTTTAACAAAGGCCTGGTGTCGATTATAAAGAGATGTATTCTCCTGTTATAGATACTATAACATTCCGTTATCTCATTAGTTTTGTTGTCCATAAAACTCTTGACATGCATTTAATGGATGTGGTTACAGCCTACCTTTACGGCTCACTTGATAATGAGATATTGTGATGACCCAAAAGGTCATCTATAAATTTAATAAATTATTTCTGTGTTCTGAGACCTCAAATAGCACTATTCATCATTCCTCGACTTGCGTGCGCAGTCCGTAAATTTTTTCGGTAAGGTTTTATGTGAAAAATAATTAAAATATAAAATAGAGCTTTAACACTCAATTGGGATAACTTTGGTCAACATTTTGAGCAAACGGACCCGGATCAGTATTTTGACAGTTCCGGTAGGTGCGTGTCATGATTTGGAACTTGGGCATATGCTCGGAATCGAATTCGGATTTCCCTAGCTCGAGTTATCGCATGTTGTCGAAATTTTTAAGTTTAAAGGTTTAATGACTTAAGAGATTTTACTAATATTTGACTTTGTTGATACCGGGTCTGTATTTTGGTTCTGAAATTAGGTATAGCTCCATTACTATATTTATGACTTGTCTGCCAAATTTGGTGAGAAACGGAGCTGGTTTGACGTGATTCGGACATCCGGTTGTTAAAAATAGAAATTTTAAAGTTTTCTTAAAAATTTCATTTGATTTGGTGTCCAATTCATAGTTCTAGGTGTTATTTTGGTGCTTTGATTGCACGAGCGAGTTCGAATGAAGTTTTTGGATTGGTGTGCATATATGGTTTGGGACCCCGAGGGGCTCGGGTGAGTTTCGGATGGGTTTTGGACCATTACTTTTTGTTCAAGAACAGATGGCTAGAAATCTGGTATTTCCCAGTTCTGGTTTCCTTTTATGCGATCGTGTGGCTTCATCCGTGATTGCAAAGCTTTATTGAACACTGATGAAAATTTGTACAATGCGATTGCATAGTATTGTCCGCGATCGCACAGTTGGAGAAGCTAAGGCATCTCGAACGTGTGGGCAAAGCCGCGATCGCGAAGAAGGAGTGAGGCAGAAGTTGTAGCATGCGATTTGTGCTATGCGATCGCATTCAGCCATCCGCGATTGCGTAAGGCTGGGAAATGGTGCTTCGCGTTCGCATAAGTTCTTCTTCGTTCGCGAAGAGCAAAAAAATTGGCAGCCGTGCAATTGTGTTATGCGATCGCGAAGGAATTTCCGCGATCGCATAGGTTGAAAACTTGGGCAAACAGAACTTAAATTCTATAAATGGAATTTCGCCCCATTTACTATCATTTACGATTTTGAGCTCGGGTAAGATAATTTTTGGGCGATTTTTACGGAAAAACATCGGGGTAAGTGTTCCTTATCCTATATTGATTATATTTCATAATTCCATACTCATTTACATCATGAATCCGTGAATTTATGAAAGAAAAATTAGATTTTTATAAAATCTTCCAAAAATGCAAAATTAAGATTTGAAGGTCAATTCGATGTCGGAATTCGATGATTTTTGTGTGGTTGAACTCGTATTGGAACAGGTATTCGAATTTTGTGAGTTTTTCCGAGATTCGAGATGTAGTCCCAACTGTCGATTCTTTTAAAATGAATTTCGGATTTTAATCCGAAAAATTAGTAAATTTATATTGAATCAATTCCTACGATTTGTATTGAGTATATTGAATTGTTTATGACTAGATTTGAGGATTTCAGACACAAATTCGCGAGACAAAGGTTTATTGGAATCTTGAATTTGGTTGCAAAGCGAGGTAACTGTCGTGGTTAACCTTGACTTGAGGGAATATGCTTTATTTGTCTATTTATTACGTGATTTAATGTGCGGGTATACTGTATATGTGAGGTGGCGAGTACTTATGAGTTGTTGTTGAGTCAAAGTATGCTGGAGAAATTTATTTCATTTTGAATAATTGCTATTTAATTAAGATATTTCTGCTTAAGTTTATTATGGATTATTTGATCATTATTCATGAAATTTTTTATTGATTTAATTATTGTTGAATATGGTGAGAAAGAGTGTAAAACCACGAAGGGTGATGCAGTGCCATTTTTATTATTTATACTATCATTGTCATGGTGAGAAAGAGTGTAAAAGCACGAAGGATGTTGCCGTATTATTTTTGAGTGTAAAAGCACGAAGGGTGATGCCGTGCCATTTTTAGAGAGTGTAAAATCACGAAGGGTGATGCCGTGCCAAAAGAGAGTTAAAGCACGAAGGGTGATGTTGTGCAAATTTTATTATTTATGTATAAATTTATGGGAGAATGAGAGTATAAGAACGAAGGGTGGTGTCATGCCATTTTCATATTATCAGTTGCTCATTTTAACGTTGAGGAATTAATTGGCTGCTAAGTGATAATTTTCCTGCTAAAATTATTATATCTTCCCCCTTCGCATGTTCCCTTCCAAATTTATAAAGTTTTATTTATTGTATTTATTGTTGCTTCGTATTTGTATATACTTGTATAGGTTGTTTACGTATGTGTCCCATCATAACCTCGTCACTACTTCGTCGAGGTTAGGCTCGACACTTACGGAGTACATGGGGTCAGTTGTACTCATACTATACTCTGCACTTCTTGTGCAGATTTTGGAGTTGGTCCCAGTGGTGTACCATAGAGTTTCTCGGATTCAACTATTCAGAGGAGACTTGAGGTAAAACTGCACAGCGTTCGCAGTTCTGAAGTCCCCTTCTATCTTATCTTAGATGTGTATTATCTTTCAAACGGCTTGAATTTTATTCAGACCTTTATTTGTATGATTCTAGTAGCTCGTGCACTTGTGACACCAGATTCAGGGATGTATTTGAATGATTCATTTGTTATGGTCTTCCGCAATTTATTTTAGTAACTGACTTCCATTAAATTTAATTTGTTTAAAAGTAGTTAAGATTATTCTAACGTTGGCTTGACTAGCAAGTGAAAATTTAGGCACCAGCACGGTCCCGAAGGTGGGAATTTCGGGTCGTGACAGTTGGTATCAGAGCACTAGGTTACTTAAATCTCACGAGTCACGAGCAAGCTTAGTAGAGTTTGAAGGAACCTCAGGTGGATATTCAGGAGGAGGTTCCAGTTCAGACTGTACCGGTTGGGCCAGTTTAGGTCTCGGAAGGATTCATAGCTACTTCAGTGCTTCAGGACGCTCTGGACTATTTTTTGAGTCTTATGGAGGGCGTGGCCCAGAATGGTACATTTCCAGTGAACCAACTATCTCACAGGCTGAGGGAGGAGCAAAAACTCCCACTACTGCTGCTCCGGAGCAGATGGCTCCCCAATATCAGGCTCCAGCAGCCCCGCCAGTTGAGGTAGTTTAGTCAGTTGTTACGGCACAGGACGGTGATAGGCCCGTCATGCCTTCTGAGGCCTTATTGAAACTGGACAAGTTTACTAAGCTCTTTCCAGTTCACTTCAGTGGTACATCTTCTGGGGACCCACGTGATTATCTTGACCGCTTCCATGAGGTATTGCAGAACATGGGTATAGTTGACACCAATGGGGTCGATTTTGCTATATTTTAGATGACGGGTTCCGCCAAGAGGTGGTAGAGAGATTATCCATTGACCAGACCAGTTGGATCGCCTGCATTGACCTGGGAGCAGTTCTCACGGCTATTTCTAGAAAAGTCACTCCCTATCACATTGAGAGAGGATTACCGCAGGCAATTTGAGCGTCTACAGCAGGGCAGTATGATTGTTACTCAGTACGAGACCCGTTTTGTGGATTTAGCCTGTCATGCTCTCCTTTTACTACCTACGGAAGGAGAGAGAGTGAGGAGGTTTATTGAGGGACTCACTCACCCTATCAGGCTTCAGATGGCCAAGGAGATCGGAAGAGAGATTTCCTTTCAGGCGGCTGCTAATGTTGCGAGGAGGATCGAGATGGTTCTTGCATAGGATAGAGGGCAGGGGTCTGATAAGAGGCCCCGTCAGTTTGGTGGGTTCAGTGGTGCCTCGTGTGGAGGCAGGGGTAATTTTGGTAGAGGCCATCCTCCTAGGCTGTTTCATTCAGCGCTCCAGGCATCCCACAGTGCTTCAGGTGGTCACGACCCTTATGTGTCTCATTCCGACCAGCTAACTTACAGTTCACCACTAGTTCCTATTAATGCACCTCTGATCCGGAGTTATCAGAGTGGTTATCCGGGTCGACATGGCCAGTTCCAGGGTCAGCAGTCACAACAGCCGAAGACCTGTTATACTTGTGGTGATCCGAGACACATTGCTAGATTTTGGCCTTGGGTATCGGGCAGTTCACAGCAGCAGAGTTCCCATGCTATGGTTCCAGTACCAGCTGTTCCACCACCCACCCAGCCAGCTAGGGGCAGGGGTCAGACAACTAGAGGTGGAGGTCAGGTCGTTAGAGGTGGAGGCCAACGAGTTAGAGGTCGTCCCAGGGACGCGGTTCAGAGTGGTGGGGCCCAGCCCCGATTTTATGCTTTTCTAGCTAGGCCTGAGGCCGAGTCATCTGATGCAGTGATCTCAGGTATTGTTCTAGTTTGCCATAGAGATGCTTCAGTTCTATTTGATCCAGGATCTACTTATTCTTATGTGTCCTCCTATTTTGCTTCATATCTGGTTGTGCCTCGTGATTCTCTGAAGTGCTCATGTATGTGTGTCCACTCCGGTGGGAGATTCTATCGTGGTAGATCATGTCTATTTTTCGTGTATGGTTACTATTGGGAGTCTTAAGACTAGTGTGGATCTTCTACTTCTTGATATTGTAGATGTTGATGTCATCTTGGGTATGGATTGGCTATCACCGTATCATGCTATATTGGATTATCATGTCAAGACGGTGACCCTAGCCATGCCAGGGTTACCTCGATTAGAGTGGAAATGAACTCATGTCCATTCTACCAGCAGGGTTATTTCTTATGTGAAAGCTCGGCGTATGGTCGAGAAGGGGTGTCTAGCTTATTTGACTTATATTCGCAATCCCAGCACGGAAGTTCCGTCTATGGATTCAGTTCCAGTTGTCCGTGAATTTCCAGATGTATTTCCTGCAGATCTGCCAGGGATGTCACCCGACAGAGATATTAACTTCTATATTGATTTAGCTCCGAGCACTCAGCCTATTTCTATCCCACCATACTGTATGGCCCCGCCGGAGTTTAAAGAATTGAAGGAGCAGTTACAAGACTTGCTTGATCAGGGATTCATTAGACCCAGTGTCTCAGGGTGCCAAGGTATTTTCAAAGATCGACTTGAGGTCTGGTGACCATTAGTTGAAGATTAGGGCATCTGATGTCCCTAAGACAGCTTTTCGGACTCGGTATGGCCATTACGAATTCCTAGTGATGTCATTTAGGCTAACAAATGCCCCAGCAACATTTATGGATTTGATGAATCGGGTGTTCAAGCCTTATTTGGACTCTTTTTTTGTTGTGTTCATTGATGATATCTTCATTTACTCCAGCAGTCGAGAGGATCATGAGCAGCACCTTCGGATTATGCTTCAGACTTTGAAGAATAATCAATTATATGCTAAATTTTCAAAATGTGAATTTTGGTTAGACTCGCTTGCCTTTTTGGGGCATGTAGTATCTGCTGAAGGCATAAAATCGGATCCTAAGAAGATTGAGGCAGTTCAGAATTGGCCTAGACCTACTTCAGCTACAGAGAACCGGAGTTTCCTGGGTTTGGCAGGTTATTATCGCCGGTTTGTGGAGGGGTTTTCATCTAAAGCATCTCCATTGACCAAATTGACCCAGAAGTGTGCCCTATTTAGATGGTCAGAGAAGTGTGAGTTGAGCTTTCAGAAGCTCAAGACCGTTTTGACTACAGCGCCAGTGTTGGTATTACCCACAGGTTCAGGATCTTATACGGTATATTGTGACACATCTTGCATTGGGCTTGGTGTGATATTGATGCAAGATGGCAGGGTGATTGCATATGCATCGCGGCAGTTAAAAGTTCATGAGAAGAATTATCTTGTTAATGATTTAGAATTGGCAGCCATTGTTTATGCGCTGAAGAATTGGAGGCATTACCTTTACGGTGTCTCGTGTGAGGTATTTACTGATCATTGTAGCCTTCAGTATCTGTTCAAACAAAAAGATCTCAATTTGAGGTAGAGAAGATGGTTGGAGTTGTTGAAAGACTATGATATCACCATTTTTTATCACCCCGAAAAGGCCAATGTGGTGGCCGATGGTTTGAGTAGAAAGGCTGTGAGTATGGGCAGCCTTGCGTATATTTCGGTTGGTGAGAGACCGTTAGCTGCAGATGTTCAGACTTTGGCCAATCAGTTTGTGAGGTTAGATATTTCAGAACCCGGTCGGGTTCTAGCTTGCACAGTCACTCAGTCTTCTTTATATGAGTGTATCAGAGAGCGACAATATGATGATCCTCATTTGCTTGTCCTTAAGGATACGGTGCAGCACGGTGATGCCAAATAGGTTGTTGTGGGGGAAGGTGGAGTTCTGCAAATGCAGGGTGTATTTGTGTGCCTAATGTGGATGGACTTCGTGAATTAATTCTTGAAGAGGCACACAGTTCCCGGTATTCTATTCATTCAGGTGCCGCCAAAATGTATCAAAATTTATGGCAACATTATTGGTGGAGGATAATGAAGAAGGATATAGTTGCATATGTAGATAGGTGTCTAAATTGTCAATAAGTCAAGTACGAGCATCAGAGACCTGGTGGTTTGCCTCAGAATTTAGAAATTCCTGAGTGGAAGTAGGAGCGTATCACTATGGATTTTGTTGTTGGGCTCCCACGGTCTCAAAAAAAATTTGACGTAGTTTGGGTCATTGTAGAGAGGTTGACCATGTCAGCATATTTCATTCCAGTGGCAGTTACATATTCTTCAGAGCGGTTAGCTAAAATTTACATTTGTGAGATTGTACGCCTTCACGATGTGCCCGTGTCTATTATCTCAAATCGAGGTACGCCATTTGCCTCACACTTTTAGAGGGTTGTGCAGCGTGAGTTAGGCACGCGAGTTGAGTTGAGTACATCATTTCATCCACAGACAGACGGACAATCCGAGTGCATTATTCAGATATTGGAAGATATGCTTCGCGCTTGTGTCATAGACTTTGGAGGTTCTTGGGATCAGTTCTTGCTACTTGCGGAGTTTACCTATAATAACAGCTACCAGTCGAGCATTCAGATGGCTCCATATGAAGCATTATATGGGAGACGGTGTTGTTCGCCCGTTGGCTGGTTTGAATCGGGAGAGGCTCAGTTGTTGGGTACTGATTTAGTACAAGATGCCTTGGATAAGGTCAAGATTATTCAGGATTGATTTCGCACAGCTCAGTCTAGGAAAAAGAGTTATGCCGACCGTAAGGTTCGTGATGTTGCATTCATGACTGGAGAAAGAGTATTGCTCTGGGTTTCACTTATGAAAGGTGTAATGAGATTCGGAAAGAAGGGCAAATTAAGCCCTAGGTATATTGGACCCTTTGAAATTCTATAAAGGGTGGGCGAAGTAGCCTACAGGTTTGCATTACCACCTAGTTTATCAGTTGTTCATCCGGTGTTCCATGTGTCTATGCTCCAAAAATATCATAGTGATCCGTCCCATGTGTTAGATTTCAGCTCAGTCCAATTGGACAAAGATTTGACTTATGAAGAGGTGTCGGTAGCTATTCTAGCCCGGCAAGTCCGAAAGTTGAGGTTTAAGAGTTATCCTTCAGTTCGGGTGCAATGGAGAGGTCAATCAAGTGAGACATATGGAGTAAATATCCACACCTTTTCACCAACTCACGTACTTTTCTAATTCCGTTCGAGGACGAACGCTTGTTTTAGAGGTGGAGAATGTGATGACCCAAAAGGTCATCTATAAATTTAATAAATTATTTATGTGTTCTGATACATCAAATAGCACTATTCATCATTATTCGACTTGTGTGCACAGTCCGTAAATTTTTTCGGAAAGGTTTTATGTGAAAAATTAATTAAAATATAAAATAGAGCTTTAAAACTTAATTGGGTAGATTTTGGTCAATATTTTGAGAAAACGGATCCGGATCAGTATTTTGACAGTTTCGGTAGGTCTGTATCATGATTTGGGACTCAAGTGTATACCCGGAATCGAATTCGGAGGTCCCTAGATCGAGTTATCGCATGTTGTCAAAATGTTTAAGTTTAAAGGTTTAATGACTTAAGAGATTTGACTAATATTTGACTTTGTTAATACTGGGTCCGTATTTTGGTTTCGAAATTCGGTATAGCTCCATTACAATATTTATGACTTGTCTTCCAAATTTGGTGAGAAACGGAGCTGGTTTGACGTGATTCGGATGTCCGGTTGTTAAAAATAGAAATTCTAAAGTTTTCTTAAAAATTTCATTTGATTTGGTGTCCAATTCGTAGTTCTAGGCGTTATTTTGGTATTTTGATTACGCGAGCGAGTTCGTATGAATTTTTTGGACTGGTGTGCACATATGGTTTAGGATCCTGAGAGGCTCGGGTGAATTTCGGACGAGTTTCGGACCATTTTGTTTTTTCAAGAACAGATGGCTGGAAATCTGGTATTTCCCAGTTCTGGTTTCCTTCTATGCGATCGCATGGCTTCATCCGCGATCGTAAAGGTTTATTGAGCACTGATGAAAATTTGTACTATGCGATCACATAGTATTGTCCGCAATCGCACAGTTGGAGAAGCTAAGGCATCGCGAATGCGTGGGCAAAGCCGCGATCGCGAAGAAGGAGTGAGGCAGAAGCTATAGCATGTGATTTGTGTTGTGCGATCTGATTCAGCCATCCGCAATCGCGTAAGGCTAGGAAACGGTGCTTCGCGTTCACATAAGCTCTTCCATGTTCACGAAGAGCAAAAAATTTGGCAGCTTTGCAATTGTGTTATGTGATCGCGAAGGAATTTCCGCGATCGCATAGGAAAACCTAGGCAAATAGAATTTAAGTTCTGTAAATGGGATTTCGCCCCATTTTCTATCATTTACGATTTTGAGCTCGGGTAGGACAAATTTTGGGCGATTTTTACGGGAAAACATCGGGGTAAGTGCTCTTTATCCTATATTGATCATATTTCATGATTCCATACTCATTTACATCATGAATCCGTGAATTTATGGAAGAAAAATCAGATTTTTATAAAATCTTCCAAAAATGTAAAATTAAGATTTGAAGGTCAATGCGATGTCAGAATTCGATTATTTTTGTATGGTTGAACTCGTATTAGAACGGGTGTTCGTATTTTGTGAGAATTTCGAGACTCGAGATGTGGGTCCCACTATCGATTTTTTTAAATGAATATCAGATTTTAATCTGAAAAATTAGTAAATTCATATTGAATCAATTCCTACGATTTGTATTGAGTATATTGAATTGTTATGACTAGATTTGAGGATTTCGGACACAAATTCGCGAGGCAAAGGTTTATTGGAATCTTGAATTTGGTTACAAAGCGAGGTAAGTGTCGTGGTTAACCTTGACTTGAGAGAATATGATTTATTTGTCTATTTGTTACGTGATTTAATGTGCGGGTACAACGTATATGTGAGGTAAAGAGTACTTATGCGTTGTGGTTGAGTCAAAGCATGCTGGAGGAATTTATTTCATTTTGAATAATTGCTATTTAATTAAGATATTTCTGCTTAAGTTTATTATTGATTATTTGATCATTATTCATGAAATTATTTATTGATTTAATTATTATTGAATATGGTGAGAAAGAGTGTAAAAATACGTAGGGTGATGTCGTGCCATTTTTATTATTTATACTATCATTGTCATGGTGAGAAAGAGTGTAAAACCACGAAGGGTATTGTCGTGTTATTTTTGAGTGTAAAAGCACGAAGGCTGATGCCGTGCCATTTTCAGAGAATGTAAAAGCACGAAGGGTGATGCCGTGCCAAAAGAGAGTTAAAGCACAAAGGGTGATGCCGTGCCAATTTTATTATTTATTTATAAATTTATGGGAGAATGAGAGTAAAAGCACGAAGGGAAGTGCCGTGCCATTTTCATATTATCAGTTGCTTATTTTACTGTTGAGGAATTAATTGGTTGCTAAGTGATAATTTTCCTGTTGAAATTATTATATCATCCCCCTTCTCATGTTCCCTCCCAAATTTATAAAGTGTTATTTATTGTATTTATTATTGCTTCGTATTTGTATATACTTGTACAGTTGTTTATGTATGTGTCCCACCATAGCCTCGTCACTACTTTGTTGAGGTTAGGCTCGACACTTACAGAGTACATGGGGTCGGTTGTACTCATACTACTTTTTGCACTTCTTGTGCAGATTTTGGAGTTGGTCCCAGCGGCGTACCATAGAGTTGCTCGGATTGCGCTACTCAGAGGAGACTTGAGGTAAAATTGCACAGCGTTCGCAGTTCTGAAATACCCTTCTATCTTATCTTAGATGTGTATTATCTTTCAAATGGCTTGAATTTTATTCAGACATTTATTTGTATGATTTTAGTAGCTCGTGCACTTGTGACACCAGATTCGGGGATGTATTTGAATGGTTCGTTTGTTATAGTCTTACGCAATTTATTTTAGTAATTGACTTCCGTTTAATTTAATTTATTTAAAAATAGTTAAGATTATTCTAACGTTGGCTTGCCTAGCAAGTAAAATGTTAGGCGTCATCACGGTACCAAAGGTGAAAATTTTGGGTCGTGACATATACATAAAAATTTTCGAGGGATTTAAAATGCCTGACGCACATAATTCAAAGTCCCGGGAAATATTTTCAATCAAATTGCAAAGATCTTTGTTTGGTGTAAAGCAATCAGGAAGAATGTGGTATAACCACCTTAATGAATATTTATTAAAGGAATGTTATATAAATGATGTCATTTGTCCTTGTATTTTTATAAAGAAAACAACATCAGAGTTTGTTGTACTTGTTGTATATGTTGATGACATAAACCTTATTGGAACTCCTACGGAACTCCAAAAGGCAATTGATTATTTAAAAAGGGAATTTGAGATGAAAGATCTCGGAAAGACAAAATAGTGTTTTGGTTTGCAAATTGAACATTCGGTAAATGGGACTTTAGTTCATCAATCTGCCTACATAGAAAAGGTATTGAAATAGTTTTACATGGATGGAGCACATCTATTAAGTACTCCGATGATTGTTCGATCACTTGATGTGAATAAGGACCCGTTCCGACCTCAAGAAAAGAATGAAGAACTTCTTGGTCCAGAAGTACCATATCTTAGTGCAATTGGTGCACTAATGTATCTTGCTAAGACTAAAAGGCTTGACATAAATTCTTCAGTTAATGTCTTAGCAAGATATAGCTCTACTCCTACAAGGAGACATTGAAATGGAATTAAACACATATTGCGGTATCTAAAAAGGACTACCGATGTGGTCTTATTTTATGGCAATGATTGCAGACCCGATCTTGTTGGTTATGCTGATGCTGGGTATTTATCTGACCCACACAAGGCTCGGTCTCAAATAGGCTATGTGTTTACATGTGGAGGCACTGCAATATCTTGACGATCAACTAAGCAATCAATTGTGGCTACTTCATCTAATCATACTGAGATAATTGCTATTGATTAAGCAAGTCGAGAATGTGTATGGTTGAGGTCTATAATATACCTTATTCGAGACAAATGTGGTTTGAAGTGTGACAAACTACCCACAATTTTGTATGAAGACAATGCAGCATGCATAGCCCAATTGAAGGAAGGATTCATAAAAGGAGATGTGACAAAACACATTTTACCAAAGTTATTTTTCACACATGATCTTCAAAAGAATGGAGATATCAATGTGCAACATATCCGTTCAAGTGATAATATGGCTGATTTGTTCACCAAATCTCTACCGACGTCAACCTTCAAGAAACTAGTGTACAAGATTAGGATGCGAAGGCTCAAGGATGTGAATTGATGCTCTTATCAGGGGGCGTTAATACGCGGTGTACTCTTTTTCTCTTACAAGGTTTTGTCCCACTGGGTTTTCCTTGCAAGGTTTTTAATGAGGCAACCAAAAAGAGTATTTCTAAACATGTGTACTCTTTTTCCTTCACTGGAATTTTTTTTTCTAATAAGGTTTTAAAAAGGCACATTATCTATGGACATCCAAGGGGGAATGTTATAAGAAATTATTGTGGATATCTATCTTCCTCCATGATCTTCCTCTGAAATGCTTAATGACATATTCAATGACATATTTTTTTTATTTTTCATGCCTATATAAAGGCATTATAATAGATGGAAAAATACACAATTGAAGAAGAAATAAGAATCTCTTCCTTCTCTCTATCTCCATTTCTTGTTCATATTTTACTAAATTGCTTTTATTTCATAACAAAATTATCATAGACTAGCCAAAAAGATATTAGAAATGTTAGCATGTGCAACTCTAGAAGCATGCTAACAACACCCCGTCCAACTCGCAGATTTTTCTTCCATCATGATGCCATCTGTCAGTTTTTCCTTTAAAACAAAAAACTACACCACCGCACTACTATGCCGCCATTGCAGCACCACTACATCGCTGCCGTCACCCACCCTACCCATACCTCCTGAAAAATAAATTACCAAGAATTAGACTCACCAACCCTCGGAACAGCCTCATCCACCCCAAACTTTACACACCAAATCTAAGAAAGTAAGATCTAAAAGAAAGAAAGAGTGAGAGTGCCTGAGATATTAAATATATACACTTTATGTAAATATATTATATACAATGTAGATATACCTTTCATACAATATATATACACACAATAAATATATATATATACACATTATACATATACCTTTTGTCAATACCCATGGTAGCCACTATAATTCTTTACTTTCATTTTTTGTATAATACATATTTAATCAATGTAAAATATATACATACTGATTATATACATATTATACAGTTGATAATACACATATTATACAATTATTATACACTGAATAATAAAGGAGCATCGATAGTAAAGGAGGACTGATGAACGTTTTGGCCGAAATATTTTTTCCTCTAGCAATGACCCTTTTTTTCCATCTCTTATCTTCTCTTAAAATCCATCCAAAAAAGTACCATAAAATTTCAGACTTGAAAATGGACGACACGCGAAAAAACACAATAACCATAAGCCCTCAGAAGCACAGAAAGCACTAGGAGAATGATCCAACTTTGGTAGAAAATTATCTAGCGAAAGTATATTTTTTTGCATCTAAGTAAAGGAGGAGATTGCGAAAGAAAAGGAGAGAAGAGAAAGAAGATGGCGTGTTGGTGGTTGCCGCAGTGGAATAGATGAAAAAAAGAAGAAAAAAGCAAAGGAGTGAGCGGTCGTGATCGCTGATGGGTTGAAGAATGGAGAAGATGAGAAGAGAGGAAAAAGACATGAAAGATAAATATTAAGTGAGAGGCGACTGAAAGAGATGAGAAAAGATGAGATTTAGAATTTGAATAATAATTTATATTATTTTAAAAGAGGAAGCTATTAAGTCAAAAATTAAATTATAAAAATGCACTTTTAAATATCCTAAATATCCTATTTCTATCTATCTTTATTATTTTAAAAGTAAGAAGCTCTTAAGTCTAAAGCTGAATTACAAAAATGCCCTTTTAAATATCCCTAAATATCCTACTTTTTTAAAGAAAAAGAAAAGAAAAATGATGCCCACAAATAACTCCCAACTAGCCAATGCAAAGAAAGAAAAACCGTTTTGACGAGGGGACAATTGAGGAATAGTTGCGATTTTACTCTCTTTAAAACTCAAGCATCCCCCCGATTGAGGAAGAGTTACAATTTCATTCTTTTTAAAGATCAAGCACTTTACCTAAGAGTTGTGATTTTCTTCTCTCTTTTTTTCACCAAGAGTTGCGATTTCATTCTTTTAAAAAATCAAGTACTTTACCTATTTTCCTTTCCAGTGTATTTATGTTTTGCAAATTTTCATAGCCTAATCCAGATACTCTGGCTTCCTCCTTAACGCTAATTTTACCTAAACATACAATAATCCACAGCCTCCATATGGCCTACGATGGCATTTTATGACAATCAATATTTCTCCAATTAAATTATTTCTCCCAAGATGAACAGCAGGATCAAAAGACACCATCCTCTAAATTTTTTAAGGTTTGGGTTTAGTGAAACTTTGTAAATGATCAAGAATTAGGACAAATATGATATACATTGTGTTTTTGTCGGTACAATATATATTACTTGTATTATAGAAAAGGATAATTCATTATTCAAAGATATTGGTGAAATTCTTTTATTAGGGATTGATTTTGCGATCAGCTTGTAAAAATTGAAATGATATATGGAGTACGACGATTCTTCGTTCCTAATGATTCTTGTGATTTTCAATTTCTTTGTAATTAATATTTATATATTGTCCAGCCAATGCATCACGCCCCTTCATTAATAGTCTTATCAATCCTTTTCAATATTGGGAATTGAATTCCACTATCATAGCCTCTTGACTGAGACGAAATTAGCTCCAAAATGTTTCGTTGGTAGAAGAAATCATATTCTTTACTTTTCCATTTTCGCTTGCCTTGTGAAACTACTTGTTGGCATGTGTTGGTTGGGAAGGCACAAGTATAGACTTTCATTTTTCAAAAACTTAAATGAAATATACACCAATTGGGTTAAACCAAATATTTTATCTAACATATCTTAAAGTGAATTTAACTAGCGTGAACAAGTTCTCTTTTTAGTGCTTCAGTAACATTCCAATGCAGGTTTGTTCCCATGTTTGGCAAACCAATTTTATTTTTTAAATTTGTTTTTGCTTAGGTTGAGATTGGGTATTATTTATACACTTCACATGACTATTTTAGATTGAAACCTATTGGATTCCTAAAGTGGTTAGGTGGATATGCCGATGGCCAAGTCCCCCGTAGTGCCTGGAATGAATTCTTTCGTTAGTTCTTACTTCAAAATGCTTTATGAATTTATATTGTGAACATAAGATAGTATCAATTATTATCTTTGTATGTATAGTTAAACAAAATAAAATGTGTGGTTTAACACAAAGATTTGGTTACTTCGTATTTTTTCCATCACGACTTCATACGGAAAATTTACTGATTTTGCAATAAAAGAAATATTTTTTCCTATTTCATGGAAAAAACAGTCCATCAATGATGAGCACCAACTTCCAATAACTAATAAGAAAAAAAAAAGAAAAAGACCAGTGGTCTTTCTTGAAATAAATTATGAACTAGCTTAATTTTTATGTTAGTATTTGTCGAAAAAGTATTATTGCTGGCGTGCCAATCTAACTATCAAATTAGTGGGTTTCTTTATATAAAATTAACTTGTTCTAATATAGAATTCATAATTTCATTTGTATTAGTGCGTTCATTATTCTAATCCATAATATTGCTAATGTTTTTATAGATTATCTATCTATATTCAATCAAAAAAGATGTCAACATTTTATTCCAAACTACAGGTAAAAGTCAATTCTATTCAATTATATGTTTAGTTAAATAATTCATTATTTTCATAAATTTATATATCAACAATGTTGCTATTGTACTTAAAATTTTGTTTTAATAATATTGGTAATATTTTTTAACACCTTGTATAACAAAACTAACATACACGTGCGTTGCACGTGCTGAGAAACTAGTTTTATTAAATTGTTTATATAGTTCAAATTGGATAGTTTAAAGTAGGGCCACTTTTATCTTATTTATTTCCTAGTAGCAACCTAGTATAAATTTTTCTGTAAAAATTCCAAAATAATAAAAATCTTTCAATAGTGTAATACTTAACTGCGCATGTGAATGACAGAAATAGGACACTTCGTGGCACTATTAAATTTTTGACCCCCATAAGAAAAGTCTTAGGAAAACAGCCTCCACCAGATTTTTAGGAAGCGCTCTTGGCAATGACCAGAATTTTTGATATGGTGATCATCAGGATTTTTCATAAAAATATGGCAATCACTAGATTTTTTTATACGGTGATCACCAAGATTTGGCATAAAATATGATAATTACCAGAAATTCTCATATGGTGATCATCAGGATTTGCAAAAATATGGCAAAATTGCAAAAAATAATTTATATGGTGATCACTAGAATTTGCAAAACCATGGTCAATCACTAGAAATTTTCATATGGTAATCGTTTGAATTTGCCACAGAACATGATAACCGTCACAAGTTTTCATATGGAAAAATTCCTATAGCATGCTTCAAAATTCTAGCTGCACGGCTATATAACCAAAACTTTCTTAGCCGAAACAAAATATAAACGATTGTTCTAAAAAGATTTATCGAGCGCAATTTCATGTGATTGCGCTAGACTATAGCCTATATATACTAGGGCAAGACAACAACCCAATTCACTCCAGGATATTTTTTAAGTATAAAATGATTCTGTTCTCAATATATCCAGACCTAAAATCGGTTGATCACAAATCTTTTGCCAATTAGAACTTTAAGACACTTTTTATAATTTTGTATTTATAAGTATTTTTTCGAAAAGATTAACCACGCATAATTTTTTTATCAAAACAAAAAAAAAGTTTAGATATCCACTGTATTTGTGTGGCTTTGTCAAACATCTTGCTAATATCCACCATGGTTGTACATGATAAAATTGATAAACGACAGGTGGATGCTCGTCGAGTTGACACGTGACAGTGAAGACAATTAAGATATGAGTCAATAAATAGTTAGCACCGGTTACAAACATGTGACCGATGCTGAATGAGTTTCGAAGACGCAGGAACATGGGACGAAAATCTAAAAGGAAGATATTGGTTGGAAAAGACAGCATTCAAATGAACAGTCGTTATAAAGAATTTTTGCATTTATACTCAACTGTTATGCAACCATCAAGAGGGATTTTTATTCATATTAAAGAAGAGCTTGATTTGGGGATCTTGTCTCCCTGAATTGAACTATAAATAGAAGAATTTGTATTCATTGTAGGACACAAAAATATTTGTACGCAGAAAGGCTAAACTTACTCTTATTCTATTAACAACATTCTTTCTTTCTGCTCAATATATTGATCTTACTCTTGCTTTCGGATAAGTTCTTTTCACAATCAGTCTTGTATTTTCTTTAAGATTTTTTAATTAATTTATTTCTACTCTTTGTTATTTTATTCTTTGATCAAATTAATTCACGTGTCTATAAACCACGATACAAATTCAAATATACTATTTTACGGGAAAATAGTTTGGCGCCCACCGTGGGGCATAAATAATTATGTTATTACTTTGATCCATTCATTTATTACTAACGTATTTTGATGCTTTTTTTTAGTCAAAGTAAAAAGAGATATGGTAACTAATGATGTGAACAACTCCTTCAACATTGGAACAAACAATGAGCGTAAAGATATGTTTCAGCATGATGATTTAACCAGTGAAACTCACATTGACGGAGATACAACTCTGGTTCATGAAAAACGAAATCCTCAGCATGTGAGAAGTCCGACTCATGATGATATAGACGATAAACCTGTTGTTGAAACGGTAAAAGTTTTGAAAGAGATGAAAAGAGAAATTATGAACCATCTCTCAAGATAAAACCGGATAATGACGGAGCTTTCAGCAAGCACTTTTAGTTGCCTCCAATAATTCCAATGGAAGAGTTCGAGCCCCTCCCAGCATGCCTGTAAATCAAACAACGAAGAGAACTGGTAATGTCGCTTCGAGGGAGGACTTTGGAATTAATGAAAATCAAGCAGATGTTGCAGGTAGTGGATCTGGGAATGACAACAACATAAATGATCCCTTTAAAACTGAGCTGAGGAAAATGAATGATTGGATGGATCAAAATAATAAAAGATTCCACGCTCGGATGGATCAGATCCTGGGAGGACCATCAGTATTGAAGGGATCGAATTCAAAAAAGTATACGCAGTTGCCATTCAAATCAAGTGTGGCCCTGGAGTTGATTCTAAAAAGATTCAAGATGCCCGATATATTGAAGTATGATGGAACTTCGAATCCACAAGAGCATATCATAACTTATACTACGACTGTAAAGGAAAATAATTTGGTCCCGCATGAGATCGAATCTGTCCTGCTTAAAATATTCGGCAAAACCCTAACAAAGGATGCTCTAACATGGTACTCTCTTTTACCTGAGTTCAATTTAATCTTTTGAAATGCTTGCAGATTCCTTTATTAAAGCTCATGGTGGGGCGAGGAATGTCCAAGCTAGGAAAGCATATATATTCAGAATCGCTCAAGGAGAATCTGAATTGTTGTGAGACTTCGTAATCCGATTTCAAAAGGAGAGGATGTAGTTGCCGGTGGTACCGGATGAGTGGGCAGCTGAAGCATTCACCAAAGATCTTAATCCATTAAGCTCTGATGCCTCCAGGAAATTGAAGGAAAGCATGTTGGAGTTTTAGGAAACCACATGGACAGATGTCCATAATCGTTATGAATCAAAAATCAAAATTGAATATGATTAACTGAGTTCTTCGGTGGCATCCAAAGGTCACAATCATGATCGGGATTAAGAGAATTTCAGAAGTGATTTTGATACAGACCGAAGGTCTTCCAGGAGTTGTTTCTAGCTTTATGAAAAAGCTGATGGGTGAGGAATTAAAGGTCTGCAGTCTTCGAAAAGGTTTGTATCGGATAGAAGGATGGATCGTGGTTGGAGTAGCATGGCTTTTGCAGGAGAAAGAACCATCGGGGTCCCGAGATTCAGCATATTCACAGTTATCATATTACAACTTCAATATTAGTTTGGTAGATTGATTTCAGCTATAAGAAACATCAAGGAGGCAAGATTTTCGAAACAAATTTGGTCAAATCCTAGTCAAATGGACCATATTCTGTGGTGTTAATTCCACGGAACGCATGGCCATAGGTGATCACGCCCAACTCTAGTCCTAAAAAAGATAAGCAATCACTACAAATATAATCCGGTCTAAAAGTTCGGAGTCGAATCCCATAGAGAAGTAAGGTTTCACTATAATTATTTAATATCACTAAAAAGACAATCTCGCACAATTTCAAAGTTATAAATATTAAGATTCTTATGTCTATCTAATTAACTAACAAATTAAGGTAGTAAATTAACAAATAGGGATACTAAGGGTTGGAGACAAGATTAGAAAAGCCTAGAGTTATGATTTCTCAATTGTCGGAATCTTTCCCGCTACGTCTCCTATAATTTTGCCTAAGTTTTCTCTACTGATCATGAGTACTCGGCTTCTCGTAATTCTCTCTCGATCAACTACAATAATGTACTAGTCATATTCTCTCGAATTACGATAGCTCGCACTTTTTTACCGCTCACTATGATCACGTCAAAACTTCGTTATCTCAAATTCCGCTTTTAAACCCGTCGTATTGATCTCGCATATACCTTGGGAGTGAAGTTGTTCGACAACAACCTAAATATGCACTCTTTCTCAAGCAATACATAATAAATAGGCACAGTCAATTGATGGTTATTCAATCAACAGCAATAAACATGTAGTTGAACAAGTAGGGATATTCAAAGGTAAAATTATATTAAAACGTAACAAGAATTTATCCTCAAAAAGATTTCATCAAACCCTAGATTAGAGAGTTTATCTACTCATAATTATATAAACAATCATAGTCATATTCAAAAGTATTAAACTACAGATTAAAGAAGAACGGAGAGAAAAACTCTTGTGATCCATGCTCCAGAGTGTTTTATAGCCTTTTGCCTCTCTAATGATGTCTCTTCCTCCAAAAACTAACTTTAAGAGATATTTATATGGTGTGGCCGAAGTCTACATGTCCAAATATAATGAGAAAATAAAAGTGGCTTGGATAAGCATCGTTGGCGCGGCATTGTCAGAGGCACCAACATTACTCCGTGAGGCACCATCTGAGGCGCCAACATTTCCCCGAGAGTTGTTATCAGAGACGCCAATAACAATGCCCTGGACAAAGCCTTGCACTGTCTAAGGCCGTAACTTATCATTGCCTTGCACGTCTACTTTTATTGCTCCATTTTGTAGCTTTGAGGTACCATTTCGTACAACTTTTCTCCACTTCATGTCCAATCATTCCTACACATAAAATAAACTATATTAAGATTAATTATCGCACAAATTAGTATCCGAATAACAAGCAAGTAGGGTAAATAATGTCAAAATATATAGAATTATAGCACGACATCAACAGGGCTGGGGACTACTGGCATCTTCATGAAGAGGTTGCAACATTGTTGAAGAATGGTCATCTTATAGAATTTCTGAGTGACCGGTCCAAGAACAATTATGGGAGGAATCGAGATGCTACGGAACCAGCTAAACCAACCATAGGGTCATCCCACTTAATAATAAACATGATTTTTGGTGGAGTTGAAGTAACTGGGGTGACGTTTTTAGCAGCAAAGAAGACAAAGATCTCGTTAACTCATGGTAAGAGAGTCCGAGAAGCATAAGAAGATGATGAAATTACCTTCACGGAAGAAGATATTTATGGCTTTATTTTATCACACAATGACGCTCTGGTAATATCACTTAATATTTTAGATTTTAAAATTAAATGTGTGTTGGTTTATCCAGGTAGTTCAGTCAATATCATCCATTTAAGGGTTTTGGAACAAGCAAAGTTAACCGGATACATAGTTCTGCGATAAAGCTATTGGCCGGGTTCAACCTAACGAGCGTAACAACTCGAAGGGAGATTTTATTGCCCACACATGCCGAAGGCGTAACAAAGACCACTTTATTCGAGGTAGTGGATGGTGATATGGGATAGGTAGGCCATGGATTCATGAAATGAAGGCTATGTAATTGACTTATCATCAACTGCTAAAGTTCCCTACACCGGATGGGATCAAGCAGATTAGAGGTGATCAACCTGCTATGAGGGAAATGAATGCACTCACCTCATCCAGCAGCAAGGCGGAAGGAATGCACAAATAGCAACTGCAGGAACTGATGTCTACTGCCTTTCCAGATCTGGTATAATGTGCTAGAGAGGAGGAGACATCGGATTATTATCAGGTACCTAGATCCTTTAGGTACTGGAAGAAGCAGATGCCACAAAGTTGACCGTAGAGGAACTGGAACAAATTATTTTGTTCACAGAATTCCCAAATAAAAAGTTTTTCCTCGGAACGAGGTCGAGTCCCAAACTCAGGCTTAAAATTATTGAATTTTTAAAAGCTAACTTTGATTGCTTCGCATGGTCTCGGTCTCAATCTGATATGACAGGTATTCCACTTGATATGGTTGTTTACAAGTTATGTTTGGACCCTAATTTCCCGTAGGTGAAGCAAAAACAATGGCCAATAGTAGAAGTCATGAATAGGTTTTTTTAAAATGAGGGAACTCGGTTGCTAAATATAGGTTCAATTCGTAAAGTGAATTATCCTAATTGGTCAGCTAACGTTGTGGTTGTTCCTAAGAAGAAGAGTAAGTTTAGAATGTGAATAGATTATAAAGATTAAAATTAATGCATGCCCTAAAGATTCTTTCCCGTTGCCAAATAATGACCAAATGATCGATGCTATGGCCGGACATGAAATGATAAGTTTTCTTGATGAATATTCCGGGTATAATCAAATTAGGATGCAATCGGAGGATCAATAAAAAATCTCATTCATCACAAAATTTGGCACTTATTGTTATAATGTGATGCCTTTTGAGCTTAAGAATGTTGGAGCCACTTATCAGAGGCTTGTTAATTAGATGTTTGAACGTCAAATTGGTAAATTATGGAAGTCTATATTGATGACATATTGGTTAAGTCTCTTAGTGCAGGAAGTAATTTGACTAATTTACAAGAGACATTTGGTATTTTGAGAAAATATAACATGAAGCTCAACCCTGAAAAATGCGCTTTTGGAGTTGGGTCATGGAAGTTTCTTGGATTCTTGGTTTCTCAAAGAGGAATTGAACTGAATTCCAACAAGATTAAGGCCATAGAAGCTATCCCTGACCAACTGACAAGTGTAAAGGAGGTGTAGCGGTTGACTATCAGGTTGGTGAACCTTAGCATATTCATATCTAGGTCATCAGAAAAATGTCATTATTTCTTTTCACTTTTGAAGAAAAGAAGAATGTTTTTTTGTGGACTTTGGAATGCCAGCAAGCATTGAAAGACCTAAAAAGGTATTTGTCCAGTCCTCCGCTAATATTTAAACCGAAGGAGGGTGAACAATTATTAATTTATTTAGCGGTTTAAAAAGTTGTGGTGAGTACAATCCTGGTCCAGAAGGAAGAAGGTATGCAATTTCCTGTTTATGATATTAGTAAAATACTATTGGGAGCGGATACACATTATCGGCACCTGAAAAGGTTAGCTCTAGCTCTCGTAGCCGCCTCTCTAAAGCTTAGACCCTACTTTCAATGTCATCCAATAGTCGTCATGATAAGTTTTCTCTGAGGAATGTCCTTCATAAGCCTGAATTATCAGGTCTATTGGCTAAATAGGCAGTTGAAATTAGTGAATTTGATATAGAATATAAACCTCGGACTGTTATTAAGTCACAAGTTTTGGCCGACTTTGTAACTAATTTTAGTTTAGGAATGATACCTTTAGCTGCTAAAGAAGCAGTTCTGGTATCGTAAACTATCTTCGGTGTTTAGACCTTATTTACGGATGGAGCTTCCGACGTAAAAGGGTCCGATCTTGGGATAGTACTAATTACTCCTTCGGGAGAAACCTTGAGATAGGCCATTAGTACTGTTCCTTTGACTAATAATGAAGATGAGTATGAGGCTATGGTTGCGGGACTTGAATTAGCTTGGGGACTAGGCTTCAAGGTAATTGAAATAAAATGCAACTCCCAAGTGGTAGTGAATCAGATATACAGAGTCTTTGACACGAAAGAAGAATAGATGCAGCAGTACTTGAATAAATTTCAAGTTTTACTTTTCCGGTTCAGGAAGTGGTCAATAATTCACATTTCAAGGGAAGAGAACGTGGAGGTGGATGCGTTGGCCAATTTAGATCCGTCCACAAAAATAAAAGGAGTTGATTCTGGTACAGTTGTTCAACTGTTGCATTCAGTCCTCGATGTGGATGGGTATTGCAAAGTTAACTCGACCAACCTAATCCGGGATTGGAGAAACGAGTTTATAGAATATTTAGGACATGGCAAATTGCCTGAAGATTCTAAAGCCTCCCGGGCGCTACGAACTAAAGTTGCTCATTATTGCCTTGTTGATGGTCAACTATACCGAAGATATTTATGAGGACCATTGGCTCGATGTTTAGGAACATCAGAGGCTGATTATTTGATGAGAGAAATTCAAGAAGGGGTTTGCGAAAATTATTCTGGTGCGGACTCATTGGTTCATAAATTGACAAGGGTTGGTTACTATTGGCCCCGGATGGAACAAGACGTGCAGGTACTTATACAAAAATATGATAAGTGTCAGCGTCATTTGTAATTAGTGCATCAGCTGTAGAGCTTCTGTATTCGGTGGTGTCACCGTGGTCATTCATGAAATGAGGGATGGACATAGTTAGTTCTTTTCCACAAGGGCCAGGACAAATAAAATTTCTTTTATTTTTAATTGATTATTTCACTAAATGGGTTGAAACATGTGCTTTCAAAAATATTAGAGAGCGTGAATTGATTGATTTCATTTGGGATCATATCATTTGTCGATTTGGAGTACCAAAAGAAATTACTTGTGACATTGGGCCGCAATTTATAGGTTCCAAAGTCACAAAGTTTCTAAAAGGATTAAAGATCAAAAGGATCACATCTTCCCTATATCATCCAAGTGATAACAGTCAAGCAGAGTCAACTAACAAGGTGATAATTCTGAACCTCAAAAAGAAATTGGAGGATGTTAAAGGCAATTGGCCAGAAGAATTACTGGAGTATTATGGGCATATCGAACAACAGCGAAGTCAAACATGGGAGAAACACCATTTTCCCTTGTGTACGACGCAGAAGATTTGATTCTGGTGGAGATTGGGGAACTGACCATAAGGTATTTTCGGTCAAACTAGAAGGAGAATAATGAAGCAATGTGGATTAAGCTGGATTTGCTTGAAGAGCATCAGAATTTAGCATATGTGAGCATAGTGGCATAAAAGAAAAGGATGGAAAGGTACTATAATCACAGAGAAAATTTTCGATATTTCAAAGTCAGAGATTTGGTTTTGCGGAAAGTAACACAAAGTACCCGAGAAGTTAATGTTGGAAAGCTAGGACCAACATGGGAAGGACCTTACCAGATTTCAGCTATAACTGGTAAGGGATCATATCAGATGGAAAATCAAAATGGAGCAAACTTATCAAGTAATTGGAACGTGAATCACCTCAAAGGTATTACCGTTGAAGATCCTTGATGATACTAAAAGTATGAGCTGCACTCTTTTTTCCTTCATCCAGTTTTTGTCCCAATTGAATTTTTCTAGCAAAGTTTTTAATGATGCAGCAACGTAAAGCATACTACGAAAAAAGATCATCGACAACATCAAGAACTCCATTGTTCGAATTCTCATATTTAGCATCCGAACACTGGGGGGACTTTTGTATATCAGAGCACTAAAAGTGTCACTAAGACCGGGGGTTGTTAGAAGATCATAGACTGTTAGAAGACCGAGGACTATATCTTATCAGGATCGGGGGCTACATGATCAGCCCTATAGAAATAAGTAGTACAAGTTAGTCACATATACTGGCAGCTTTATTAAGCGAATGTTTGGTCATGTAAATGTACTTTTGAAAATATAAGGAATAAATAAAAATCCTTTTTTCATCTTATTTCCTATCCATATGATACGATAAGATCTTTTTCGTTTAAAAGTTACATAACTTCAAATGCTTGTGCCAGAATGAACAAGAGAGGTTCTCTTCAAGAGCATCGTATATATAAATGCCCTCTATTATGAAACCCCTCATAGTTAAAGGGTAAAAATCGAAAGTATGAATGTCCAAAATTAAAGTTATCGGATGTAAAAAAATTTAAACTTTATTAAATGGAAAAAGATATTTTTGCACAGAAATTAAGCAAAAGATGTCATTTATTTCTTAAAATTCCAAACTCAATAGAAGTTTCGGCATAGTTGCAACAACAAAATATTACATTAATTGGTTTTATCAGCAGAGTCCGATGAAAGAGAAGTCTCTGCTGCATCTTTTGAAGATGAAGTTGCTCCGTATCCGGTTCAGTACCTTCATCTTTGTCTTTATCTTCTTCTTTAGCTTCCTCTTTGGTTCCCGAGGAATCAGAACAGGTGCTCGAGGAGATTGAAGCAGTGGGCCGAGCAAGAATTTTCTCGAAGGCGGTTGTCTCCAATTCAAGAGCCTCAGCTATGCAGCTATCCATGTTTGAAATGCCTTTTTTGGCCTTCACCAAGGTATTCCTCCTCATGTGATAAATTGCATAAGTGTTCTCAAGGAGTAAGGAGTCTTCTTGATCTTGGAGTTTGACTTTGAACATTTTGATTTTGGACTGCAGCTGTTCGTTTTCAGCCCTCACGATGTCATAGCTCCGACAAAGGTCAGTATTTGTCCTCGTGTGTTCGCGGTTTTGCTCCATGAACTTTTTGAGCCTTTCCTCCATCCTTGCTCTCTTCTCCTAGGTAATGATGATCATGAATTCTGTCGCCTATAAACTTTTTCACTTCTCATCATTTTTACCTTTCACTTTTACAAACTCTTCTTCTTCGAATTTTCTTAAAGCTTTTCTGCAAACCTTTCTTTCTCAGTAAAAATTTCTTACTCGGATTTGCCATTGTCATGTCTTCGACTACCTCTGCCCCCGATAACTCAGACATTTATATCGGTGGTGGCCCTTCTAAAAAGAACAAAACCAAGAAAGTCGATGTCGATCCTCCTACTACCAACACAATCATCCCCTCTCAACTAAATTCTGAGATGGATCTTCAAGTACAAATGGAACCTCATAACCCTAAAAATGACAAAAATTGGCCCGTCGGCAGATATCCTTCTTTCATTTGTCCTGCTAGTATCATTGTCTTTGAAAGAAGATTGTGACTGGAAAACATTGAAGTTTTAGCCTCTAATGAAGTAGAAAGGTTCACCTTCAGCAAACCAGGGTTCATGTACAATTACACGTACCCTTTCACTTTAAGAATGGGTCGAGAAATCGATCCCATTATTTTGTAGTTTTTCCACAACTACCAAGTCTGTTTGGCTTAGATAGGTCTGTCAATATGGGGAACGGTAGCTTGCTTTCGGGTACTATACTCCCAGGCCGGTGAAACCGTCACTATTTCTCATCTGATCAACCTCTACTCCCCAAATATTTTTCGTGGAGGCATGATCAAACTTAGTAAATGCGGTCATCATGCCATCGTCACCAATGTTGATGATGATAACAATCGTGGTTGGATGGAAAGGTTCGTTGTCATTGTTACCGGAGACATTCTTCCGGCGACAGCACCTCCTATCCCTGAATCTTGGAACTTTACCTCTTTTTTGCTAACTTTTATTCCTCTTACTTCAGCTACCTATTGGGTTTCTTCAACAGTTCAGAACCTGGCCTAATGGGTACAAAAAAGATTTTAGATATTTCTACACCAGACTCCCATAAGTGAAAAGAAATTTCACCCAAATTCAATTGGAAGACCAAGAAATATGGTGTAAAACTTCTCTTTTTCCTTTTCAATCTCCAACACGGCGTAATATAAATTTGTTAACTCTCTTTCATAATACATATGCCTTCCGAAAGGGTCTTCTGTCTGTCTTATTGTTGAGGTTTTCTATGACCTAATAGTGGCTCATCAACAAATTCGAGCAGCCATTGACCAGAAGAGGGCTCATGATTCCGCTCTTGTTTCCAGTGAAGGCCCATCTTCCCTGAGTCCCCAGTCCAAGGAGAAAAAATCAAAAAGAAGACGTATCTCCAAAGTTGAGATTCAGGAGAAGCCTTCAACAGCAGAAACCCCAGTTGGACCGACCATAGTGGTCCTTGATGAAGACGAAACCGAGGACGATGATGAAGCGGTTTCTAGAAGAAGAAGAAGAAGAAGAAGAAGAAGAAGAAGAACTTCCCCTGCTCAACCGGAAGACATTTGAGGATTCTTTACAGAAATGGGAATAGTTGAAAATGCAGAGTCTCGTTTCCGGGCTCCAGTTGTTGCTTCAGGTCAGAGGAGTTCCACTTCTGATGTTCCTCCACCTCCAACTTCAACACCAGCTACAACATCATCAGCTCCTACCTCCCCACCGGCCCTAACTGAACAAATGGAAGGTGTTCGTTTCTTTCGGTCATGCGATCACGGGAGCATTGAGAACACTTTCCCGGCACCCATCCGAAACCCCGATGGTAAACGTAATGGAACTCTTTCGATTTTGAATGAGTGTCAGATACTCTCCAAGCCAGTGGGAGTTGCCAATTACTTGAAGCATTTGGCTTGAACAAAGATTGGCGAAAGATAGAGGGTCTTTCTGTGGAGTGTCTGATCATTAACAACATGCACTTTGCTGCTCATGTATCATCTTACTCTTCTTTTCTTTCCTTTTTTCTTGCTAAACATTATCCTCAATAACTTTAATCTTTCACTTTTCAGGCTAACCTTATTGCCTCTGAGGGCTTGCAGAAGATGATCCAAGCCAAAGAAGAACTTGCTGTCGAGCGGGATCAAATTGCTGCTGAACGAGATCAACTCGCTGAGTGTCTCCCGGCTTTAGAGGCAAGACTTGCTCAGATGGGTGTGCTTGAAACCCTGTTGGAACAATATGAGCAAGAAAAGATGGTTCACAACCAAGAGGCCACTCAGCTACATGCAGAACTTAAGGAGTTGAAAGTCAAGTAGGTTGAGCCACAGGATACTGTGATTGCGGCAGCTAAACGTGAGTCTACTTCCATGGAACAAAGCAACAACCTAGAGGCAAACTTGCTTTCCAATCTGTATGGGGTAAAATTGATGAACGACAGGTGGATGCTCGTCGAGTTGACACGTGGTAGTGAAGACAAGTAAGATATAAGTCAGGAAATAGTTAGCACATGTTACGAACATGTGACCGGTACTGAATGAGTTTCGAAGACGCATGAACCGGGGACGAAAATCTGAAAGGGATGTATCGGTTGGAAAAGACAACATTCAATGAGCAACTGTTACAAAGAATCTTTGCATTTATACTCAATCGTTATGCAACCATCAAGAGGAGTTTTATTCATATTAAAGAAGAGCTTGATTTGAGGATCTTGTCTCCCTGAATTGAACTATAAATAGAAGAATTTGTATTCATTGTAGGACACAAAAATATTTGTACCCAAAAAGGCTAAACTTACTCTTATTCTATTAACAACATTCTTTCTTTCTGCTCAATACATTGTTCTTACTCTTGCTTCTAGAGAAACTCATTTCACAATCAGGCTTGTATTTTATTTAAGTTTCTTTAATTAATATATTTATGTTCTTCGTTCTTTTATTCTTGGATCAAATTAATTCAGGTGTCTATAAACCACGATACAAATTCAACTGTATCGTTTTATGGGTAAACAATGATTAAAATAAATACGAAGGGAGTCCTGGTAATCCCATTGAACAACTTCTAAGTGGCATCGTTACCCGTTTTCTCGACCAACCCGGTTTTAAGAAAGCATGTGCTTAACACGTACTAATCCTTGTTTGCCACATGTCAATTTTCAAGCATCTATTAATGAAAGTAAAGTTATTATAAAATTCTCATATTATAATCGTCATGTTACAATCCTAAATATTATCCCTCACTCTGCTACCTATCCAAGAAGTCGTCTTGGAGGTTTCTGGCCTAAGCGTAGAGTTCAACTCTGGGAGGAGAAAATCGGGGTGATTGAACCCTTCTACGGAATGTTGGGATTACATTAAGGAAAAAAGATTGTCAAGACGGCGAATCAAGTCCTTGTGTTACTCCGTTAAGACACAAGTGCACTGACGGAGTAAATGCAAAACAAACGAAAAAAGAAAGAAAGTAACGCCTTTTTCACTTTACAAATTACAGTTTATCCAAGGGTAGCAGTATCATTAAGTTCCTTCTAAGTCGATGCATAAAGAGCCAATGATTTTTATTTTTTTTCAACTTAATGATAAGTACTATGGTCTCCAAAAGATTTTGTAGTCAAGCTACAAGTACTTTCTGATGACACCTCTAAGGAGGAATCTTGAGACGAGGGGGAAGAAAGGAAGACATCTTGTCTAGGCGCAAAAAGTAGAAAACCGACTATAATAATTTTTTTTAGAAGACAATGATCAATAAAAGAACTAGAGGAATAAAACAGATCCAAATGTTTGGGCACTTAGATGCTGTACAAACTACAATAGAAGGTTTGTTCTCGGTGAAAATTCAAAACCAAGCAGTATGTACAGAGCGGAAGAGAATTTAAATAGAAGTATAGCAAAAAATATTTGCAAAAAGTTGATCCAGAAATTAGTAGGAGTCCTTTATGTTTCTGGTTCTCTCAAACAAGCATCAACATTGCTATTGAATAGCTTAATACAAAGATCAGCAAGATCTGTACCAGCAAACGACTAATCACTGTTCTGCAAAATCACAAAAAGGGATTATGTCAAACTTCAGAGCATATATGCCAATTGACACTGTAAGAGAAATGTCACTTTCCCTAGATTATGCTAAAAAGCTTAACAATATAGAATGACTCAAAAATAGCCCATTTTCCAAAATTGGGAGCATTTATATCAATATCAATTTGCTCAATTACTTAATCGTCACAGTTACTACACATTCAATCGTTGAAGCTCGTTGAAGCTCCGTGTTGTCAGATTTTCTACTCTGTAATTTCCACTGGAGTTCTAGCAAGTCCCTTCAGGGACATCTGATAAAATTGGAATGACACTGGAGTAGCAATAAAGGTCCACAAAGCTATTAAAATCTCTCAAATCCTCTCTTCGGGAATTATGACTATCCTTAAGCCCAATTACATACTATGCCCCATTTGTTGTAGTCATATCTAGTGCTCCAAAGAGAGGCGTACCAAAAATGTAGAGTCAAAGATCCCTTTATGGTTATATGAAATTTTAAGACCAAAAGAAGTTCTAACCCTTTACTGATGTTCAAGAATTCACAAATTGTAAATCAAGGTGCTACAAATTTAGCAATTTTAGGGAAGTTGGAATAGAGCAAAAAGGAAAGCAAGACAAAATATTCTATGCAAAGGGAATAAAAACATAGTAAATAAGACAACTAAGGAGAATAGTATCTATTAAGTGCTTCCTTCTGTTATTATGGATGGCAGGATGGTAAGAGAGTGGTGGTAGAATGACAAATGTCTTTCCTTTGCCTTCTCGCCCCACGTTCCAAATGAAAGAAGCAAATTGCATGAAGCTAACAAATAGCCTCATATTATAAAAACGCCTCTTATTATTAAAATACAACAATGCTGCTGGTGTACTGTTAGTTTGAAAGTAACTTGGCATTTATACATCGGTACATCCACTTGAATAAATTTCCATAAAACAAAAATTAGAGCTTTTTTATTGTTAGTAAGAATTAGGCCTCCAATTTTAGGTTATGTATCCACGAAAAGCACACATAACACAAGTATCAAAGCGCAAAATCTGTGACCCCGCGGTTAAGTATTTTATTCTTGATTCCTATCATCTCCCTGAATCAAACGAAAGAACTTTTACAAACTTGATTACTACATACTTTCTCCGTCTCAAATTGAATGGCTCCATATCCTTTTAATTGTTCTATAACAAGGTCCACTTGAAAAGGAAATTGTGGTAAATATTACAGTTCTTTAAAATTAAATATAACCCATCTTTACTTATCTGAGCAGAATTTTCTGCCTATCCTTCAACAATCATGTGAAACCAAACCTAAGAATTTCATGCAAAACAATGAAAAGAACTTAAAGGAATAGTGTTTTTTACTAAAAGTGGGCACTTTTCTTTCCAATATGAACTATGGACCAGTATTTACGTTCAAGTCACTCCTTTGTTTCACCTTCATCTCTTAATATCGAGTATATTTCAAAGGATAATAGCAACAATAGGAGTTATTCAAGGATGTCAGAAGAAGAGGTGTTTTGACAAATTAAGGTCCTGGTGAGGGTTGTCTATTAGGGTGAAAAAACATTGCTCCACAATTAGTAGATATATCTATATTACCTAGGGCCTTCATTTTCCTCAACTTACTCGATACTAATAGGTGTAAAAAGGAATTTGGTACATCATGCAGATCCTTGAACGTACTAATAACTTGCTCAAAGTTGCGCACACGTACCAGATACTTGTCCACATCCTACCACGTACATAAATGGGTGAGACAAGAAGCTGTTGAACAAGAGTTGCATTGTATTCATTTTTTAATTTTATTTTGATAACTGTAGTGTCCGGGCCAACTTGTGCGCACCTCGACTAAATCCATGGGATACCTTCTACCTCCTACCAGCAACAGGTACCAAGTAACTTTGTGAGTTTGACCGCCAAGGCTTAGACAGATGAGAAGAAATCACCTAATGTTTTTGCCTTCCGCTGAGATTTGAACCTAAGACCTTATGGTTCTCAACTCACTTCATTGACCACTAAGTCACATCTTTGGGTGCAAGTTGCACTATATTCATTAGCAATAAAAGCATTTAAATTTAATCATATCGATTGAGAATATCATCATAGATTAGGTGGTCAACCAACTAATAGCATGTTTGGCCAAGCTGGAGAAATCAGCTTATTTTGAGAAGTGCTTTTGAAAAAAGTACTTTTGCAGAGAAGCAGTTTGTGTTTGGCTAATCACTCTGAAAGGCACTTTTGCACAATAATTTGTGTTTGGCCAAGCTTTTCAGAAAGTGCTTTTAAGTATCAAATTACGAATAAAGACATGAAAAGATTTACTTAATAGTTAATATTATAAGTAAATAAATAATCTAAAAAATTTGTTATTACAGGCAATAATTAAATCTTTTCATTTTATTTAAGTAAAATATGAAAATAAAATTTAAAAGTACTTAATTCTTTTAATATAAGTTAAATATATTAAAAATCATTCAACAAATATAAAAGCATTCACCCCTAAAGTCACTATATATTAGAAAGTTATCCTAAAACTAATAAGAAATATGTATACATTAATATCCTAAGTATTAGGTTTAACGGTTATTTTGGTATATACTATATTTTGTTAAGGGTATTTTTGGTAAAAAAAAAAAGTCAAAACTACTTCTGCTTTAGGGAAGAAGCTATTTTTTTCTGCTTCTCAGAAACTGCTTCTGCTTCTTCCCAAAAGCACTTTTTTCCTTCAAAAAAGCTTGGCCAAAAACCTTAAAGTTAGGGAAAAAAAGTGCTTTTGAGAAAAAGAAAAAAAAAAGCACTTTTTCCCTCTTGAGAAGCTTGGCCAAACAGGCTATAAGTGAGTTGAGATATGTATCCAAGTCACATAACCTTTCTCTAGCAAAAAATCCCATCATTGAAGGTCTGCCTCTATTTATTTCACGGTATTAAGCTACCAAGAGAATTTGAATGATGAAAGAAACAAGGTTTGTTCAAGGAGATCCTTTGAACACAAGGATTGCTCTGATTTAATAGATTCTTGGTGGAAGTCATATGATGTTCAAGGAGATCCCGATGTCATTCTTGCAAAAAAACTGAGCTTGTTGAAGGCAGATATTAAAAAATGGAATAAAGAAGTATTTGGTAGTCTGGAAACAAAGAAGAATAAGGTTTTAGAAGGGTTGGAACAAATAGATCATGGGTTAAGAGAAAATCAGAATCAAGAGCAATTAGAAAATGAAAGAAATGCTGCAATAATGGAGCTTGAAGAAGTAGCAAATTGTGAGGAAATAAGCTGGAGGCAGAGGTCTGGATGCTTATGGATTGAGCAGGGTGACAGAAATACACAATTTTTCCATAAGCAAGCAAATGCTCACAAGAGGTTCAAATCTATAGACAAGTTAATGATTGAAGGAGAACTTGTGGAAGATAATAAGATCATAAAGGAGCACATCCAGGAATCTTATGAAAATCTATTTACTGAGAAAGAAACTTGGAGACCTAGTTGGGAACATGAAGAATTAAAGAAGTTGTCGGAGGAAGATAGGGAGTGGCTGGATAGGCCTTTTACTTTAGAAGAAGTTGAATCAGTCATCAATTCTGCTGATGGGGACAAAGCCCCAGCTCCAGATGATTTTAATCTGTATTTTTTTCAAAAATGCTGGAGAACATAAAAGAGGATGTTTGGAATGCTGTGACTGACTTCCATCAAAAAGGTACTTTCATTAGAAGTTTGAACTCTACTTTATAGCCTTGATACCAAAGAAGAAAGGAGCAGTAGAAGTGAAGGATTTCAGGCCTATTAGTTTATTAGGCAGTGTTTATAAGATTTTTGCTAAGTTGTTGGCTGAAAGGTTGAAGATAGTCATTGACAAATTGATATCTCACAATCAGAATGCCTTTATAAAGGTAGACAAATAGTAGATGTTGCCCTGATTGCAAATGAGAGCGTGGAACACTTTATGAAAATGAAGACAAGAGGGTTAGCCTGTAAACTTGACCTTGAGAAGGCATATGATCATGTTAACTGGTCATGCCTGATCAACGCCATGAAGCTGATGAACTTTGGAGGTAAATGGCTTGAATGGATCAGATTCTGTATTTCCACAGTCAGATTCCCAGTTCTCATTAATGGAAATTGGAAGCCCTCATGGCTACTTCAAATCCCAAAGAGGACTGAGACAAGGTGACCCCCTATCACCTTATTTATTTGTTTTGGTTATGGAGATGCTGAGTAACATACTGAAGAAGGCTGAACTGCTGGGTTGGATCAAAGGACTTAATGTTGGAAGAAGGAATGGTGCAAATGTGATGCTATCTCACATACTATATGCTGATGACACTTTGTTATTTTGTGAGGCAGAAAAGGAACATTTTCTATTTCTCAGAGGAATCTTATTGGCTTATGAAGCAGTCTCTGGGCTGAAAGTCAATATGGGGAAGAGCAATATTTATAGCATCAATGCTGATGACAATATAGAAGAACTAGCAAATATTCTAGGATGCCAGATGGATAAATTCCCTACAGTTTATCTAGGATTCCCCCTCGGGGTGAGAAGAAATGACCAAAGTATTTGGCAAGGTGTTTTGGATAGATGTGCTAAAAAAATGACTCCATGGAAGAAGTAATATCTATCATTTGGAGGCAGACTAACTCTGATAAATAGTGTCTTGGGATGCCCTCCTACTTAATGGCTTTATTTCCTATGCCTACTGCAATTGAAAAGAAATTGAACTCCATGAGGAATAAGCTTCTATGGGATGGAAATAATGAATGTAAAAAGATTCACTTAGTCAATTGGCAGACAGTTCTCCGAGATAAAAGAGGAGGCCTAGGTGTCAGGAACTTGAGACTTCATAATAAGAGTATGATGTTCAAATGGTTGTGGAGATTTCATAGTGACGAAGAAGGAGCTTGGTTAAAAAAGTTGAATCTATTTATGGTAGTCATCAAGGATGGAATCCCTCCTCCAGTAGCATGTATACTAGAGGGGGAATTTGGAAAGAGGTTTGCAAATTATGGGAAGAGTTCAAGCAGTTTACTAGCTTGGAGGTGGGGAATGGAAGAAAGATTAAATTTTGGAGTGACTTATGGAATGGTGAGGAATGTTTGAGAAATAAATTTCTTGTTTTATTTAACTGTTGTAAGAATAAGGATGGAGTGGTGGCTGATTTCTTCTCAGATTCTGGCTGGCAGATGTATTTCAGAAGGAATTTAAATGATTGGGAGATAGAAAATTTCTGTCAAGTTGAGTTCTATCCACATTGATCATAGTAAGAAGGATTCATTATTGTGGAATGCTAGTAATGACAGAAAGTTCTCAGTCAAAAGCGGTCATAATTTGTTAAGGAAAAATGCAAGTCACTGGGAACCTAATTGGCCTTGGAAAGTAATTTGGAGGAACAAAGCTCCTGTAAAGGTTGCATGTTTTGGTTGGACTGCAGCTTGGGAAGCTTGCCTTAGCCAAAATAATCTTCAGAAGAGAGGCTTTGTTCTGTGTAGCAGATGTTATTTGTGTGAAGAACTGGAGACTACTAATCACCTTTTCTTGCATTGTAGATATGCTAGACAGTGCTGGGAGCTTCTTTTCAATTTATGTGGAATTTTTTGGACCATACCTCAGAATGTCAGGACCCTTTTGAATGGTTGGCAGCATCAGAAGACACATAAGACACTTAAACAGATTTGGAGAACCATACCTCTGCATATTCTGGACTATTTGGCTAGAGAGGAATAGAGCTTGCTTTGATGGGCAGAAAGATCATATTTCTAGAATAAAAAATAAGTGTTTGCACAATCTATTTCTTTGGTGTAATAGTAGTTTGGTAGATAATATTGACCATTACATGGATTTTATGGAGTTACTTAGAAAATGTTGTAATTAACTGCATGGATATTCCCAGCAGTTTTGTACTCTTTTGGTATTCAGTTAATAAACCTGTACCTTTTCAAAAAAAAAAAAAAACGGTTTGAAATTTTTTTCAATATTAACTGCAATTGCCATACTACGAGAACTCTTAGACGTGTTACCAATCCAGTGCTGCCACCTCATCTACTCCATCTTGGATTGATCTCATAGAGTTATGGGCATCATGGCTTTGCTCCCATAACAGAATTCACGACGGAGTTGATAGTTGGGCTCTGAATTCGTTCATACCTAGAAAATGTAACGGAAATGTGTGATGCTAGATCAGGGATTGCTGAACTAAGCTTTATTTGAAGTATTGAGCTTATTTGTATTAACCATTCACCATCCTTGGATAAGCGTTCTTCGATCACAAATTCATAGGTATTGATTTCAAATTTCACTAGCTGTCGGTTTAGAATGACAAAAAGAATCCAAACATGGTTTGAAATTTCTTCCGATTTTAAAAGCAAATGACATATAAGGAGACATCTTAAGACAGTTTCCTAATCCAATGTTGCTACCTCATCTTCTCCTTCATTTTGGATTGATCTAATAGAGTCGCAAGGGGGCATCTAGGCTTGGTTCTCATAAAGGAATTCTCGAAGGAGTTGGTAGTTGGGCTCCGGGTTCGTTCATACCTAGAAAATGTGATGGAAAATGTGAATTGTGATGCTAGATCAGGATTTAGTGAACCAAGCTTTAGTTATAGTATAGAGCTCCTTTTTGTTCCCCAGTCGCCATCCTTGGACAGTCATTCTTAAGTCACGATTTCTTTTTTCTTTTTTTTTTTTTGATAGAAAAGGTAAACAGTCTTAAATCACGAATTCATTGGTATTGGTTTTAAAGCTCAGTAGCTGTAGGTATAATCAGTCCATGTAACATAGGCAAACAGCTTAAGATTCTTGATACTTGAAACGTCCCTGCTTACCCAATGCCCAGCCACTTGCCTTTTCCCCCTCCAAACCCAATAACCCCTCAAAAGAAGAAAAAAAAATGAAGCTCAATTTTATTATATCATTGGACTTCCGGAAGGAACTAATCCTATTTTGACGTTTCCGCTATTTCTTATTTCGTTAATACTAGTCTTATGATACGCGCTTTGCGCGTGTACCCATGTCAATGAGTATAGAACTTTTTAAACAAACGTATAAATATTATTAAATATTATGTTTGTATGAAACGAATAAAAATAAAAATATAAGTTTATAAAATAATAAATCTTGATCCTTCCACCTAATGCCCCAGGCGTACGCCTGGTATGCGCCCAACGCCTTGCGCATAAGATCGTCCCAAAGTTCCTTTGCAATCGTCTGTAATTAGATTTGTATGTAGATCATAAAAGATTCATTAACAATCCTTTGAGCAGTCAAAAACTTTCTTTATTAATCGCATTTCAAGATTTGAGAATATAATATCACGTCGCAAAAGTGAATTTGATAAAACCTTTCATCCAAAGTTCTAATTTTTGCTAGGTCTTGATTATTTATATTTTTCTTCAAATTTTATTTTTATGTTATTACGTTTGACAATATTTTTTTTTATTTGTGGTTTATGAAAGTTATTATTTATTAGTTAGTATTAGTGAGTAAAAATTTATGAATATTAATTAATGTTCTTTTAGTAATGAATTAACGTATTGAACTGCTTGTCAAATTATTAATAGCTTATTAGAAGCACACGATGGTAAAATATAATATGTAATTTTGAATTATTAAAGTAAATATTGTTTTCTAATTTATTTAATTTTTAACTTGGTTGCCTCTTAAAACATGTCAATAAAGGAGACATTAGTCTTTAAGTTACTTTTTTTATTCATTTACTTCTCGCCCAAATCTATATAATGGATTAAAGTTATAGATAGTCAAAATATGGAATAAACTTTAATGGTAAAGTATTTTTTTAAGAAAATAATTATATAAATTTGATGTAAATAGAAAAGTTTAAATATTTAATTTGGAAGAAAACTGTACATTGAATGGAATCTTAACATGCTTTATCAAATTTATAAATGCACGTTCCTAATTTGTAACTCTAAAAAAGTAGAAACAAATAATTATAAATGAATTGTTTGATCTATACAAGGTCAGATTTTAATGGATTTAATGTCTTAAATTTTAAACTTATATGTAACCGTTTAAATAAGGAAAACTTTAATAAATAAAGTTTTACTTTATTTAAAATTTCTAAATATTAGGAGATAATTTAAATGACGATCTTGTCCAATATAAAAATCAAATTTTAAGGGTAAAAAAAGAGAACGACATTTCGCTAAAGGCCTTCGTGCTTTTAATATAGTATAGATAAGGGGGTTATATTGTTTTTTATTTCAATAATGTCTTATTTCTGCAAGCGTGCATTATGCAAACTGCAGAGATCGAGAAGAGGGCTTTCCATCTGAAGCTGTTTTTTTTTGTTTCTTATTTCAATAATGTCTCATTTCTGCAAGAGTGCATTATGCAAACTGCAGAGATCGAGAAGAAGGCTTTCCACCTGAAGCTGTTTTTTTTTTTTTGGACATTAACGAAAGAAAGGAACCAGATATGCTTCGAGGGAGTGGCCAGATGGTCTGGTACATCTATTTAGCTGGAAGAACCATTGTCATGTGAATGATTCTTTTTGATAAGTTCATTGTATGTAAATGATGCCAATCAGTTTTTTGAATTTGTTCTTTAGATTTTATGTAGGAGTCAATGTTACATTTGTAAAATACGCATCCACTGGATGCAACTAAGCAATAACATTTTGGTTACTTGAATTAAACAAACAAAAAAAAAAGTGTAGCATAAAGCAAAGTGATCCGACCAAGTCATGACATGAGGGGGTTGAATCTAGTAAAAGAGAGTAACTGCATGGTAAAATATTTATAGATAAAAAGGCACATAACTAGAGAAAGGGTTTTAGGGTAAGAGAACAACTTACTCAAAATTCATATTTGAGAGTTTCCATAGTCTAAGCCTTGTGCAAAAGAGCCTTCATAGACAAACTGTCATTTTCCATTAAAAATAGTAGGAGCCGTATTAAAGAATATCCAAGTAACTTAATCTTTCAAGGTCAGAAGAACTACTGCATAGTCAACTAACTGAACCAAAGATGGAACAGAAGAAAATATGACCGCTACCTTACCTGCGTATTGGAGCCAAGCTGACTTCCAACTATATCTTTTCTAATAGATGCATCTCCAACCCTAGCAGATCCCTTGGCGTCTCCCTATATCAGTTACAAGCCCACAGTACATTTTTTATGAAAATCATAATTTAAAAGAATAAGGAAATCTATCTCAATGATGTGGAGAAACTGTGTATACCTCCATCTATAACACCATCATTGATCCATGTAATCCAGCAGAGGAAGTTGTTCAGCAACCACAAGAATAACATATACTCAGTGATTATAGCATAAAATATCCAGCCAAATTACAAACTCTTGAAAACTACAATAGTGAAGTCCATAAACATTACTGGAGGACATGACGAAGAATTGCAGTAATTGCAGTTACCTCTCTGTACCTAGACAAATAGACCTTCAGTGGCTGAATGTAGTCCTCAAATCCTAAGGTAGCCAGGGCTGATAGCAAATCATCTCCATTAATCGTCTTCCTCTTCTCTTTCTGACACTTGTCACTTGCTCTATAAAATAAAGAGAACACGTTCAAAACATGCAAGGAAATCCACGTGTCATCATTCTACTAAATCTCGGTATCTATATGTATAGAAGTCTGCTCTCTAACAACAAACATTTAACAATGTAGAATGTGTCTTCTACACAAGTACCAACACATATTCCAACTTCCCAAGCATTAAATTAGTACTTGTGTAGAAGACACATGATTAGGACAAAGTAACCTTGTAGAACGTGCTTCCATGTATTTATATAAAGACACCTACATCTAATATACAGCTTGTATGATCCAGAAAAAGAAATAACAGTAAAATAATACCACCCAAAAGATTTTAGCTACATGGATACTTTTTATGTAAGGGTTTAGGGTTTAAGGTAAATATCATGCTGGAAATGACAGAAAATATTCAATCTTCCAAATTCTGATCCCCCCCCCTCCCGATTGTGCACTAAAACTAGTGAAAAGTCAGGCGTGCCATAGTTTTGATAGAATAACATGATTGGGACAGGTAACATTGTCAAAGTAAGGTAAAATAGGAAAGAGGATTACTATTTTGGAAAAGGGACAGCAGTGTATCCAAGCAGGGGAAAAAACTAGGGATGGCAAGATCAGCTGAATAAGAATGTGCAGAGCAACTCTGCATGATCCCTGGCAAAAGTGCAGCAGTGGATTGTTGTACATTCTACTTTTGAGGATTAAAAAGTACTCCCTCCCTTTCAAAAAGAATAAACCTATTTCTTTTTTATTCAGTTTCAGAAAAAATGACCTCTTTCTAAATTTAGAAAGAATGTAACTTTAAACTTATTATTTTACCCTAAATGAGATGATTTATAGCCACATAAAATATCTGTGGATTGTTCGAGACCACAAACTTCTCTTTTTTAAAACTCCGCGCCCAGTTAAATAGGTTCAAACAAATTAAAACGAAGGAAATACTACGCAAAACAGAAAAACGAAGAAATAAGGGCTTGCTTCACAATAGCTATTTTTTTTGTTTCCCACCTAGTGTCTGGCCCGAGTAATCTGGACTCGGGCCGAGAAGTCCCACCTTGGTAGGTAAAGTGCTCCCCACGAAAGGCTACTCTATTTTCAGGGCTCGAACCCGAAACCTCTAATTAAAGATGGGGGGTATTTACCGCCCATCACAACCTCTGGTGGTCACAATAGCTCTTGTCTTTGTCTCACTAACCGAAAACCAAAAGCAGATATTCTTCTTTTGGATCAACTACAATCCATTCTAACCAATGTCACAAGTAGAAACAGTAAATTATTTGACGATGTGTTCCTAATTTTCTTAGTAAGCGCGGGGAAGAATTGTAGTAGAGAGCATGCCTTTTTTTTTTTTTATGCCCTTTTTTGGGGGATTGACCGTAGACAGTGGTTGATTACATGCTGACATGCCCACCTTTTTCCTTCTATTTTTTGCCTTCCGTCCTCCCTGCTGGCTCATTGATGCAAGTACTACTATTCTCGTCCTCCCTTTTTTCATGTTTCTCTTGAGAGCATAATTAAAATGGCAGGTCATTCTACTCCACCTCTATTATAGTCAAGTCCTTCTTTTTGTGTTCTTTCCTTTCACAAAGCAGACGAATGCCTCTACTATTCCCTTGTCTGCTACTCCTTATCAACACATCTTTCCCCGTATTCTTTTTTCCCTAATGGGCCAGGAGGTGATCACATGTCCATGATTCCCCTAGCTCTTGAATGCCGTGAACAATTTAGCTTTTAGTCATAGCCAGGGGAAAGGGAATGGTAAAGAGGGATTTCAGAAAGGAAGATAGCAGCCAGCAAAGAGGGGGAAGGAAGCTTTATGCTGTTTGGCAATTCATGGAAGAGTCGTAGCCAGAGTTTATTTTTGAGTAAGCTATTAACTCCCCTCCCTTCTGTTAATGCTATCAAAACAGCACCACCCAGACATCCTATTGATTTCTCAAAGGGGAATATTTTGTTAAATGGCTAAAAGGAACCATCTGAGCCTAAAAGGAATTCCAAAAACAATTCTTGAAATGAGAAATTAGCCACATATAATGCCACATAACTTCAGTTGGCATAGCATTCTTTACCCATTAGTATAACGATTTAAGTTATACGCACAGTCTAATTTAACCTATTATAACAGATTGCTTAACATTTATTAAAGATCACCAATCCATGTTATTAAATAGAGTTACTTGCAATTAGACCTAATTGTGTAGGTATTCTTCCACTGTCAACGCGAACTTAAACTCGTAGTATAAACCTACTATAAAATTCTCATTCCTCCATTTCAGCATCTAAAATTCGACAGTCGATTCTGGTATAAATTACATAGGTCTCTATTGTCTACGAATTTATTGAAGCAATAAATAAAAAGCAAAGCTTACTCGCTAGTGATGAAACTGATGAACTCAGAAACGCATTCCTGAACAGTATCCTTAGAATCCTTAGCGATCTTTCCATTAGCAGGCAATGCCTTTTTCATGATGCGTCCTATATTCGCGATCGGTAGGTACCTGTCTTGTTCTCGCAAGTTCGACTGAGGGCTCCGCTCACCACCACTCTCATGGCTTCCGCCGCCGCCGCCTGGACTCGCCGGTTCCGCCATCCTTCACTCTACCGGAACCCTAACTAACTTTTATGTATCCTGAAAAGGATGATCGGAGAGAAAGTATAGATTGGTTTCGTTCAATAGTTTGAGAGAAAGAACTTTGTATTTGGAGGAAAATGGTTGCTTTTGATGGCTTTTCTAAGCTGTGTTTTGTGACACTGTTTACATAGAGCAGGGAAGAACCTATTTTTTACAGCTTGTTTTGATGGTTTGTTATATATGTTTAATAAATAATATATAATAGATTATATTATTTATGATATACCAATAATATAAAAAATAAACTTGCAATATTATAAAGAAACTAGAATTACTATATAATAATAATCCATCTAATTCCACTAGTGGAGAAAGGTAGAATTATTATATAAAAGATAAAAAATAAAATAGGATTATTAATAAAAAAAAGGACAAGATAAGAGTAAAAATAAAAATAAAAAAATGCGACTGCACCAAATTGGTTCGTTCTATTAGGGTAAAGGATACAATAAATATTGTATTTAAAGTAACAATACGATACAATACACAGGTCCGAGTTTCTTTTAATATAGCCTTTGAATATCAAAATTTTAATTTTAAAATATTGAGTTAATCTAGTCTAATCTAATTTAACTTTGAAGATTAGTCAAATTGACTCGAAAAAAAGAAATTATGACAACTAAAAAAGGACGGAAAGAGTTCTTTTTAGTGGCGGAGTCATATAGCCTCAAAGGTGGTTAGTTGAACTCTTTTTGTCAAAAAATTATACCGCCTATATATATAAAATTATAAACACACTTAGCGAAGTTTCTGATTTTGGCCAGTAACACTTTTCATCCTCTCTTGTTACATAGAATTTGTTTTGTATCCATGAATAAATATCTTCAAAATTGGATCCTTAACATGTTTTTGTGAACTGTTAGAGCAGAGGTGCAGAGAATACATGTATTTTATTTATTTATTTATTGCTCTCCTCTATTTGAAAGGATTTCCTATTCAAGGCAAGGAGTTTAATTTTCAGCTTGTAGATAGGAACAGCATTCATTTGCTAAGTTTTATTGATAATGCTTGATCCAATATATTACTAGATATCGCAAGAAACATGATGTAATAACGTATCTATGAAATATGCATTCTTATTGGATTCTCACTGATTTGTTAACGAAAAAGTGCTCAAAAAGAAATTTTAGACGTTAATTCGATCTAATGGACTAATTCAAGACAGTCGTTTAAAGATAGCAATTGTTTTCAGTGAGGTTATTTTGGTTGTTGGATCAACTTTAATCTACAATATTTTTCTGAGGAGTTAACTTTAGTTTCCCTTATTGTAGAAAGAGTATGTTTCAAATATACAAACACCAGAAAAACAATCATCTTATACCAAAAGCAGAACGGACTTATGTTTCAAATATACAAACACCAGAAAAGCAATCATCTTATACCAAAAGCAGAACGGACTTCAATTCAAATCAAATCATCACAGGCGTAATCAACGCTTCATCGCCAAGTTAATTGGACACCACAACATAGAAGGAATGCCAGTTTAGCTAGTCAAGCAAAAGACTAGGCCTTGCATCACTGGAAAACCAGCTGTGCTTTGAAGATGGGACCATTCCAAAAGGTATATCAGTCATTAAATAGAACCACTGGATACCCTTCAACGCTTGCCATTTCCATGATCTCCTTCTGCAGGAAAACAAGGATGAGTCTTTGCTCATTACTTGTGCAATACAGCTACTATAAGAGGCTTCACAATTTTATAACCATTCCACTACTTAAGCTTAGGCGACAAACATAGTGCATGTAGACCAATGATTAAAGTCTATAAAAGGAAAGACTACACAATAAATCAACAAAAAGATCCAATGCTGCAGTGGTTGTGTGTGTGTGTGTGTGTGTTGGGGGGGGGGGGGGGCTCTATTTGGGCATAAAAGTTGTGGTCTTATGCCCTCCAAACATGCCCAAATGCTTCTTCTTACGATAATGTCGAGTTACAGCATCGTAAATTAGGTCTGTATGAAAGTGGGTGGGATTTTGGGTGGCTGGCTACTTAAATATAATAAATCAAAATTACATCAACAGTAGTTAGTGATTTTCTCTGTTGAAGAAGGAAGGCCTGGCAGCATCATACTCTTTAAGAATTGAGTCATGTCAATTTTCATGGGTACGAGAGCTCGAGGTGATGGGAAAGGAGAATCAACAAGATACGATGCTCTGAACAGATGAATGTTTATGGCCTAATATGATTCAGGTAATAGCATCATAAGAGAAGATCTCAAAATAACTACTTCTGTTCACATAGGTGTCGATCTCAAAATAACGACTTCTGTTCACATAGGTGTCTACCATTTTCAGTATGTTAAGACTATTTCAGTATGTGAAATTATGCATTTTGACTGGTGTTTCTAATTGAGGGAAGCAGGATGAATACTCGATTCTCAAATCTTAATTAAGTATCATGTAAGGGTGGACAAATGTACAATAGCGTTAAAAATGGTACAGAGGTAATCTCTATTAAATGGCAAAGACATTAAAAAAAGTAGTCTCTTTTATTACCTGGATGAGTGCAGATATCCTTCCAGGAGCATGCTGAAATTTACACAAACATTAGCAAGGGAATTATTTACTAAGCAGCTTCAAAACTTCTTTTATTTCCCTCTTCTTCTTTTTTTGGGTGGTTCCGGGGTTTTTTTTTTTTTTTTTTTTTTTTTTTTTGGGGGGGGGGGGAGGGATGCGGGTGGGGTAGGCATACATGTATGTTTCTGTGATTTTACGTGTTAGTGCATGGATCTATGACACCTCAAATAGCTTCTCCTCCCATGTTAGGTCCCTCCAAGATTTTGCTTCAAGCGATTCCCATGAACTAGGAGCTTGAATAACTTCCACATGCTGCAACAGCCTCAAGCTATCTGCAATAATAGTTCAAGTAAGTATTCTAAAAGTAAAAATAAATCCTCTTACTGTATATAGGAATACAAATTCATGATGGCACGTTAAGCACACTTTTTACTCTACCTTTTTCTTTTCAACTATACAGGAATGTGCAATTCATAATGGCACATTGAGCCCGCTTTTTACTCTACCTTTCACTTTTAAACTGAGTCTAACCTTAAATATTTGCACATAATAAGCATGAAGTTGAGCTGGAGAACTGAGGCAAGAGCTTTAAGCATTAGGACCACAACTTAGACATGTATTCTAGAAACTCAATCTCCACTTGACCATGCAAAGAGAAATATCGTTGGAGCTCTCGGCAGGGAATAAAAGCAAGCTTGGAGCATATAATGCTGACCAAATGATAATTCTGAGCTTAGTTTGAACCACCTACTTGTAATGAATGCTTCCAACCACATTTCACGCTTTGACCATGAAGGTGCAATTTCTCTGACTGGGATTTTGTTTCTTGAGCATATTCTGTACAAACACAGGATCATCAGTCATTATTTGACCCCCAAAAAAATTAATGAGAAATCTCATGTGATTAAGAAAGCTTCTTTCTTTAAAAGCAAGCAGCTCCTAGCAGACAAGCTCACTAATATATTTTTCTTGACAGAGGCTACTTAAATCATATAGAAACAATATGAATTGATCCTTTCGATTCAAAAACTCCACTTTTCTCATTTCAGTCAAATTCTCCAATAATCCACAGAGCCTCAGTAGCTTCAGATTGCCCTTGTGGTTCAAATATGGTTATTATGCACAAGGAAAAATGTCAGACCATTCTATAAAGTACACCCTTGGGAACATATAGGACAACTTGCAGATAGAAATTCTCAAATGGCAAAGATGGACTAGTAAACAGACTACTAACCAATGAGTTGTTATTACTAACTTGCCTCCTATATTATAAAAAGAGATCTCTGTCCAAGATCTGAATCAGACTCCCTACCATTAAGGAAATTCTTTACAGTATAGTACGTAATATGTGCATAACACATAGAATTAGGGCAACAGAGAACCCTCTAGGATAATTCCGTGCCAACCATATCAAGCATTAGGCAAAGCATTTATTACATTCTACAGATACTGCTGCAAAATGCAGAGACAAATTTCCAAACAGTAAAGAGGAGTTCAAAATCTAAATATGTCAAATTCCACCAGCCAGAAAAGGAACGCACTCAATAATTACTTGGCGTAAAACTCCTGGAAGTACACCATCTCTTAGAGGGGCAGTCTGCAATTCAATTGATACTGTAGATTCATTGTCTCTTTGGCTAGCCTTGTGATAATCGTCGTTAACATCCTGCAACAAAATTTTCAGTAATTTCTGTAAGAAACATGATAGACCTTGTATAAGTTATACACCATTTACATACAGTTAAAGCAAAATGATAAGAGTTGTTAACTCTTCATACACTAGATTACAATTCCAAAATACCATTGACCTTTTAAGTCTCATCCCATTTACATATTAACTGAGCAAGATAAGCTTTCCACATGAAGTTAAGATTGTCATGCATTCACTTTCTAAAGGGGAAGCTGGAATGTCGTCACCAAGGATTTACCTTATCCTAGCAAAACAGTACTACTTGCACTACTCAGATGGCTTGGTTAGTAATTGCTGGAACCCTAAGTTGCTCGGACACGGGTGCGGATCTAGAGGTCGGATCTGTCGAGATATAGATTCTAAGATTCGGGGATACGGATCCTAGTAGGGGTACGGGTGCGGGATCCAGCTAAAAATAATTCAAAAAAATAAAAATATCTCTAAGTTATGAGAAATTTTGTAGAAATAGCTTGTAAAGTGTGGATTTCTTTTTTATTCTCAAGTTGTAGATAAGTAAGGGATTGATTTCCTAGATAAGATAGGCTATTTTCTTCAAATTTACCCTGGTTTTGGTTCTGGTTTCGGGAATCAAATTGTATCTCATCTCGAATTTTTTTGGTCCGTCGTGGTCAAAGTACCCAAAATTATTTGACCAAATCCGATATGGATCCCATACCCACACCCATACTAGTGTCGTGTCGACACGGGTACGGCGCCTAAACTGCCATGTCGGAGCAACTTAGCTGGAACCCTTGCTAGATAGAAGTAGATACACCTTGAGCGTAAATACTGTGTCCATTTGAAGTAAAGCCTAGAACTTTTTTTTCTCTAACAGTAAAAGAGCATTTTTATTTACATCAGCACTAAGATGCTGCATTATCTTGTACATCCAAAAAGCAAAAGTATATTTTTTAACGGTGGAAAGAACCTATAAAATCAATCAGTGATGTTTCAGCCTCCTGTACCAAAATACAACAAGATCATACGATTACTCTTGATCTTCAGCATGGAGTTAGTACATCTTCCAAGGAACCTCTTGTTTCTTTCTTTCCGGATGGACCACCAAATGCACACAGGGATTGCATTCCATATTGTCTTCAAGCTTTACTTGAAACTTAATAGCCCCAAACATCTTTTTTTATAGCCGCAGTAATCTTACACTTCACGAGTAGTTCCAGGCACAGTCCAAGTCATTCCCAGTGTGCCCAGAAGTAAAGTTTAGCACTATTTGATCAGTAAAGCGTAAGTTTCATTAATTGTTACCTTATAGGAAAAGGTTTCATTAATAGTTAGAGGACAAGCAATAAGCTTGTGATTGTCTATACAAAGTTTCCATATACAGACAATAACCCTCCCATAATTGACTAATAAAATCTATCAAGTTATGTTGACTACTACTAGAAGAAAATCCCAGACACTTGGGATCTTTCTTTCTCATACAAAGGTTCCAATCTGATCACTAAACTCACTGATGAATTATTTCTGTATAACTTGGTTCAAAGATGCCACAATGTCAGATTGCATAACTACAACAGTGAGGACTCTAAATACAATGCAAAATTCAAAATTTACAAGTCCCCACCTATAGAAACGATGGCTATCCTAAAGAAACCAACTGTTTCTTCAATAAATGAAATCTCTAGTTAACACAACCTCGTATTCTTTTTCTGTCCTTTTTTTAAGCATTAAAAACGCATGCATAAGCTCAATTTGCTGAAACTTAGACTTCCATGAAAAACCATCAATGGACTAACAAAATTGGTACTCCTTTTTCAAGATCAAATAAGATCTCGGTACCAGTTATTACTAACAAATCAACTAAACAAAAATGGCTTGGCCATCTGAAATCCAGCCAACTATATGCAATATAACGCAACACAAAACTTTAAAAAATAGGGTGGTTAACGGTGCTATAATGATGTATCACCTTGCGGCAAACGACGAAAAGATTTGTCAAACAACCCTCTAAGATCTGATCATCATTGTTTGACAACAGGAGCTCATTGATAGAAGGTGGCCTCAGCTTCTCCAATTGCTTCCTTTGCCTACCTATAACGAAAACAACAAATTTCCATCATCATAGAAAGATTGTCTCGACAAAGTTCACCTCTTCCCTGTATCCTCAAATTAGATACAAAAGCTAAATCACCATTCATTAGTATGTTGAAGAAATTCCATGAGTATATCACTGTTAAAATTAAAAGGACTGCGACCGGTTTCTTGCGCATAATTACCTAACCCAGTCTGAGTATTTGGCATTTGCTACACGCCTACCACGACCAACAACTGCCAAACGTGCTGCATTTTCACGAATACCAAAGAGTGGAGGAACATAGGAACCAACATGAACATATACATCAAAAGCTGTAGAAATCTTTTCCTCATCTAAACCCTCAAATTCCTCCAAACTATCAACATTTCCACTGACAAGACAAGTAATAGCCAATTCCTCCCCACTTCTTCTTTCTTTCAATACAAAAGGCAGAGCTTTTCTCATTGAATCATTCACAAGAGATTGAACCAATGAATCCCACATGGTTGGTTTTGTTGATACTAAGGAAAAAGGGACTCTACATCTTTCTGAATTGAATAAAAGTTCTGGGTTGGAATTTAAAAGAATTCTTAGAGAGTTGGAGAGTCTGCTCATATGCCTTTCCCAAAACAATAGCTGTGAGCCACCATTGTGAGTCCTAGTTGTTGTATATGCACCTGAAATGGAAAAAGAACTGTACCCTTAAGTTTTTTTTTTTGTTTTTTTTAAGCATTTATTGGTTGAGGTAGTTCTAAAACAAACTTTCCTATGTGGGGAACTTTTTTTTTTGTTTAACAAAACAAGAATTCAAAAGAATGAAGATGAAAAATAGGTATTTACCTTGGTGGGCTTCAAGTAAGGTTGTTACTGATGGGGCTTCTTCCAAATATGGAATAAAGCCATTTTTGAAGAGAAATCTGCAGCTGCTGCTCGTCATTTTCGCCTGAAACAAGAAGGTGAATGACCTATTTCCTCCCAGAAAAAAACAATAAATAAAAGGGGGTTTGGGGGGGGGGGTGGAAAAATTTCGGGTCGTTTGGCTTGGACGCTTGGTATAGAAAGAAATCAAGAATTAATCGTACCATAAAACTAAAATTTAAACTTTATGTGTTTAACCTTTAAAATTTATAACATTAAGTTTATTATATTTTAAAAATTATGCATTCAAATATACTATTTGTTATAATTTAAATGAACTTTTACGCGTAAATCTATACCTAAAATACTAAATTCAAATAAACCCAATAGTAATATTGTTGCATCCGCCTCTAAATAAAATAGTAGTAGTATCTAAGAGCCCGTTTGGACATAAAATTTGATGGAAGATTTTTTCAAAAAAAATATATTTTTTTCGAAATCAGTGTTTGTTCATAAAATTTTCAATTTTCATTTGAAGATGTATTTTGAAAATTTTTAAAAATTTAAAAAAATGCAAAAAATTATTTTTTAAAATTTTTACTCAAATCACTCACAAAACTTCAAAAACAACTCAAGCTGAAATTCATATCCAAACACAACTCTAAATTTCAAATACCATTTTCACCTAAAAACATTTTCACCATTTTTTAAAATTTTATAATTCTTATGTCCAACCGCATGTTAAATTATACTATATATTCATGCGGGATGAAATGTGAAACAAAAGTACATGCATTAACTACGGCAGTTAAAGACAAATGTGCTCTTTTAGGATAACTAATTAATGTACCTTCAACTTTCTCTATAATAACATTTTTTGTTCCATATTTTTTTATTGTAGTGAATGACCGTTAAACACCTATAAGACATTTAAATATTTTTCGGCTGTTATAAAAAAAAAATTATCAAAAAATCCTTTTTTCCCTTTTTTAATATTGCATATAAAAGTAAAAAAATATTCAAATTTAAAATCTCAAAAGATATACATATTTCACTAATTAAATAAAGCTAATATATTTTAATAAAGTCAAAATTAAACATTAAAAAAAAATTAAACTCTAAATCACATATTTTAAAGCTACTAGAAAAATAAATTCTTTCAAGATTGATGGAAGAACTTTGTAATTGTAGCTTGTTTCGTAGATTCTATTATCTTGATAGCGATATAATGTTAAAACTGGCGAAGATTTGTGTCAAACTTTCACAAAAGGGTATCTGATAGCTTTTTCCTTGAACGCAATGTAAGAGCTTGATAGTTGAATCTTCTAACTAAATATTTTTCGGCAATGAAAATGATATCATATGCAGATTTTCAAATCTGATGCATTATGCAAGATAAAAACTTTTTAATGAAAAAGATTATGCGCACATTTAATTTCTAGAATTATTTCGAGTAACCTTAGAGATTTTACATGGTTGTTATAGAGGGGTGATTTTACAAAGAGTATTCTGCTATTAATATGGTTGTTGTTATAGGTAAAAAAAACTATTATAAAGAGGTAAAATATGACTTAAGGAATCTGTTCCGAAGAAAATTTAACTTTTATAGTGAAAGATTGTTATAGAAAGATATTATAAATAGGTCTAACTATTTTCAGTATCACTGCACAACAATAACTTCATCATTAGTCACCGCATAACAATTTCATTATTAATCTTCCGCATAGCAATCCCTTTGTAATCCCGTTATTATTAATCATCACCATAAAAAATTATTGCATTACTAATCTCAATGTAATTCACTTTAAAACCAAACGATCCTCGAGTAGTTTTTTTTTAAAAAGACCTTGGTGGAATAGTCTACTAATATCAATAACCTCGTGCACAGTGATTATGAGTTTAAATTAGGCGTAATACATATAAAAACTTGAAGTTGGCATGAACTAATATCAATAACCCCGTGATTATGATTACAAATGTGTCTCTTAAGACATTTGGATCCACCATATCTCACGCGTATTGTCAATCGCTACAACATGTTATATGAACAAATAAGAGTTTAACACATTTGTTACACGTTGTAACGATCCGATCAATCGTTTTGTGTAATTGCTCCCCGTAAGCCCTTTTTATACTTCACACATGTGTGTTTATGGTTTTATGACTTGTGGGGTTGATTAGTTTTGTTCCGAAAAACTTTTGAGTTGATTTGGACCCTTGATTCTTGACTTAGAAGTTTAAATTAGAAAGTGTTGACCAAACTTTGACTTTTGTCAAAAAAAAACCCCCAGAACTGTATTTGTATGGCTCCGATAGCTTCTTATCGTAATTTTGGACTTGGGCGTATGCCCGAAATTAATTTTAGAAGTCCGTAGGTTGATTTATGTTGATTTGCCAAATTTTGGCAATTTGAAGTTGAAAAGTTTGACCGTAGGTTGACTTTTAGCTATCTAGCTCGGAATTTGATTTTGGGACTTGGAATAGGTATGTTATGGTATTTAGAACTTGTCTGCAAAATTTGGTGTCGTTTGAAGTTGATTTGATAGGATTCGGACGTTTAGTTGTAACTTTAGAAATTCTTGAACTTTACTTTGAAATTCATGCGTTTTAGCATTCGATTCATAGTTTTAGATGTTATGTTTGTGTTTTGATAGCGCGAGCGAGTTTGTATGATGTTTTTAGACTTGTGTGGATGTCTGGTTTGGAGCCTCGGGGGGGGGGGGCTCGGATGAGTTTCGGACATGTTTCGGAATGGTTTGAACTGAAATTGGACTGTTGGTGCTGATGGTGCTCAGGTATCGCAATGGCGAGCACTAGCATCACAATTGCGAAGGTGCAGTGGGGGCTCTGATGTTGCAATTGCGAAGCCTGCCAGATTTTGCCTTATCTCAGATTTGCGAACACTTGTTCGCTTTTGCGATGCCCACCAGTTTGTAACTGCGAAGCCTCTATCGCAATTGCGATGAATGCTGAGGCTGTCAAGGTTTGCAAATGAGAGCCCTGGTGTAACGCCCCATAAAAAGTTTCGAAATATTATAAGGTCATTAAGAGATCCGATGTATGTAATTATATTTATTTATATGCTAATGTTAATTAACATTATGAAAGATATCCCATGAACATAATAACAAGTGTATGAGGTGTATTTGAAGTGATATAGGGCCTAAGGAGAGCCCTTGGGACAAGTCAAGTTGGAAATTACATGATAGACTAAAGTTCAAAATGAGTACGAGCAAGACCTAAATTTGAACGAGCATATCTAGAAATATATAAGGAGTTATGCGGTGAAATACCTATCAAATTAAAGATCTTCAAGTCTAGGTTTTAAAGATTCAAATTGTTCATTATTTGGACATTCCTAAAATAAGTTATGATCAAATTACCAAAAGCTGACAGTGAAGTGCTGCCATAACGTCCGGGTCCGCATCCGAGCTTGGAGGATAAGTGAACTGGGGACGCGAAGCGTCTGGGGTAGCGTTCGAAACCCATAAATTTGGGCCTATAAGTACAAAGTCGAGGAAAGAGAGTATTTTGAGCTTTTGAGGTTAGGGTTCTTGAGGTCAAGAGGCGATTTTAAGCTCAAATTAAGTCCAACCAATTAAGGTAAGTTGTTAATGATACTTTGGGTTAATTCTTACTTAATATACATGAGTTCTAATATCATTCTTACATCCAAATACTATATTTCATCATCAAATCTTCAAGAACACAAAAATTATCAAATTTGTGATTTTTTAAGATTGATCTACTAGAGGTAATTCTAATGCTTCAAACTCGTTTAATATGAGTAGTTAGAAGTATTTGAAGCATTTGTTACAAGTTTTAATAGTTGAAATATTGGATTATAAAACTCTAGCTCATGGCATGAATAGTACTTTTGAGAAAATGAGAGAGAAGATGAATAGTAATCTTAGCGATGGAATTAATGAATACAGTGAACCTATGGAATTATTTGTTAGCAAAAGTTGGAAGTGGTCAACTAAGTAATTACTCGAATTGTATATTTTGCAAGTGTTGAGTATGGAAGATGATGAATGGTAACTTGGTGGCATTGAGCAATTGATATAGTATCTTTAATGACTTAGAATGGGTATTAAAATATAAGAATGAAGTTGAATGGGCTAGCATGTGAATCTATTCGGCGATTTGAGTTGTTGGAGGCTTGTAGCCAACTTATGAGCCATAAATGGATATTGATCAATATTTTTAGGTCGTATTTTGATGTAATTAGGATATCTAATTGTAGATATCGACTTGTTGGTAATGTTTGGGCATTTTAATCAACATTGTAATGATGGAAGATGATTAAAAGCTTGTGAATATTAATAAAGCGAAAGCGAGGTAGGTTGATTAAAACTTACTCTTCTTGAGGGATTTTCTCTAAAATCATGTTTCGAGTTAATGCCTAAGTTGTTTGCAAATGTGCTTTCGTGCTTGTGGGGACAAACAAGTACGAATGTCTCCATGTACTAAAATATTATGTTGCATATGTAGTGTCATGTTGTTTTATAAAATTTTATTTTAAATCTTGTTGGCAAAATGACACTTAAGGTAAATGTTATAAGTTTTTATCAAAATTTACATATTGATAAAAGTATACATATCTGAGTGCTAAAGATAAGTTTTCATGGAAAGTATTTCTATTAAATTGATAAATAGAATAGCACTTGTTGTATCTTTTTAAAGTGCGATGACCCGATAAGTCATCTTATGTTTTAGAATCTAATTCGGTGCTTTGAAACCTTAAATACCTCATTCTAGCCTTCCTCGATTTGTGTACGCAGTCCTGATGTTTTTCCGAAAAGTTTTTATGTTAAAAACTGAGAAAATATAAACAATTTGCCTTAAAATTTATTTGAGTTGACTTCGGTCAACATTTTCAGCAAACTAACACAGATTCATATTTTAACGGTCTCGGTGGGTCCGTATCGTGATTTGGGATTTGGGCGTATGCCCATAATTGAATTCGGAAGTCCATAACCCGAGTTATCGGACTTTGTTGCAATTGAAAAGTTTGAAAGCTTAATGACTTTGAAAGTTTGACCAATGTTTGACTTTATTGATATCGGGTCCGTATTTTTGTTTCGGAACCCGGTATAGGTCCAATACTATATTTATGACTTGTCTGTAAAATTTGGTGAGAAACGGAGTTGGTTTGACGTGATTCGGACGTCCGGTTGTGAAATTAGAAGTTCATGAGTTTTCTTGAAAATTTCCTTTGATTTGATGCTAAATTCATAGTTCTAGGTGTTATTTTGGCGATTTGATCGCGCGATCAAGTTCGGATGATGTTTTTAGACCCGAGTGCATATTTTGCTTAGTGCCCCGAGGACTCGAGTGAGTTTCGGATAGGCTACAGAGTGAAATTGGACTTAGAAACATCATTGGTGTGTTTCAGTTCTCGTGCAGGCCTCTGATCTCGCAATTGCGAGGTCAGGCTTCGCATTTGCGACCTTTGTAAGGTTCGCATTTGTGACAAATCCTTCACATTTGCGAAGAGGGGTGGGTCAGCACTGAGTTCGCATTTGCGATCATTTGGTCACAATTGCGAGGAGGCCACTATTCGCATTTGCGAACAAGTCATCGCAATTGCGATGATAGCAGGAATTGTGAGGCTTCGCATTTGCAGGGTTCGCAATTGCGAACCCCTATTCGCAATTGCGACACCTGCAATTGGTCTAATAGCTGAAAGACGAGATTTTCTCCCATTCTTCAAATTTTCAAAACAAGAAAACCCTAGAGGCAATTTTTCGAAGAAATCCTCTTCCCCAAATTATTGGTAAGTGATTCTAAACTAGTTTGTTTCAATCTTCCATTACATTTCCTAAAATTTCAACCTAAAATCTTGTGTTTTCATGGTGAAAATTGGGGGTTTGGGTAGAATTAGGAATTTTTGTAAAATGAGGATTTAGACCTCAAATTGAGGTCGAATTCAAAAACAAATCACATAACCGGGTTCGGGGGTGAATGGGTAATCGGGTTTTGGTCCAAATTTTGGGATTGGACCAAGTGAGCCCGGGGGTTGACTTTTGTTGACTTTTTCAATAATGACCTAAATTGAATTCTTTGCAATCGTGGGTAGTTCCTAAGGCTTGATTTGAATCGTTTGGTTAGTAATTTGCTAGATTATATTGGTTCGGAGGCTTGTTTGAGAGGCAAAGCTATGATTAAGCTTTGAGTAGACTTTTGGAGCGAGGTAAGTGTCGTGGTTAACCTTGATTTGAGGGATTGGGACTTGTTTGTCTATTTGCTACATGTTTAGATTTTGGGTACAACGTATATATGAGGTGACGAGTACTTATACGTTGTTGTCGGGTTAAAGCATGCGGGTGAGATTTGTTCCTTGTAGTTTATTGCTTACTTTGATCTTGTTATCTATGCTTAGACTAATTACTTACTAAATTGATCGTTCTTATCGTGTTTACGGGCTTTTGTGATAATTGAGTATTGATTCCAAAGTTGAGATTTGGTATTGTGGAACCATTGTTGAAGTAAGGCTTGTTCTTGTTGATTCTATCTCCCTGCTATTACTTGTTCATTGTTATGTGGTAAGGGAGAGTGTTAATACACGAATAGTGATGTCGTTCCATATTATGAGAGTTAATGCATGAAGGGTGATGTTGTGCCATATTGTGAGCGTTAATGCACGAACGGTGATGTCGTGCCATGTTATGAGAGTTAATGCACGAAGGGTGATGCCGTGCCATATTATGAGCGTTAATGCACGAAGGATGATGTCGTGCTATGTTATGAGAGCTAATGCACGAAGGGTGATGTCGTGTCGTATCTATTGATTTACATTGTGAGGTTGAGAGTAAAAGCACGAAGGGTGGTGGGCCATATAAAGAGTGTGGCCCAGACTGGTGTTGATACCCAATTTTGCCCTCATATTTTTTTAAATAATTGTATATACTTTCAAAAATATCATTTTGCATCATTATGTAATGTACAAGATTTATGCAAGCATTTTCTATAATTTTTTATAATTTTAAAGCTTTAAAATCAATTTTCTTGCATTTAAATTGTTTAAATATTTATTAATTACTCTTTAAATTATTTTGTGATGACTCAATCATCCAATTTATTATTTTGCACCCATATATATGCTTCATGATATTTTACTTTGTTTTACATAATTATATTTTATATTTTTAGGCTATTTACATAATTTTGCAATAATAGCCTGTGCACATGCATAATTATATTTTTTACATTATTTGGGCTCACATTTTTATATTTTCATAATGTTAAGTTATTATTTTTTAATCATTTTATTGCATAAGTAGTATTTTATTATCTATTAATTATTTTTATAAATTATTATTTTTTAAATAATTTTTCATGTATTTATAGCCTAGTGTAAGGCCAATTCCGAACCAATTCAACGGCCCAAACACCCAAATCTCTAGCCCAACCCCCCAAGCCCAATCCAAGCGACCCTTTATCCCTGACCCAGTACAATAACCCGCCCCAATATTGTTTATTTTTTTTTATCCTGGCCGTTGATCTTAAGAGATTAACGGCCCACAATCAACCCCTCCTTTTAATTACCCTAGACCTGAAACCCTAACCCCATTATCCGTGAGATGCGGTATTTGAATCCTCTCTTTGACTCTCCTCAGAAACCCTAGACGACCTCTCAATTTTCTCCAAATCTGTCTCAATCATGGATTATTTTCATGATTTCCTCACCTTTTATGTGTTATCTCGGTACTACTTGCAAAGTTATGGTATCACTTAGTACTTGCCTAAACATGGCAAGTACTATCTCTCAGAATTCGGCCATTCAACTTTAATCGTTTGAATTTGGACAGTATTTAGTCCATATACATCACGACCATGGCTATATGAGTCCGGTTAGCCAAGATTTCTGGCCAATCTTCAATTTCTGTCAACTAGGGTTTATCTTTTTCTCCCCAATCTGATTTTTTATTGATTCTGTATGTTATTACTTCCTTATTTGTGTTTGATTTTACAGTTTTTCTTGTTTACTTGTTCAATTTCTATCACTATATAAACCCCTCCCCATTCCCCTTTGATTGAGACTGGAATCGCTATTTTTTCACTAAAAATTGGAGCTTTGTTCTGCTATTCCCTTATTCTCTTGTTCTGTATTCTATTTTTGGCCAGCTGAAAGTCAAGGCCACTAAGATTATATTATTCAACCTTCTCTTGCTTCGAGCATTGCCTGGGTTCCTTTGAAGCTCTTGGGAACTTTGACGCATTAAGATTTTGGGTTCTTGTGGAATTTTATTTTTTATTGTTGTCCGTTTAACTGGTAAGTCACTTGACCTTTCACAATTTTGTTTTTATGTGTCTGATTTGCATATGTTCTCACTTCTGAAATTCATAGCTTAATGTGTTTCTGGGCTACTCTTGTGTGCAACTCTGCTAGCTTTACAATAGTTTTAAGTCCCTTTAGCATAATGTTGCTAGCTATGAAACATGCTTATGCCTAATTTGAGTAATTTAGATTCTCTTAAGTCCGTTTAGCCAATGTGTTCTAGCTACTTCTGTGTGTGACCTTTACACTTGTTTGAACCTCTTTAGTATTTAAGTCTACCTAAAACTATCAATTCTGTTATTTGAATGTGCTTCATCTGAATAATTTGGACTTTCTTTAGTTAATTAGTCTATTGTGTCAATACCTGAACGCCTACATTTACTATCTGACATGAATCTCTGTAATGGTAATCTTGCATATGTAGTGTGTTCTAATCTGTGTTAAGACCCTTTTTCTATCAACCATGATTGGCTCCCTTGTTAATATGTCCATCAACATGTTTTTGGCTTATTTGATTCACTATCCCTTCAGTAATAATTGTCCTAATATGTACTTCCCCTCCATGTCTAATGTTGTTTCTTAATGTGAGTTAACATGGCCATCTTGTAACATTAGGGTGTATGCTTAGCATAATTTTCAACCATGTTTCAACTTGTTTGGTATCATGCACTTGTGTATGATAATCTTTTGTAATCCTACAAACTTGTTTCTCCCTTAACTCTTTCAATATGATTCTGCCTACGTGTTGTTTTGCTAAGTGATGAACCTATTTCTAAGCCTTGTTGGCTTTTTGATTAACTGTTCTATGTTTTAAAATTTGCTATGTCTGCTTCCTAAAACTAAGTACAATTTTGTCCCTTAACCATTGTCCACTCTCCCTCACTTGTTACCTATGTTATCTTGAACTTCTCGTTCTTAGCCGGCTGAAAGCCAAGCCTACCAAGGCTCTTACTACTGACCTCCCTAGTGTGAGCACCGCTTGGGGTACATTTGAGACCCTTGTGAACTCTGACATACTAGGATTTGGGTCTTTAGTCACTCTTTGAAACTTGAACTACCCCGCTCAACCCTTTCTCCCTATTATCTGCTGAATATCTAAGCTGGTTGGTTTAAGTGACTCCATGCTTGGCAATATGGTTATATGATTTGGCTTTGGGCTCTTCTATGGATTCTGGGCTGTGTTGATGAATAGGTCTCCTTGTTGGAAGACTGGGTATGCTGCATGAAAATTGCTGAAGGCCCAAACAATGTTGGGTATTCCTTTTAGGCCTGCTGTGGGCCTACTGTCATTATTTGTATATATTTATAATCATATTCATTATTGGGCCTATAATAACTTTGTATAAACAATTGGGGTGTTAGTAAAAATGGGGAACGGGTAGATTCTTAATATTTGCGTACAAAAGGGTAGACAATATGCCTACAGGACTCAGTGATTTACTTGCTATATATGCCATTCAATCACTATGTTCAATTCGCATAAACACATTCACTAGAAATCATGCCTATAGGATTTTGATTATCCCGTTTGCCACTGTTCACCTAGAAAATATGCCTATAGGGTTAAGGTATGACAATAAAATCGGGTCTAAGTGCTAATCGTTAGAGATCCTGCCTATAGGGTATAATTACTCGCCCTAATTTGTTAATGTTGAACTGCTCAAACACTGTTTATTGCTTATTCATGCTATTGTTAGAAAGCATAAGTAATTCTGGGGCTCTTTCTCCAATAGATTTTACTGTCCTTTACTGCGTAGATCACCTAGGCATAGCACCTATAGGTTTAATAACTTGAAACATGCGATCTCAATAATCAGCTTGTAACAACTATATAATCCTGTCTATGAGCAACACCTTGCATCTGAAACTGCATGTATGTTTTGATTCAAAGTCACCTAGAAATCATATCTATAGGGCCTAAGGTTCTTAATTCTGAACTCCCTAACCTGAACATTTGTTTCACGTGCATTTGTTGCTTAAGTGTGGAGGCTAACTTGAGCCCTTAACTCCCAATATTTGAAGTCTAATGTGTTTCGTATGTCGCCTAGTTTTAACATTTTGAGCAGCCTAGGTAAAGTCTAGAACTATCTAAATAGAGGTCCAAAACCTCTTGGACCATAGGTATGGGATGGGTAATGCATGCATAGGGCACGACTTAGAATTGAATTAGAGCGCTTTTAGGTAAACAACTTTAACATAGTAATCGGGTAGCAGGAGATGATAGTCTGTGCCCACTGAATATTATGAGTAACTCCCTACCCCAAGGAAGGTGCGAAATATTATTTATGTTGCACGGGGTGATCCTTTAGGCTAAAAAATTTAGGACCTCCCATTTCCTTTCTATGTTTGCTATTAGAATTGGAATAGTTGTATATCTATATTCGTATTAAGATTTTTGTAATAAAATTCTTTGACCTTTATATTCTCTTTTCTTATTTGATCACTTAGCCTAATCCACATAATTTTAAGTTTGGCCGGGACCCACAGTTGTGGACTTCGAAGAGTGCCTAACACCTTCTCTTTGAGGTAATTTGAGCCCTTACCCGATCTTTGGTGGTATTGACTAGTCAAACAGAGTTATCTACACAATATGTGTTCTAACACACCTTAAAAATCGTTAGGTGGCGACTCTTCTTTTAGCACTCTATCTCCCACTCTAAAAAAGAGTTGTCACGACGTTGAAACCCGCTTTCGCGAAAAAACAGGACGCGACAACATGGCGACTCTGCTATGGATTTACACTTAGGCTCTTACCATAATGAACTTGGTTTATGTGGATTAGTTTTCTTTGTTGTAAAAGGCACATTCCTTTTCCATCTTTATTTGTTAAATTTTGCTATTACATGCACATCCCTTTCCCGTTCACTTTTACTTGTTTAAACCCTTTATAATATGCACATCCCTTCCCTTCTCCACCTTTATTTGCTTAAATTTATTATAATATGCACATCTCTTTCCCTATTCGCCCTTGTTTGCTCTAACTGCTCTTCATTTGTTTAAAAACTACTATATCATGTCTCTCCCATCCCTACTCCCGTACTTGCTTTATTACATTATCATATATTCCACGAACTAACTTCTTCCCTTATCTTTGTTTTATACCTTTCATGTTTTACCTTAATATTGTATTTATTGCTTTTACATATTTACCATGCAAATACTTGACAACGTGTTATTATCTCTGCATAAATCATACTCCACATCATACTCCACTCGTGCCAATTATCAATATAGCGGTGCTTGATGGGTGTCCGCGCTCTTCTAAAATTACCCTTTTAAATTGGAAAGGCTTATTTGCGGTAGACTAGTCGATTAGCGGTGCAGTCGACGGTCCCGTACCTTTCCCTCTCAAGTTGTCCACTTGAGAGTACCGGTCTAGTCCATCCTAGAAATCTTACTCCAATATCAAATGTACATGCATCATGTTAAACCTAGTACGGGTTAGAACGTTGTTAATATCCCACTAAGATAAACCTTGTCCAAAGTCCGACGGGATTTCCACAATCCTAATGAACACCGTCATATTATGTGCATTACTTAGATAAAATATGCCAATATATTGATCATTAGTGTGTAAATAGTCAAATCCGGAGGGGGAAAGGGCTAACTTTATTTGTTTGCAGAGAATGAAGCACGAAGTCCCCATGTTCGGCATGGTCCAAAACATCCCACCTCTGTTGCTTGACTGGTCGAAAAATCTCGCGCCTAGCGACAAGAATCCCGTGAGAAGGGTCCTTGGTAATTTACCGTCTTTGTTAGATATTCGGCCGAATAGAGCATTGATTGAGGCCGCCACTATATTTTGGGATGAGAAAAGGGTCGTCTTCCGCTTTGGTGACATGGAAATGACTCCTCTCCTAGAAGAAATAGGAGGCTTCGCTAAGCTTCCATAGGATAGTCCAGGTTTATTAGTGCCAGAGAATCGCACCCCTTGCAGTTTTCTGAAAATTCTAGGTTTCAAGAAAAATGATGAGTTGCTTTGTTTGAAGAAGTCATACATCCCATTTGAATTCCTTTATGAGCGTTATGGGCACAACAAGTCATATCGCCTTCATCATGATGAACTTGCCATTACTTCCTTGGGTTAGACGCACAATCGAGTTTATGTATTCATTGTCTGCTTCTTAGGGTTGCTAATATTTCTGATAAAAGGGAGAAGGATCCACACTCGCTTAGCCATGGTCGCCAGGACTCTAATGGAAGGAATCGAGGGACAGACTTATACCATCATACCCATTATCCTAGCCGAAATGTACCGCGCTCTAGATCGATGCAAGTAGGGGTTTGGACATTTCGAGGGTTGTAACCTGTTACTGTAAGTTTGGTTATTGGAACATTTTCAGAGGGGAGAATATCGTCAAGAACTTCTACGACGACCATTAAACGACTACATATCTTACCATCACCCAAAAAGAGTGACATTTATCCCAGACAGGTTTGCACAACCGGAAAATGTTGTGAGCTGGGTGCGTTTCTTTAGCAATCTAACCGACGAGAAGGTACATTAGATGTTTGAATGGTTCCCTAACAGTGAATTCATCATCAGGTCAAGAGATACTACTCATCTAGTACTGATCGGGTTGAGGGGAATCTATCCTTATGCTCCTATAAGGGTAATGAGGCAAACGGGAAGAAAACAGGTAATACCTCGGGTTTTCAACATGGTCCAGTACAAAGCAGATTTTAAAGGGGACGTCATCCCATTCAAGTTCGAGGCACAACACATGTGGAACCAGAAGGTCATTGTGGAAAAGGATACTATCGAGCCAGACATGTATCATGCAAACCATGTGTACTTCTACCCATCATGGTTGGTAGACGACATAGCAAGAGACATCAAGCCGGGAATTAATTTTAAAAAACATGATCATAGATGACGCTGCCGAAGCACAAGTCAAGTATAGGATGTTGCGCAAAAGGGTCTTCGAGTTTGAAGCTAGGTATTTGAACAAAGTGGATATGGAAGCAATCAATGAACAGAGAGAAATTGCTACTACACTACTGGAAAATGAGCCTATGGCAACGAATTTTGTGCAACGGTTACAAAACCATTGCTACAGATGACTTATTGCAAAGTTTTTAACCGTTACCAAAGGTTTTGGATGTTATTAGTACACTTTAGCAACCAAACCGTTGCCATTGTACAATAACTGTTATCGTAATATTTTCTATAGCCACGATTTACTTAACCGTTATATTTTATTTATTTGTGTCAACGGTTAAATGTTATTGGAACGGTTAATGGTCCCCCAAATTTTTTCGCTAAACCCGCCAAAATTCTCTTTCTTTAATAACTTTTTTTACTTTTATTTTGTAATTTTAATATGTAATACTTATAAAATTACTCAAAACCACAACTTTTATTTCTATTCTTAAAAACTAAAATTAGAAGACCCTTTTGCTTCAGACCCCCCTCTTTCTAAATACCTCAGACCCCTCTGTTTCTAATCCCATAGACTCCTCTCTTTCTAATCCCTTTCACTAACCCATTCACTCTAATCTTTTAGATCCGACCATTTTTTCCTTTTCAATCAAAGAAATCTTTCAAATCCAAACAGACCCAGTTAAAACAGTTAGATTTATCCCCAAATCCGAAAAGATCTGTGTCCGTTTTGCAAACCTTCAGTCTATCTGCTCAACATCGTCTTATTCAACCAATATCGGTGGCCTATGACTTCAATAGCGAAAATCTTCAACGCAAAAGGCAGTCTCTGAGAAATTGACTTTAGTTGTAAGTTTTTCTCTTTTGAATTTGGGTATTTTTCTTCTTTAATCGTTCTTTTTTCTCTAATATTTAGGGTGTGGCTAGTGTATTAAATATCTTAATTTTTGGTAGCTATGGTGCAATGATTTTCTCTGAAATAATTATTTTTTGGAAAGTGATGAAAATTGATGTCGGATTTTCAGAAAAGGGCATGGCTAGTGATTATATCTTAATTTCTTTTATTGCTGATGCTAAAAATGCCATTTGTTATCTAAAAAAGCCCGTATCTTCTGATTTGGGGTTACTCTATTTTGCTTCAAGATTCAATTTTATTCTGTATTGAATTTGATTAATTACGTATCCCCGGAAGAAGAAAAAAGAGAAACAAATAGGACAAGGTTGTGTGTCCTTGTAAGCATTTTAGCAATAAAATGGGAAGAATAAGAAGTTCGCTATTAAACGGACAACGAGAAAGTTAGATGCAGAGGAGGGTTAGAAAAATACAAGGTAGTAAGCATAAATTTGGGTCGATTTGTTTGTTGGGCCAATGTCCTTATGATCAAATTAACTCTGCTCATATTTCATACTATACAATTTCTTTATATTAATTAATCTTGACAAAGATTTGTTTGTGGTCCGACTTTTTCCAGACGCGTGCATAACGGGAGCTTAGTACACCGGGCTACCCTTTTTTCACGTGACACTGTGGCTTCCTCTTCTTTTTCATCCACTTATTTCAAATCTATAAATTTGTCTACAAACAAAAGTATTTTACACGTGACAAAGAAGTAACGGTGATACTAATTATTTCCTTATAATCGTTTTAGGCTTAATATATACTTTACCTTCCAACTTATATGAAATTTGTTTTTTGTACACTTTGAATTTTCTTTAGACACTTTAATTTACTATAGAAAAAAATTACTCTGTTGTAGGTGCTGTCATCCAATCCATTTTTAAGGAGGTTCGCTGTGTCATTCTTCAAATGTTTCTGCTTTGCAATCCTCTTCTCGTGTGGACTGCTGACTGTGGACTTGCTGTACCAGAAGAACATGAGCATAACTAATAGCGAAAGAACTGAAAATTTCACACCATCAAAATTACAGAAAAATGAGAGGACTTTGCTGAATTGTTATTATGTTATTACCATTTGAAGTAAAACCAAAATAGGACAAGGTTGTGTGTCCTTGTAAGCATTCATAAATCAAAAATTGGTTATTCACATATTGGTATGAGTTATGAAACTGCTGTGGAAGGTCATCATTGGAGGATAATAACATCAACGTTTTCACATATTAGTGTGCTTCATCTTATTTTTAACTGGAATAATCTGAATAAGTGTGCTTCATTAAAGATGTCGATGAGGTTTATTCTCTGTCCTAGGATAATTAGGGAACGATTATAAAAACATATAAGACTATATTCATATAATCGTTCCCTAAACATCCTAAGATAGAGAATAAACTTTATTGCTATTCTTGATCCCATAGGTTCCTATCAAATCATCTTTTTGTTGCAAACTTTTTGCATTCTTATCTTGATCTGGTGTGCTTGTAACATTCTCTATTTCAGTTTGTTTGTAGAAAAGGATGTGGGTGGGACAAAGCTACATAAGATGAGAAGCTGCTTGAATTGAAACACTCTCAAGGATCTTTTTTATTTATTTATTTACTTTTAAAGAATCTTAATTTTGGTGATTTGCCTATGTCATATAGGATATCTATGGACAATGGAGATAAAAGTTGGATGAATTTGCTAAGTTGGATGATATTTCTTATTTTTCACACTAACCTAATTACACTAAATTTACAGGAAAAATATGATATTCCCGACGAGGCGAAACCATGGGCTTTTGAATCACCACAAGATAATTACATCCATTCTTTTTGTGACCTATTATCTGCTTGTTTCTTGTTTTACTTTATGTAAAGGATTGGTTGTAAAAGGGAAACAGTAAAATTTCAAAAGGGAAAAAGGGAAGCTTCTTCTGTACAAGAAGCTGCTATTCAGCTAATCAATCGACTAGTAACAATCAAGGTCAGTACATACCAAATGTTATACCTCTTCTTCTATAGTTCTATTTCTTCTTCTCCTCCTCCTTCCTTGTGCTGCTTATTCGGCTTCTTATACCACTGCTTTCTTTGTTTGCGTCTATAGGTGCTTACAATACAAATACAATACAAATTTTTTCTTTCGCTGGTTTAAGCCTTACTTTCAGAAGATTTTTGAGCCATGTGTTACCACAAAAACCTATTCTTCTATTTGCTATGTATAGATGTTGTTCGTTGTTAATTGTTATAATGGACTTTGATGTTATAGTTTCGCTAGCAGTATACCAGTGATTTTCAAAACTAGTATTTTTAATGATATCATGTTGACAAGTCTTAGTTTGTTTTGGCATTACAAACTCTGGCTTATGTTGTGATATGAAATCCTTGTCCGAAAATACTCTAAATACTATTAACTTATCCGAATTTAGAAGCTCGTTCTATTATTTATTACTAAAGTGTCACAATAATATTCCTCCTAATATATTCCTACAAGTCAAAAATTGACTTATTCTAACCAAAGGGACTTTAGTATATGCATATTTTTGGTTGGTTTAATTTGTGGCCAATAACTCTATAGCATGAGCTTTGCCTAAGGATCATTGAGAGCACTTGAGTCACTTGACTTGATATCTAGATTAGTTACACTGATTCTTAGATGGATCACAATATTTTCTTACGGATGTACTCTCATTATGTCCCAAAACACTGCAATTGGCTTGGCTTGGACTTCTATTTGTTTACGTTTAGGATATAGTTGAATTGTGCTATGTGCTATTAAGTCTATGTCATTCATTTGTTGCTCACATCTAATGCTCGAAGCTGGAATAGGTAATTGGCTATTATTTCTGACTTTGCAGCTGACCCAATTCACTTAGATTTGGCATAGTTTATTTATGTATTGCATGTTGTCTTCCTCATATCAGTACATCTGATTTTGTGCTCTTGTGTATATTGTCAACCTTAGTTTTTGTGTTTCATTGTCACTGTTTTAATATGCTTCCCTGCTAGTTAGTTGTCATGTCAGTGATGGCTTTTCATACCTAATAGACCTATAAAGGTACCATGGTTATACTAGAGGCCCACTATCAATCAATTTTTTGCTAGGATTCAAGTTAGGAAGAAGTTCTCAATGACAAATGAAACTAAAGAAGAGAAACTCTATGGATGTATCTTGCTGTAAGTTACTCGTCACTTAATGGTCAACCTGCTGCTACGTAATGGATATAGTAGTAGGTTTAACTTGTTATTCACAAATGTTTCTTATGCTTCTTGTTTTTTTAGTAGTGATTGTCAGTTCAAATTTCTTCTCATCAAAATCATGTCTAGTCCATTCTTCATGCTGTAGTTATATGGGTTTTATTTTTTTAGCTCAATACCTATTGGCAGCAGAATTGGTCCAAAAGATTTGGCCTCTTTTAGGCCAACGCCCCTGGTCATCGTGTAGGGAATCAAGTGGACCATGTCCACAGTTTCATATTTCTCTCACTTTTAAAAATTCTTCTAGTGGTTTGATTTGTTGCCTTTACCTAGCGGGGTCAACTTGTGCAAACATGTTCGTCCTCAGACTGCAACCAGTGTTTATTTGGAAGTTTTTCCCTTACTCTTACTTAAAAACTAGTTCATTTACCGTGCTGCAGCATGTTCCTAGGCTCATGACTAGCATCTTGTATGTCCAATCTTTTCTTTTTCTTTTTTGTTCTATATATTAAGTCCAGACATTCAATATCTTTTGGTGCTATGAGCATTCTTAGACCAGATTCACTTGAAGGGTAATGACTTTACTTATCTCTCTTTTGTAGGTGGAGTAGATCAAAAAATGGAAGATGAAGGCATCGATGATCTAGACCTTACTTTAGATGAATTTTGAATTGCTATAGATGAATGTTCTAGGAATCTTTTGTTATTAAATTTTAAAACTTACTATCTTGAAATGTATTAGACCTGTGCACCTCGGGTAGAATATTTGCTTTATGGATATTATGAGCTTGTTATTATTAGTAGTTTTATTTTGTGATTTTTTAAATTTTAGTGTTATTATATATATAAAAATTTACTTACAACATGGGCTATATTTCTTTTAAATGAACTGTTACAGTAGCCTATGTAAACCGTTGCAATAGGACACAAATGGCGTTCCATTAGAGAATGTCAACTGTTGCAATAGGTCCGGTAATCCGTTCCAAATTATCCTATAAATCGTTCCAATAGGTAGTTAAAAACGATGCGATAATACAAATAAAACCGTTACAATAGCTTAAAGAAACCGTTGTTATATCCTTACATAACTGTAACAATAACTTACATAAGTGTTGCATTAGATAATATGGTAACAGTTATGAACCATTGCTTACACAATGTAGTAATGGTTTTAAACCGTTCCAATTGGAAAGAATAATCGTTCCAACAGAGAAAGGAAAAACTGTTGCGACAGACGTCTTTATAGCAACGAAGATGAAAACCGTTGCAAGAACCGTTCCTATAGCTCTATTGGCACACAGGCGGATGTAACGGTCTGTAAATTGTTGCAATATCTCTATGTCAACGGTTTATCTACCTATTGGAACAGTTTTCCATTCGTTACCATAGACTAATTTTTCAGTAGTGCTAAGTCAACAGAGAGATTGGAATATTTGGTGCAAGGGTTGATGGAGTTTGAGGGAAAGATGAGTAAGAGACTCTCAGATTGTCAGAACACGGATGGCAATGAAGGAGGGCATCTAGCAAAGGCTTACCTACTGTTGGATATGCGCGACCTGGGAAACCTGATTGATGGATCTAAAAGAGTCGGGCATGGGGATGGTCCTTCTGGGGCAAAGTAGACTAGGAAACAATGTTCTTTACTGCTTTTTAGATTCGTTTTAGATTTCGATTGTAATAAGGCAAATGCCATTAGTAACTTTCTTATTAGTATCGATTTAGTAAGGATTTGATTCATTTTCGCATTAATGAGATGACACAATTATTGGCATCAATTTTCTCCAAGTCTATGTGTCGCTTAGGCCTACCTCGGGCATAACGAGGTCCCCCAAATTAGAACGCGAATTTATTAATCTTTCAAAGCATGTTCAATATTGCAAGCATTCTTTCAATATCCCTTACTGACTTGGTTACCTTTTGTTTTTCTTTCTTTTAATTATTCCCATTACCTAAGGTTGGTTCGTGCATACTGGCATCATCTACATATCACACCAGATCCAGAGGTCCTCCACCTCCTCCTCCACCAAGTGATCCTAAAGGCAGAAGCAAAGGGTAAGGAAAGATGGACGATTTAAGTGGTATCTGAAAGGACAATGCAGAGAACGTTGAAACTTCGGATGGTCAAACTACTCCAGCGCAGAATGAATTGGTCCTACGCCTGAAACAGAAAATACTGGAGCTACAAGGAGAACTTGAGCAGGTCGGGATCTTGGCAAACCTTTCCCTTACCCTAAACGTCCCTGATATCAACCAACAAAATACAAACGCCCAAAACCCAGCACCTCCCCAAAACATACAGAACCAAAATCCACCGCCAAACCCTCCCGCGCCACATCAATACGCCACACCTCCTCAGAACCATAACCCTCCACCGGTACCTACTCCTCTACAACACCATCACCATCCAACTCAATACCCACAAACCACCACTTACCACACTCCTCAAAATGCATCGCAACCTACTCCTGATCCCCAAAACTCAACCAATGGCCACCATTATGCCCAAATTCCCGGGGTCCACCAAAGCAATCCCATATATGTGGAAACTTTACCCCACACCCCACAACAAACCCTATATATATTGAAATCCACCGAGAAGGACCTGCTCATCAAGAACATGGCGGAAGAACTCAAGAAGCTCACTGGCAGAGTTCAGAGTGTCGAAGGTGGCAAGGGCATCGAATGTTTGAATTATGAGGACTTGTGCATTCAACCAGATGTAGAACTGCCGGAGGGTTACAAACCTCCCAAATTCGATATGTTCGACAGAACTAGTGATCCGAAAGTGCATCTAAGAACATACAGTGACAAACTTGTGGGGGTTGGCAAAGATGAACTAATTCGTATGAAGCTGTTCATGAGGAGCCTCACTGGAGATGCTGTCTTGGTACATCAGTCAGAACCCAAAGAAGTGGGTTAATTGGGTGAGCATGGCATCAAATTTCATGGAATGGTTCAGGTTTAACACAGAAAATGCATCAGACGTTTTCTACATTCAAAATCTCAAGAAGAAACCAACGGAAACCTTCCGCGAGTGTGCTACTCGATGGAGGTCTGAAGCCGTGAAAGTAAGGCCGGCACTTGAAGAAGAACATATGAATAAGTTCTTTGTCAGAGCTCAAGACCCACAATACAAACGAAAGGTTTATGGTTATTGAAAACCATAAATTTTCTGACATCATCAAGCTGGGAGTAAGAATAGAAGAAGGGATCAAAAGAGGAATGGTGACAAATTTCGAAGAACTCCAAGCCACAAATAAAGCTTCGCAGTCAGGAGGTATCTCCAAGAAGAAAGAAGTGGGTGCAATAATAGTAGCCCAAGGTCCAAAGTCTCCTCTCATATACCAAACACCTCCACCCACATACCAGCCTTCACCCCCAGATACCAACAACCTGCTGCCACCTACCACACTTATAACACCCAACCCGCATATTACCACTCACCACCAGCCTGCCAAAATTACCAAAAACCAAGACCAAATTTCGACCGCAGACCACCCATACAATACACTCCGATTGCTGAACCCATAGACCAACTATCCGAGAGACTGAAGGCTGCTGGTTATGTCACTCCCATTCTCGCTGTTGCTACGGAAAACTCTTCTCAGTGGGTTAACCAAAAAAAGACATGTGCCTATCACTCAAGCATGAAGGGTCATACCATTGATGAATGTCGCACTTTGAAGGACAAGATTCAGACATTAATTGACACCAAAGTCATACAGGCAAATGAGACTACACCCAACATTCGTAACAATCCTCTCCCAGATCACAGAGGTGATGGAGTAAATGTGATAGAGACCGATGAAGAATGGGATTCGTAAGGGTCAATTGGACTCATTTGGAAGGGGGATGATCCTAAAACATCTCCAGTCACCCTCACACCCATTGTAGTCCAAACCCAGGCACTGATTGAAGTTGAGGTAGCCGCACCAGCACCATTTGAAGTCTAGGTGACCACACCCTTCACTGTAATGGTAACACCTACGCCATCTTATAAGTCTAATGCCATACCATGGGATTATGTTGCGGAAGCAAGAAGGAAAGGAAAAGCGAGAATGGAAGAAACAGGTGCAACACAAGGCATGGCTAGAACCGGTAGGGTTTACACATCCGAGCACTTGGGAGGAACAAGCAAAAAAGCTGCATCTAAGCCGCATGTCATTAAGACCGGCTCAGACGACCTTTGGAGAAAGGTTCAAGCGAGAGAATACTCTGTGGTTGTCCATCTGAACAAAACTCCTGCTCAAATATCCATTTTATCACTGCTACAAAACTCCGAGACACATAGGAATGCCCTGATGAAGGTGCTGAGTGAAGACTATGTACCCTCCAACATCACCAGTGGGGAAATGGCTAACATGGTGGGGTAGGTATTAGAAAGCCACAAAATCACTTTTCATGAAGACGAGCTACCACCGGAAGGACTAAGTCACAACACGGCACTACATATCATAGTGCAATTTGAGGACAAATTCAACGCCAAAGTCCTGATAGATGGGGGCTCAAGTCTCAACATATGTCCATTAACTACTCTGAAGAGGCTGGGTAAAGTCCTGCACGAGATATGAGCAAGAAGTATGAATGTGAAGGCGTTTGATGGATCTCAAAGAGACACAATTGGAGAGGTCAACCTCAGCCTACAGATGGGCCCAACCTGGTTTGATGTCGAGTTTCAAATGCTGGATATATCTGCTACCTACAATCTATTATTGGGGCGACCCTGGATACATGCCACTGGGCCGTAGCTTCTACTCTATATCAGGCTGTGAAGTTTGAATGGAATCATCTGGAAGTGATCATCCATGGAGATGGGAGTAATCCCATTTATACCAATCAGGCTATTTCAGTCTTCGAGAACAGAAGAAAGCTGGGTGAAGAAACATACCATCACATTGAGCGCGTCAACACAATTGAAAAAGGCAAATGGTGGAGCAACAAGATAAAAAGCATATTGCTATGGACATGGTATGAGCCTGGCAAGGGTCCCGGCAAGAATCTCCAAGGGATCACCAAATCGATACAACTAAAGCGTCATGGTATAACTTTCGGGCTTGGGTATGAATATACTTGGCAAGAGTACCAGGATTGGTCGCCGCCATGGCATGGTCCTTATTATCTGCTGGAACAACCAGTACCACATTTGTACCAAACATTTCATCAAGCTGACGTGATGTGGGGGTCTGATGAAGATGAAGTCTTAGCCGACATGAGGAAGCTATTTTTGGATGATGAAGACATGGATTGCAGTGCGATAGTTGAGGAGGAGGAGGGGGAGTACCTTACTATTCAGACTGTGGAGAAAGGAGATGTTCTTAAGAACTGGACTGCTGCACCATCGAGGGCCCGTTGAGTTCCTGGGTAGCCTGGCAATTAGCATCACTTATTTTAAAGCAATTTTATGAGCATCTAAGACATTTTTAGTATTTTGTTTTGAACGTATTTTGTTTTAAAATAATTGCTCAAGTCATCGAGCCGTACTTGTTTGACATTTTCAAGATTTATTTAATGCTTTGTTATTTTTAGTATTTATTATTATTCTTTACATTTTCTCTCTACAACGTTATTATTACTTATCCCGATGAACCTACGACTGTGATATGTAATGAGATAATGCAACATAAGGATAGTGATTCAGAGGATCTAGAAGATGATATAATACCCGAGGAAATTGTCAGAGAAATGGAAAACTTTGAAAACAAGCCTATGTCTAAATTGGATGAGACTGAGACAATTGACTTAGGAGATTCCGAAACAGTCAAGGAAACAGGTGTAAGCATTCATCTACCACTGTCAGAGAAGGAAGAATACATCTGGTTCCTGAAAGAGTATGAAGATATTTTTGCATGGTCCTATGATGATATGACTAGTTTGAGCTCATCCATAGTGGCTCACAAGCTACCTACCGATCCCATGTGTCCACCTGTAAATAGAAACTCAAAAAATTCAAGCCAGATATAAGTTTGAAAATAAAAGAGGAAGTCACTAAGCAAATCAAAGCCAAGGTTCTCAGGGTAGTTGAGTATCCGACTTGGCTGGCCGACATCGTGCCAGTCCCAAAAAAAGACGGAAAGGTCAGAGTGTGTGTCGACTATCGAGATTTAAACAGAGCAAATCCCAAAGATGATTTCCCATTGCCCAATATACAGATACTGATCGACAACTGTGCCAAGCATGAACTCCAGTCTTTTGTGGATTGCTTCGCGGGGTATTATCAGATCTGGATAGATGAAGAGGATACCGAAAAGACAGCTTTTATCATACCATGGGGAGTGTATTGCTATTAAATGATGTTGTTTGTCCTGAAGAATGCTGGAGCCACTTACATGAGAGCTATGACAACTATTTTCCATGACATGATACACAAGGAAATAGAGGTGTATGTGGATGATGTCATCATCAAATCTAGAAAAAGCACAGATCATATAGCAGACTTAAAGAAATTCTTCGATCGACTTCGAAGATACAATCTGAAATTGAATCCCGCAAAGTGTGGGAGTCCCCGCCGGGAAATTTCTAAGATTCATCGTCAGCCGCCGAGGGATTGAATTGGACTCGTCAAAGGTCAAAGCTATCCAAGACTTGCCACCTCCGAAGAACATGAAAGATGTGATGAGTTTCTTAGGGAATCTCAACTACATCAGCCATTTCATAGCACAATCAACTGTGATCTGTGAATCGATTTTCAAAATGTTGAAGAAAGATGCTGCAACAAGTTGGACTGAAGAATGTCAGAAAGCCTTCGACAAAATCAAGAAATATTTTTGTTCTTGTCCCACCGGAACCCGTGAGACCTTTGTTGCTTTATTTATCCATACTAGATGGGGCTTTTGGTTGTGTTCTAGGACAACACGATAAGACGGGAAGAAATGAGCATGCCATATATTATCAGAGTAAGAAATTCACGCCCTATGAAGCACGGTACTCTTTGCTGGAGCGCACCTGCTGTGCTTTGACATGGATAGCTCAAAAGTTGAGGCACTACTTCTGTGCCTACACCACATATGTCATATCAAGGATGGATCCATTAAAATACATGTTCTAGAAACCCATGCCTACGGGAAAGTTAGCAAAATGGCAGATATTACTGAGTGAGTTCGACATCATCTATGTAACTCAGAAGGCGGTCAAAGGACAAGCGTTGGCAGATCATTTGGCAGAAAATCCTGAAGACGGAGAATACGAACCCTTGAAAACGTATTTTCCTGACGAGGAAGTATCATTCATAGGAGAAGATATCACTGAAGCATATGAGGGTTGGAATGTTCTTTGATGGATCTACAAACTTCAAAGGAGTGGGTATCAGAGTTGTCTTAGTGTCAGAAATAGGCCAACACTATCCAATATCCGCAAAACTCAGGTTTCCATGTACTAACAATATGGCAGAATATGAGGCCTGCATCTTAGGACTCAAGTTATCCATTGACATGAATGTTCAGGAATTGCTGGTGATGGGAGATTCCGACCTTTTGATACATCAAGTTTTAGGAGAATGGGCTACAAAGAATACCAAAATATTGCCATATTTGTACTGTGTACAAGAGCTGATCAAGAGGTTCACGAAGATAGAGTTTAAACATGTTCCGAGGATTCAAAATGAGTTCGCAGATGCATTGGCCACTTTGTCTTCCTTGATACAACACCCAGACAAGAACTTCATCAATCCTATCCCAATAGGAATTCATAAACAACCGGCTTATTGTGATCATGTTGAAGAAGAAAGTGACGTGAATCCTTGATTCCACGACATCAAAGAATACTTGGCAAAGGGAGAGTATCCGGAACATGCAACTCATACTCAGAAGCACACACTCCGAAGGTTAGCCAACTATTTCTTTCAAAGCGGAGGAATTCTATACAGAGGACTCCAGACCTGGGATTATTACGGCGTGTCGACGCCAAGGAAGCATCCAGATTGCTTGAGGAAATATATGCCGGAACCTGCGGACCGCACATGAATGGCTTTGTCTTAGCCAAGAAAATACTAAGAGCAAGATATTTCTAGATGACTATGGAAACAGACTGCATCAAGTATTTCCAGAAATGTCACCAGTGCCAGATACATGCTGATATGATATGAGTGCCACCCAATGAACTCAATACAACAAGTGCACCCTGACCTTTCTCCGCTTGGGGGATGAATGTCATCGGTCCAATCGAACCTGCTGCTTCAAATGGGCATAGGTTCATTCTAGTAGCCATAGACTATTTCACAGAATGGGTTGAAGCCACATCTTACAAGGCTGTAACTAAAAAGGTCGTTGTAGATTTTGTTCGGGATCGCATTATTTGTCGATTCGGGGTGCCAGAATCAATCATCACCGACAACGCCGCCAACCTTAACAGTGATCTGATGAAGGCCATGTGTGAGACCTTCAAGATCAAGCATAAGAATTCCACAGCATACATGCCGTAAATGAATGGAGATGTAAAAGCCGCCAATAAGAACATCAAGAAGATACTGAGGAAAATGGTAGATAATTACAAACAATGGCATGAGAGGCTACCATTTGCTTTGCTTGGATATCGTACCATGGTTCGCACATCAACATGGGAAACTCCTTACCTGCTGGTCTATGGTACTGAAGTTGTTATTTCTGCCGAAGTGGAAATCCCTTCTTTGAGAATCATACAAGAAGCTGAGCTCAGCTATGCAGAATGGGTACAAAGCAGCTATGAACAACTGGCCCTCATTGATGGAAAAAGGATGAACGCAGTATGTCACGGTCAACTCTACCAGAACAGAATGGCAAGAGCTTTCAACAAAAAGATTAGACCAAGGCAATTCACACCGGGGTAGTTGGTGCTAAATTTCCCACATCAAGATGAAGCTAAAGGGAAATTTTCACCCAATTGGCAAGGTCCCTACATGGTTCATCGAGTATTAAAAGAAGGAGCACTTATACTTGCAGAAATGAACGGAGATATTTGGCCAAATCCTATCAACTCAAGCGCAGTTAAGAGATACTATGTTTAGGATTGTTTACATTTCTTCATTTGATGTAACTGAACTACGCTTGACCTAATTCCCATTTAAGAGGGGATACATAGGCAGCCCTGTGGGTTCGGTCACATCTTAATAAAATCTTCATTTTCGCCATGATCCGAAAGTAGGACAGAATTTTGAGGAAGATCCTCAAAATTCTGAAGTAAGTCCAGCCAACTTCGTCATATGCGGAACCGTCAAAGGGTTCCATTTAAACTGGGGCAGAATTTTGAGGGGGACCCTCACAATTCTAAAGCAAGGAGGTCGCAATGTCTCTAAAATATGTCACAGTCATCGGTTCATCTAAATTACATGATATTGCATACTACTATATTTCAAAAAACTATATTCATCAAATGCATGCATATGTTTTCGAAAACTTTATTTCTGTAACAACCAGATGTTACCAAGGGTAACTCAAATAGGATCTCAAGGCAGGAGCAAAGATAGAACAAGAAAACAAAAGCGCGAACCAACCTTCCCCCACAGAACTCACGATTTTTCTTTAGATGCAGGCACAATAAGACAACGATATCCGTAGACATATCAAGTCACTGCCTTCAAGACAACAAATTATCTAGCGCAAACATCTCCAGCTAAGAAATACTTTACTTCCTCACTATCACTCATCGTTTTCTTGTATGAGGCTAAGCACTGCCTCCCTTCTTGTATAAGGCTAAGCATTGTCTTTCCCTACATGAGACTAAGAATTGTCTCTTCCTCTGCATGAGGCTAAGCATTGCCCCCCTTCTTGCATAAGGCAAAGTATTCTTTCCCTGTATGAGACTAAGCATTGTCTCCTCTTCTTGCATGAGGCTAAGCTTGCCTCCCTAATTGCATAAGGCTAAGCACTGCCCTTCCCTGCATGAGACTAAGCATTGTCTCCTCTTTGCATGAGGCTAAGCACTGTCTCCCTTCTTGCATAAGGCTAAGCACTGCCTTTCCCGCATGAGACTAAGCATTGTCTCTTTCTTTGCATGAGGCTAAGCACTGCCTCCCTTCTTGCATAAGGCTAAGCACTACCTTTCCCTGCATGAGACTAAGCATTGTCTCCCTCTTTGCATGAGGCTAAGCATTGCCTTTCCTGCATGAGACTAAGCATTGTCTCTTTCTTTTCATGAGGCTAAGCACTACCTCCCTTCTTGCATAAGGCTAAACATTGCCTTTTCCTCAAGATTAAATACTATCTCCACTGCGCTACTTAAGACCTAGCATTATCCCTCTCTTCGCCTAGGGCTAAGCACTGCCCTCATCTTACACAAGACTAAGCCTTGTTTTGTCTCACCTTTGCATGTGACCAAGTGTCATAATTTTGCATTTCATGGTCTGAAACATCGCCATTTTGTCCAAAGGCGTCATAGTTCGAAGGCATCATCCTCATAGCCGGAAGACACCATTCCATGGCCTGAGGATATCAAAGTGCACATCATCATTCAAAGGCGTCATAGTCCAGAGGCACCATCCTCATGGCCCAAGGATATCATTTCACTTGCGAAATCCTTATTACACGATTCATGGCCCAGGACGTCATAGTCTAAGGACATCATCCTCATCTTCCAAAGACAACTTTCATGGTCCGAAGGGAATTTGCATCATGTTTAAATTCTCGAAATAATCCATATATACTTGTATGCATCATGTTCTAAGTTTTGCAGGTAATCCAGAAAGTAACCGTTCTTCAAACGGGAGAAATCTTCGCTTCGGTTTCCGTTCATAACGTTCACATCCCGCAGTTGTTTCAACGTAACCAACCACCATCAATTACCCGCCTTTTACTCTATGACCGTTCAGATAATTGCTTTATGATACATCCGTAACGTTTCAGAGTCACATTCATGATTTCACATAAATTCATCTGACACTGTCCTACCCAAAAGAACCTTTTCCAAAACATACGACCATTCCTATAACAATTCCATCGGTTTCGTTTACCGTTGGATCCATAACTACACACAACCTGATTCCCATAACACTAGGGATATGTAGGCAACTCAGGAACCAGGGTTAGACTCCCATTTTTTCCAAATCACATCATCCCTTATTAAATTCGGCCAAAATTGGTCATCATTTTCTTTACCCGACAACTCTTTCATCATTCTCGGGTAAAGAGGGGCAGCTGTTGATACCCAATTTTGCCCTCATATTTTTCAAATAAGTGTGTATACTTTCAAAAATATCATTTTGCATCATTATTTAATGTACAAGATTTATGCAAGCATTTTCTACAATTTTTCATAATTTTAAAGCTTTAAAATCAATTTTCTTGCATTTAAATTGTTCAAATATTTATTAATTACCCTTTAAATTATTTTGTGATGACTCAATCATCCAATTTATTATTTTTCACCCATATATATGCTTCATGATATTTTACTTTGTTTTAAATAATTATAATTTGTATTTTTAGGGTATTTACATAATTTTGCAATAATAGCCTATGCGCTATGCATAATTATATTTTTTTTTTACATTATTTGGGCTAAAATCACATTTTTATATTTTCATAATGTTAAGTTATTATTTTTAATCTTTTTATTGCACAAGTAGTATTTTATTATCTATTAATTATTTTTATAAATTATTTTTAAAAAAATAATTTTTCATGTATTTAATTGATAGCCCAATGTAAGACCAATTTCGGACCAATTCAATGGCCCAAACACCCAAATCTCTGGCCCAACCCCCCAAGCCCAATCCAAATGACCCTTTATCCCTGACCCAGTCCAATAACCCGCCCCAGCCATTTTTTTAATCTTGGCCGTTGATCTCTTAAGATCAACGGCCCATAATCAACCCCTCCTTTTAATTACCCTAGACTTGAAACCCTAACCCCATTATCCCTGAGACAGCGCCTTTGAATCCTCTCTTCTCCTCGCCTCCGAAACCCTAGCCGACCTCTCAATTTTCTCCAAATCTGTCTCAATCATGGATTCTTTCCATGATTTCCTCACCTTTTATGTGTTATCTCGGTACTACTTGCAAAGATATGGTATCACTTAGTACTTGCCTAAACAAGGCAAGTACTATCTCTTAGAATTCGGCAATTCAACTTCAATCGCTTGAATCTGGACAGTATTTAGTCCATATACATCACGACCATGGCTATATGGGTCCGATTAGCCAAGATTTTTGGCCAATCTTCAATTTCTGTCAACTAGGGTTTACCTTATTTTTTCCCCAATCCGATTTTTATTGATTATGTATGTTATTACTTCCTTATTTGTGTTTGATTTTACAGTTTTCCTTGTTTACTTGTTCAATTCCTATCACTATATAAACCCCTCCCCATTCCCCTTTGATTGAGACTGGAATCGCTAATTTTTCACTAATAATTGGAGCTTTGTTCTGCTATTCCCTCATTCCCTTGATCTGTATTCTGTTTTTGGCCGGCTGAAAGCCAAGGCCACTAAGATTCTATTATTCAACCTTCTCTTGGTTGCCCGGGGTTCCTTTGAAGCTCTTGGGAACTTTGACGCATTAAGATTCTAGGTTCCTGTGGAATTTTATTCTTTATTATTGTCCGTTTAACTGGTAAGTCACTTGACCTTTCGCAATTTCGTTTTTATGTGTCTGTGATTTGCATATTTTCTCACTTCTAAAATTCATATCTTAATGTGTTTCTGGGCTACTCTTGTGTGCAACTCTGCTAGCTTTACAGTAGTTTTAAGTCTCTTTAGCATAATGTTGCTAGCTCTGAAACATGCTTATGCCTAATTTGAGTAATTTAGATTCTCTTAAGTCCGTTTAGCCAATGTGTTCTGAGCTACTTCTGTGTGTGACCTTTACACTTATTTGAACCTCTTTAGTATCAAAGTCTACCTAAAACTGTCAATTTTGTTATTTGAATGTGCTTTATCTGAATAATTTGGACTTTCTTTAGTTAATTAGTCTATTGTGTCAGTACCTGAACGCCTACATTTACTATCTGACATGAATCTCTGTAATGGTAATTTTGCATATGTAGTGTGTTCTAATCTGTGTTAAGACCCTTTTCTATCAACCATGACTGGCTCCCTTGTTAATATGTCCATCAGCATGTTTTTGGCTCATTTGATTCACTATCCCTTCAGTAGTAATTGTCCTAATTTGTACTTCCCTGCCATGTCTGGTGCTGTTTCTTAATGTGAGTTAACATGGCCATCTTGTAACATTAGGATGTATGCTTAGCATAATTTCCAACCATGTTTCAACTTGTTTGGTATCATGCACCCATGTATGATAATCTTTTGTAATCCTGCAAACTTGTTTCTCCCATAACCTTTTCAATATGATTCTGCCTATGTGTTGTTTTGCTAAGTGATGAACCTATTTCTAAGCCTTGTTGGCCTTTTGATTAACTGTTCTATGTTTTAAAATTTGCTATGTCTGCTTCCTAAAACTAAGTACAATTCTATCCCTTAACCATTGTCCACTCTCCCTCACTTGTTACCTATGCTATCTTGAACTTCTCATTCTTAGTCGGCTGAAAGCCAAGGCTACCAAGGCTCTTACTACTGACCTCCCTAGTGTGAGCACTGCTCGGGGTCTATTTGAGACCCTTGTGAACTTTGACACACTAGGATTTAGGTCTTTAGTCACTCTCTGAAACTTGAACTACCCCGCTCAACCATTTCTCCCTATTATCTGCTGAATATCTAAGTGATTCCATGCTGGTTAGTTTGCCTACAACAACAGCTACCAGCCGATCATTCAGATAGCTCCCTATGAGGCATTATATGGTAGGCGGTGCCGATTGCCAGTTGGATGGTTCGAGCCGAGGGAGGCGGTGTCGATCGACTTCGCACAGCTCGGTCCAAGCAGAAGAGTTATGCCGACCGTAGAGTTCGTGATGTTTCATTCATGGTCAGAGAGAGAGTGTTGCTTCGGGTATCACTCATGAGGGTGTGATGAGGTTCGTAAAGAAGGGCAAGTTGAGCCCTAGGTATATCGGGCCTTTTGAGATTATTGAGATAGTGGGAGAGGTGGCTTACAGGCTTGCGTTGCCACCGGGTTCATCAACAGTTCATCCGGTGTTCCATGTGTCCATGCTCCGGAAGTATCACGACGATCAGTTCCATTTGTTAGATTTCAGCTCTGTCGAGTTGGACAAGGATTTGACTTACGAGGAGGAGCCGGTGGCTATTCTTGCCCGACAGGTTCGTTAGTTGAGGTCGAAGAGTTATCCTTCAGTCCGAGTGTAGTGGAGAGGTCAGCCAGTCGAGGCAGCTACTTGGGAGTCCGCGTCAGACATGCAGAGTAGATATCCCCACATGATCACAGCCCAGGTACTTTTCTATGTCCGTTCGAGGACGAACGATTATTTTATAAGTGGAGAATGTGATGACCCAATAGGTCATCTTATGTTATAGAACCTAATTCGGCTCTTTGAAGCCATAAATACCTCATTCTAGCCATCCTCGTTATGCGTACGCAGTCCGAGTGTTTTTTCGGAAAGCTTTTATGTTAAAAACTGAGAAAATATAATTTTTCTTTCTTAAAATCCATTTGAATTGACTTCGGTCAACGTTTTCAGCAAACAAACCCGGATTCGTATTTTGACGGTCCCGGTGGGTCCGTATCGTGATTTGGGACTTGGGCGTATGACCGGAATCGAATTCAAAAGTCCCTAGCCTGAGTTATCGGACTTTGTTGAAATTGGAAAGTTTGACCAATATTTGACTTTATTGATATCGGGTCCGTATTTTAGTTTCGGAACCCGGTGTAGGTCCAATACTATATTTATGACTTATTTGTCAAATTTGGGGAGAAACAGAGTTAGTTTGACGTGATTCGGACGTCCGGTTGCAAAATTTATAAGTTGATGAGTTTTTTTTGAAAATTTCCTTTGATTTGATGCTAAATTCATAGTTCTAGGTGTTATTTTGGCGATTTGATTGCGCGAGCAAGTGCGTATGATATTTTTAGACCCGAGTGCATATTTGCTTTAGAGCCCCGAGGGCTCGGGTGAGTTCTGGATAGGCTACATAGTGAAATTGGACTTAGAAACATTGTTGGTGTGTTTCAGTTCTGGTGTAGGCCTCTGATCTTGCAATTGCAAGGTCAGGCTTCGCATTTGCGACAAATCCTTCGCATTTGCGAAGAGGGGTGGGTCAATACTGAGTTCGCATTTGCGATCATTTGGTGGCAATTGCAAGGAGGCCACTGTTCGCATTTGTGAACAAGTCATTGCAATTGCGATAATAGCAGGAACTATGAGACTTCGCATTTGCGAAGAAAAACTTGGCATTTTCGGGGTTCGCAATTGCGAACCCTCAGTCGCAATTGCGACACCTGCAACTGGTCTAATAGCTGAAAGAAGGGATTTTCTCTCATTCTTCAAATTTTCAAAACAAGAAAACCCTAGAGGCAATTTTTTCAAAGAACTCCTCTTCCCCAAATCATTGGTAAGTGATTCTAAACTAGTTTCTTTCAATCTTTCAGTACATTTCCTAAGATTTCAACCTAAAATCTTGTGTTTTCATGGTGGAAATTGGGGGTTTTGGTAGAATTAGGGATTTTTGTAAAATGAGGACTTAGACCTTAAATTGAGGTCGGATTCAAAAACAAATCACATAACTGGGCTCGGGGGTGAATGGGTAATCGGGGTTTGGTTTGAATTTCAGGATTGGACCAAGCGGGCCCCGGGGTTGACTTTTGTTGATTTTTTCAATAATGACCTAAATTGAATCCTTTGCAATCGTGGGTAGTTCACAAGGCTTAATTTGTATCATTTAGTTGGTAATTTGTAGATTCTATTGGTTAGGAGGCTTGTTTGAGAGGAAAAGCTGTGATTGAGCTTTGAGTGGACTTTTGGAGCGAGGTAAGTGTCGTGGTTAACATTGACTTGAGGGATTAGGACTTGTTTGTCTATTTGCTACATGTTTAAATGTTGGATACAACGTATATATGAGGTGACGAGTACTTATGCGTTGTTGTCGGCTAAAGCATGCGGGTGGGATTTGTTCCTTATTGTTTATGCTTACTTTGATCTTGTTATCCATGCTTAGACTAGTTACTTACTAAATTGATCGTTCTTATCGTATTTACGGGCTTTTGTGATAATTGAGTATTGATTCCAAAGTTGAGATTTGGTATTGTGGAACCATTGTTAAAGTAAGGCTTGTTCTTGTTGATTCTATCTCCCTGCTATTACTTGTTCATTGTTATGTGGTAAGGGAGAGTGTTAATGGACGAAGGGTGATGCCGTGCCATATTATGAGAGTTAATGCACGAAGGGTGATGCCGTGCCATATTATGAGCGTTAATGCACGAAGGGTGATGCCGTGCCATGTTATGAGAGTTAATACATGAAGGGTGATAGCGTGCCATATTATGAGCATTAATGCACGAAGGGTGATGCCGTGCCATGTTATGAGAGTTAATGCACGAAGGGTGATGCCGTGCCGTATCTATTGGTTTTCATTGTGAGGTTGAGAGTAAAGGCACGAAGGGTGATACCGTGCAATTTTCTTTATTGTGCTTAATTGTTTCCACTGGTTAAAGGCATATTGACTATTTTGGTTATCATTTCCGTTGTATTTCTCGTATCTTGTATCCCCTTTAGCATGTCCCCCTCCCAATAGTACATGTTTAGCTGTTATTGTTATTTTCGTGTACGTATATTGTTATCTGCACACGTTTATTACGTGGGTGTCTTGTCATAGCCTCGTCACTACTTCGTCGAGGTTAAGCTTGACACTTATGAATACATGGGGTCGGTTGTAATCATACTACACTCTGTACTTCTTGTGCAGATTTTGGTACCAGTCCTAGCTGATCGTGAGGCTTAGCAACTTGGACTTGCTTATTGGAGACTCAAGGTCCACAAACCTTGGAGTCCCCTTCTATCTCCCCTATTTTACTGTTTCTTTTCATTCAGAACAGTTGTATTTCTTTCAGACTCTGTTTGTAGAAAATCTTAGAAGCTCGTGAGTTATGACTCCAGATCTGAATTTGTATTAGATATTATGGGCTTTATATTATTCCGCATTTCAGTTTTTAGCTTCTATTTTGGTTTAATTAATTATGTTATTGAAATTGACTAAATTTGGTTTAAAGAATCCTCTAACACTGGCTTGCCTAACAAGTGAAATGCTAGGCGCCATCACGGCCCCGAAGGTAGGAATTCCGGGTTGTGACATAAAGATTGATGTTAAATTGCTAAAGGCTTTAACATGTAAAAAGGTTGTTTATTTAATTTTTGTTCAAATGGTTTAGATTTTCTATTAATGCTATGATTTGATAAAAAATTGATCCTTCGAGGCTACTGTGCTATGAATCTATTTTTGGAGTATCAAATGTTTTGGGAGTTACTTGTGTTCACCAAGATTGGATCCGGATATATTGTGTTCGTCGTCATGACACTATACGTGCCAGTGTAGGCGTTGATGGCCACTTTGTGGTATAGAATACGACTGTGTGCTCTCTCTCGAGAGGGTACTATTTTGTGCTATTATTATCATGGATGAGTCGATTCGTACGACACTACAATGAGATGACCTAAGAAAGTAGGGTATATGATACTTGCCGCTAGGTACATAACTTAGCTGACCTTCTTGTGTCGGTGATGGTATAGTACTCCCAATGAAAGGTTAGGATGGTTTTCGTATGTTTACGCCTAAGAAGCCGAAAGTGATTTCAATGACTTAAAGAAAATGGAATAATTTTATATGATTTTATTCAAAATCTTGGATTGATATAAATATTTTAAAAGTTTATTTTATGGGTTATGTTTCACTTGTCTTTTATTTAAAATGATAAATATCATGAATTGATAAAAAAAAGTTATCGTTTTATATCTAATATTGGTGCATTATTTTTATAAAGTTTGTCCCAAGAACTTAAGTTAGAGAGAGTCTATAACACTTATTGAGTACCATCGTGGTGTACTCAGCCCTTAGGGACCCTTGTTCAGGGTCCCATTTTCTTTACGTGTTTCAAGATAAGGTGTGACGTGATGTGTGGACAGGACATCTGATGACTCACTTTTCGAGGTATGATGAAGTACCACTTTTATCTCGTGGTAGCTATCATGTTATTTCTTATTTTCTTTTATTGGAATTATTCCAAGCGGTAGTTCTATTCTTTGGTATAGAGACTCCATAGATAGTTGTGTTGGATGTAAAAATAGTGTTGTGGATAAAGGAATAAAATTGGATTATATCATTTTTATGAAAAGTTTTATGTAAGATTTTGGAAATAAAAATAATATTCTATGACTTAATTTGAAAATGTACAAGATTTTCAATTGGCTTCCGCAATTATATTTGGTTTGACATATGGGTTGGTTCGCTCGGGTCGGGTAGTGTGCCAGGTGCTGGTCACGTAGATTTGGGTCGTGATAAACTTGGTATCAGAGCACTAGGTTCTAAGTAGAGTCCTAGAAAGTCTATGGAGCCGTGTCAAGTAGAGTTCCTCTTATCAGTGTGTTGCTGGCCACAATTATATCGGCGAGGCTGCAATGACATCTAGGGAGTTTCACTTTCTTCTTACTCTAGATCGTGCGTTTGTGGTTGAAGTGAGAGTCTGGATTCTAGATTATATTGATTACCTGTTGTGGCAGATATAGAAGTGATGAGAATAAAGCTCAAGGTTCAAGTTATAATACAAGATGTTTGGGCTAATAGCCAGAAAGCGTCAGATTATCCAAAATGGAATGATAGGTTGAGAATAGATTGGAACCGATACAGTCAACACATATGACTTTGGTGAATAAGAATTATCAGTCGAATACTGAGAAATCGTGGAAGAAAACAAGGTGATGATGTCAGCTAGTACTATCAGGATGGTGTCAGGACTTATAAAGAATTTACTAAAGGATGCGAATAAGGGCACCTATGGTAGACCCTAAACTTCAATTCAAGATTGTTGGTCAAGATGTTGGAATGACTGTTTAATATGATAATCACCATTAACGAGTTTAACAAAGGTACAAAAAAGTAATACTGTAAATGAAGAGGCTGGATCTTAAATTATTATAACAAGATATAGAGAGGTGTTATGGATTTAATTGATAAGTGAATGTGAATCAGTCAAGTTTGTGGGGAACATAATCAGACTCATAAGAAGTATGGCATAGTTAAGACAGTGTCAATAATGACCAAATACACCTTCCCAAAAGAAAAGAAAAAAAAGACTTTCTTGATCATCGTAACAGGGAATGTTACAAGACGTGAGAGATGACCCTTAATTATACTAGAGATCGGGTTTCACCTGAGCATGATAGGCTATCGTCATGATGGTGTCATATGTAATAGAAGTGACACACAAGAAATAATGTGCCACGTGTAAGTACGAGTTGAGAATAGACGAATCATGCCATATGTAAAATATGGGTATGAGAATCTTGAGTACCTCCATATTATGAATGTGGTACAACTAACAATTCAATCTCTAATGATGCATACCAAGGTATGCGAGGATAAAGTACGTGAATTTAAATGGGTAAGCGTAAAAATATTAAGGCATGAGATGCACAAAAGGCGTAATCTTGGAGGTTATAAGAAGCAATATAAGTTGTTAGAGAAGGGGAAAATGACTTGGAATGATAATCTTGAGTTTGTCTAGTCGAGGTATGTCTTATTTTATTCTGTTGAACTGATGAAAATTGAGAATTTCCAAGAATAATCTCAAAACAACTCTATATGTGCCCAAAAAAAAGAGAGCAGTTAACTTGTGATTGAATGGATCCTTATGATTGAAGATGAATAAATATTGAAATGGCATACGGACTAAGTTAAAGTTATTAGAAAGTTATACATATAATGTGTACGACGTAAGACTAATAAAGAATTAAAAACGATTATGGTACGAATTTGGAAATTGAGAAGTTACAAGAATTCTAAGGCTACATGATAGTGTCACCAATCCCTAACATGATATGTATGGACGAGGTCAATGATACCATGAAGAATGAAAAAATATGCAAGTATATATTTATTATATGAAACATGTTAATGTAAATATATGGTATTAGGTATGGCCAAAAGAGTTTGCATTATGATGAAGATATGAGGTAATAAGACCCTACAAGCATGATATCTTTATCATAAGTATTAGCCTACTAGGTGGGATTCCATCAAAATAAAGTTTTATGAAAGGACTTACGAGGAAGAAATATAATTTCAGAGATATATACTATATATATATATATATATATATATATATATATATATATATATATATATATATATATATATATATATATAGAGAGAGAGAGAGAGAGAGAGAGAGAGAGAGAGAGAGAGAGAGAGAGAGAGAGAGAGAGAGAGAGAGAGAGAGAGAGAGAGAGAGAGAGAGAAAGATAGATTGCATATTTATTATATTTAGCATTGTGAAGATGGTATATGTTGTGAAAAGTTATATAATGATAAGTGGATTTAACCTAAGGGAATCACACTTGTTCAGCATATTTAAGCATGAGATGAGAGGCGCAGGGTAGTCGTACTTGCTAGAATTGTATTAGAGCTTAGATTGAAAGGTGAAATGTTAGAAGAGATTTCAACGGTAGAGTGAACATGAAATAGTAAAGTGCTAACTATAATGATGTCGTAAGGGAGGAAAATAATGGCACTTAACAATATATGTTGCATCTAGTAGCGACGTGATACTTGCATACGAAAATGAACAAAGAAAGTTCATATGAGTATAACCAATCTATCTTATTGTCAGAATATTGAGCATTTCAACATAATGATGAAATAAAATTCAAGGTATGATGAAAGATTGAAGCAATAAAGGTGCTGATACCCCTACTATTGATTCTGTTCCAGTAGTGCGAGACTTTCCGAATGTGTTTCCTGCATACCCACTGGGCATGCCAACCGACAGGGTTATTGACTTGGTGCCGAGCACTCAGCCCATTTCTATTCCTTTGTATCGTATGGCACCAATTGATTTGAAGGAATTGAAAGAGAAGCTTCAGGAACTTCATGATAGGGGGTTCTTGATAGGGGGTTTATTAAGCCTAGTGTGTTGCCTTGGGGTGCACTAGTTCTGTGTGTGAAGAAGAATGATGGTACTTTACGGATATACATCGACTAGGCATTTGAACAAAGTTACATTCAAGGACAAATATCCTTTTCTGCGCATTGATGATTTATTTGACTATATTCAGGGAGCGAGGGTGTTCTTTAAGATTGATTTGAGGCCTAGATATAACTAGTTGAAGATTCAGGACTCGGATATTCTGAAGGCGGCATTCAGGACCCGCTATGGTCACTATGAGTTCCTTGTGATGTCTTTCGGGCTGACCAATGCCCCATCATCATTCATGCATCTGATGAACATTGTATATTAGCCATATCTTGACTCGTTTGTCATAGTGCTCATTGATGATATCATGGTTTACTCACGTAGCGAGGATGAGTATACATAACATTTGAGGATGGTACTATAGAGGCTGATGGAGGAGAAACTTTATGCCAAGTTCTCCAAATGTGAGTTTTAGCTTAGTTTGGTGGCGTTCTTTGGGCACGTGGTGTACAGTGAGGGGATTAAGGTAGATCCAAAGAAGATAGAGGCGGTTCAGAGTTGGCCCAGACCTTCCTCAGCTACTGAGATTCAGATCTTTCTCGGCTTGGCCGATTATTATCGTCGCTTCGTGGAGGGTTTCTCGTCTATTGCAGCGCCTTTGACCAAACTGACCCAGAAGGGTGCTCCATTCAGGTGGTCAGATGAGTGTGAGGAGATCTTTCAGAAGTTCAATACTGCATTGACCACAACTCTAGTTCTAGTTTTGCGTTCAACTTCTGGCTCTTATACAATGTATTGTGATGCTTCTCTGATTGGTATTGGGTTTGTCTTGATGTAGGAGGGTCGAGTGATTGCTTATGCTTCGCGCCAGTTGAAGTCCCATGAGAATAACTACCCTGTTCATGATTTGGAGTTGGCAACCATCGTTCATGTATTGAAAATTTGGAGGCATTATCTCTATGTTGTGTGTTGTGAGGTATTTACGGATCATCAGAGTCTCCAGCACTTGTTCAAACAAAAGAATCTAAATTTGAGGCAACATAGATGGTTGGAGCTGCTAAAGGATTATGTTACCATTTTGTATAATCCCGGGAAGGCCAAAGTGGTGACCGATGCTTTGAGTATAAATGCGGTGAGTATGGGTAGCCTTGCATTTATTCTTGTTAGTGAGAGACCGCTTACAACTGTTGTTCAGGCCTTGGCTAATCAGTTCATGAGATTAGATGTTTCAGAGCCCAGTTGGGTTCTAGCTTGTGTGGTTTCTCGGTCTTCCTTATATGATCGCATTAGAGAGCGCCAGTATGATGATCCCCATTTGTTTGTCCTTAAGGACACAGTTCAGCACGGTGATGCCAAGGATGTTACTATTGGAATGATAGGGTGTTGAGTATGCAGGGTCCGATTTGTGTGCCTAATGTAGATGTGCTACGTGAGTTGATCCTTGAGGAGGCCCACAGTTTGCAGTATTCCATTTATCTGGGTGCCACGAAGATATACCTGGACTTGAGGTAACACTATTGGTGGAGGATGTTGAAGAAAGATATAGTGGGGTTTGTAGCTCGGTGACTAAACTGTCAGCAGGTGAAGTACGGGCATCAGAGACCGGGCAGATTGCTTCAGAGGCTTGAGATTCTGGAGTAGAAATGGGAGCGTATCACCATGGATTTTGTAGTTGGGCTCCCATGGACCTCGAGGAAGTTTGATGCTATTTGGGTGATTGTGGATCGATTGACCAAGTCCATGCATTTCATTCTAATTGGGACTACTTATTCTTCGGAGCGGTTAGATGAGATCTACATCCACGAGATTGTTCGCCTTTACATTGTGCCGATGTCCATCATTTCATATCGTGGCACGCAATTTACATCCCAGTTTTGGATAGCAGTGCAGCGAGAATTAGGCGCACAGGTTGAGTTGATTACAATCTCCACCCTCAAACGGACGAACAGTCCGAGCGCACTATTTAGACATTAGAGGATATGCTACGTGCTTGTGTCATAGATTTTGGGGGTTCTTGGGATCAGTTTCTGTCGCTCGTAGAGTTTGCCTACAACAACAGCTATCAATCGAGTATTCAGATGGATCCGCATGAGGCTTTGTATGGGAGACAGTATTGGTCTCCGGTGGGATATTTTGAGCCGGGTGAGACTAGGCTGTTGGGTACTGACTTAGTTTAGGATGCATTGGACATGGTTAAGTTGATTCAGGATCGGTTTCGCATGACGTAGTCTAGGTAGAAGAGTTATGCCGATCGGAAGGTTTGTGATGTTGCTTACATGGTGGGGGAGAAGGTACTTCTCAAAGTTTCACCCATGAAGGGTGTTATGAGGTTCGGGAAGAAGGGCCAATTGAGCCCTCGGTACATTGGCCTATTTGAGGTACTTCAGAGGATTGGAGAGGTGGCTTACAAGCTTGCCTTTCCGCTTAGTCTGTCGAGTGTTTATCCAGTGCTTCATATTTCTATGCTCCGGAAGTATGTTGGCGATTCGTCTCATGTTTTGGACTTCAGCACAGTTCAGTTGGATGGTGATTTGACTTATGATGTGGAGCCGGTGGCCATTTTGGATCGACAGGTTCGAAAGTTGAGGTCAAAGAACATAGCTTCAGTGAAGGTACAATGGAGAGGTCAGCCAGTTGAGGAGGCTACTTGGGAGACCGAGCGATGCAAAGCAGATATCCACACCTATTTGAGACTCCAGGTATGTTTCTAGACCCGTTCGAGGACGAACGTTTGTTTAAGATGGGGAGGATGTAACGACCCGGCTGGTCGTTTTGAGTATTGTAGCCCCGTTCCCCCATTTACTGCTTCTTTTATACTCAATTGTCATTATGTGACTTGCCAGGGTAGTTGTTTCGGTTCCGGGGATATTCCGGAATGAGTTAAGACACTTAGTCTCAAGGTTGGAAGCTTAAGTTGAAAATATTGACCGAATGTTGACTTATGTATAAATGGATCCGGAATAGAGTTTTGATGTTCTGATAGCTCTATTGGGTGATTTGGGATTTAGGAATGTGTCCGTATAGTAATTTGGAGGTCCGTGGTTGATTTAGGCTTAAAATGGCGAAAGTTGAAAAATTAGAAGTTTGGAAAATTGAGAAGTTTGACTGAGAGTTGAATTTGTGGTTACTGGCACAAAATTTCATTCCAGAAGTTAGAATAGGTCCGTTGTGTCATTTATGACTGATGTATAAAATTTGAGGTCAATCGGACATGATTTGATAGGTTTCGGCATCGATTGTCGAAGTTGGAATTTCTTAGTTTTTGTTAAGCTTGAATTGAGGTGCGATTCGTGTTTTTGATTTTGTTTGACGTGATTTGAGGCCTCGACTAAGTTCGTATCGTGTTTTAGGACTTTTTTGTATGTTTGGTTGAGGTCCCGGGGGCCTCGGGTTGGTTTCATATGGTTAACGGATCAAAAATTGGCTTGGGTGTTATGCTGGTGCTTCAGGTCTGGTGTCAGTGCACCTGCGGTGGGATTGGCTGTAGGTGTGGAGCCGCAGAAACATCTAAACTTGGGTAGCTGCAAACAGGAGAAAGGTCTCTAGGGGTCGCAGGAGCAGAAGAGGTTCCGCAGATGCGGATGCGCATCTACGCAAGGTCGATCGCATAAGCTTAATTGGACAGGCAGCAAGGGAGTCACAAAAGCGAAGGGAGGTACGCAGATGCGGTCCCGCAGGTGTGAGGCAGGGACCGCAGGTGCGAGAGGTTGCCTGTTAAGTGAGTTTTTCAGAAGCACGTATTTCTCCGTAAAAGTGGATGTGCAGGTGCGAGCCCAAGCTCCGCAAGTGCGAGCCCAATACTCACTAACCTCCGACTTAAGGCATCGGCCACCATGTTGGCCTTCCCGGGATGATACAAGATGGTGATATCATAATCTTTCAATAGCTCCAACCACCTCATTTTCCTCAAATTTAGCTCCTTCTGCTTGAACAAATATTGCAAGCTCTGATGATCAGTGAATACCTCACATGATACGCCGTAAATATAGTGCCTCCAAATCTTCAACGCGTGAACAATGGCTGCCAGCTCTAGATCATGAACAGGGTAATTCTTCTCGTGAACCTTCAGCTGCCGCAAAGCATATGCAATAACCTTGCCACCCTGCATCAATAACGCACCCAGACCAATACGAGATACGTCATAATATACTGTATAAGATCCTGAACCTGAGGGTAACACCAATACCGGTGTCGTAGTCAAAGCTGTCTTGAGCTTCTGGAAGCTCGCCTCACACTCGTCTGACCACCTGAACGGGAAACCCTTCTGGGTCAACATAGTCAACGGGGCTTCTATGGATGAAAACCCCTCCACGAATTGACGGTAATATCCCGCCAAACCCAAGAAACTACGGATCTCTATAGCTGATGTGGGTCTAGGTTAGTTTTGGACTGCCTTAATCTTCTTAGGATCCACCTGAATACCCTCTGCTGATACAACATGACCCAAGAAAGTAACTGAACTCAACCAAAACTCGCATTTTGAGAACATAGCATATAATCGGTTGCCTTTCAGAGTCTGAAGCACAATCCTGAGATGTTGCTCATGCTCCTCTCAACTGCGAGAGTAGATCAAGATATCATCAATAAACACAATCACAAAGGAATCCAAATAGGGCTTGAACACCCGGTTCATCAAATCCATGAATGCTGCTGGGGCATTTTTCAACCCAAGTGACATCACTAGAAACTCATAATGCCCATACCGAGTCCGAAAAGCTATCTTAGGAACGTCGGATTCCCTAATCCTCAACTGATGGTAGCCAGATCTCAAATCAATCTTCGAAAATACCTTGGCACCCTGAACCTGGTCAAATAAGTCATCAATTCTTGGTAACGGATATTGGCACATGAGTTGTTCGTGCGGTTGTGATTCGAGATGTGGGCATGAGGTGACGTGAGTATGTGATGATGGGTTGAGAGCCGTGACTTGTGACTATGAGATGAGGTATCACGGGGTGATTTTTTTGAAACTATTGTGTTAGCACGGCTTGACTAATTGGTTGTCCTTTGTGTACCTTATTTGGTTTCAATGATACTTCACAGTGTTCTTATTGCTTTACTGTTTATATCACATGATAAGTTTGTTGTCACTTACTGATTTTTGATTTCCATTATTAGCTTTATACTTCTATACTACACAAGTTATTTTGTCTAGTGAGTATCTTGACTTGAACCTCGTCACTACTCCACTGAGGTTAGTCTTGATACTTACTTGGTACCGACCATAGTGTACTCATACTACACTTCTGCATATTTTTATGTAGATCCAGGTATTTCGAAGTCAGTTGATCATTAGATAGCTGATCGAGTATTGCTGTGGAGACTTCAAGGTATACATGTCGTCGCGTTCGCAAGCCTCGGAGTTACCTTCTACAGTTTAATTCTATTCCGGAACAGTTGTACTTAGAGATTTTCTTTAGTGAACTCAGTAGAGCTTGTGACTTGTACTACCGGTTTTGGGATTGTTGGCTTTGTATAGAAATTTCTATTTCATATTTAATAGTTGTTGGTTGCATTTTGCCATTAATTCAGTAAATATTAGGCTTACCTGGTCTTAAAGACTAGGTGCCATCACGACAACCTACAAAGAGAAATTGGGGTCGTGACACTAAAGCATGAGAGCAATTTATCAAGTAGGATGTAGAACAAGTATTAAGCAAGTAAATTAAGGCATGTAAGGATAGACTAACACAAACAAGAATAGATCGACTATGAGAATTTAGAACATGATATGGCATTTTAATTAAAGCATGAAAATAGTCTAAGTAGCCTAAACCGGTCAAATACCACGTAAAACATGTGTACCAACTCTTCACCTTGCGTACACGGCTTTCACATAGTACAAATAAATCAATCAAATACCAATCCTAAGGGGTAGCTCCCCCACACAAAGTTAGGCAAAACACTTATCTCAACTAGGCCAATTCAACACTCAAAAATAGCTTTTCCCTTAAAATTCGCCTCCACACGGCTAAAATCTAATCAAAATCGGCTTAATGTCAACAAATAATGCTAGGGAAATCAATTACAATAGATAAAACTAAGATCTTTACACTTTCCCAAAAAGTCAATAAAAGTCAACCAAGGGCTCGCCCGGTCAAAACCCAGGTCCAATGGTAGATTCCGTCTACCCATGACCCTACGAGTTCATATATGTGATTAGTTCCAAAATCCGAGTCCAAATGGACTCTCAAAATTCAATTTCTTATTTTTCAAAAACTTAACAAAGTTTCACAAATTCTCACTTTGATTCACATGATTTTGATGTTAAAATATAAAATATGTTGATGGAATATGATTAGAAATAGATTAGAATCACTTACCCAAAGTATGTATGTGACAATACCCTCTCCAAATCACCTCCTACCAAGTCTAGGGTTTAAAAATGAGAGAATGTGTTCAAAAATCCCATCTCGCTGCCCTTTAACCAGCTGCAGATGTCGCATTTGCGACACAGGGTTCGCATTTGCAAACTATCACAATTGTGGACCAGGGATCGCATTTGCGAACCAGGTGTCGCGACCCAAATCCACGTGACTTTCACCCGGCACACTACCCAACCCGAGCAAACCAACCCATATGTCAAACCAAATATAATTGCGAAAGCAAATTGAAAATCTTGTACATTTTCAAATCAAGTCATAGAATATTTTTTTTATTTCCAAAATCTTACATGAAAACTTTCATAAAAATGATATAATCAAATTTTATTCCTTTATCCAGAACCCTATTTTTGTATCCAACACAACTATCTATGGAGCCTCTATACCAAATAATAGAACTACCACTTGGAATAATTCCAATAAAAGAAAATAAGAAATAACATGATAGATACCACGAGATAAAGGTGGTGCTTCATCATACCTCGAAAAGAGAGTCATCCTAGTCCTTTCCACACATCACGTCACACCTCATCCTGAAACACGTAAAGAAAACAGGACCCTGAAGAGGGGCCCCTAATGGCTGAGTACACCACGATTGTACTCAATAAGTGTCATATACTCTCTCTAACTTAAGTTCTTGGAACAAACTTTATAAAAATAATGCACCAATATTTGATATAAAACGATAAATTTTTTTTATCAATTCATGATCTTTATCATTTTAAATAAAAGACAAGTGAAATATAACCCACAATATAAGCTTTTAGAACATTTATATCAATCCAAGATTTTGAATAAAATCATAAAAAATCATTCCATTTGCTTTAAGTCATTGAAATCACTTTCGGCTTCTTAGGCGTAAACATAAGAAAATCATCCTTACCTTTCATTGGGAGTACTATACCATCACTGACACAAGAAGGTCAACTAGGTTATGTACCTAGAGGCAAGTATCATATACCCTACTTGCTCAGGTCGTCTCATCGTAGTGTCGTACAAATCGATTCATCCATGCTAATAATCGCACAAAATAGTACCCTCTCGAGGGAGAGCACTCTGTCGTAGTCTATTCCACAAAGTGGCCATTTACGCCTACACCGGCACGTGTAGTTTCATGACGACGAATACAATATATCTGAAACCAATCTAGATGAACACAAGTAACTCCCAAAATATTTGATACTACAAAAATAGATTCATAGCTTATTAGCCTCAAAGGATCTATTTTTTATCAAATCATAGCATTAATAGAAAATCTAAACCATTTGAACAAAAATTAAGTAAACAACCTTTTTACATGTTAAAGACACTAGCAATTTAACATCAATCTTTAAAAAGATACCACAAGTGCTACTCTATTTATCAATTTTTAAAAGAAATACTTTTCATGAAAACTTATATTTAGCACTCAAATATGTATACTTTTATCAATACGTAAATTTTGATAAAAACTTATAACATTTACCTTGAGTGTCATTTTGCCAAGAAGATTTAAAATAAAATTTTATAAAACAATATGACACTATATATGCAATATAATATTTTAGTACATGGAGACATCCATAATTGTTTGTCCCCAAAAGCACGAAAGCACATTTGCAAACAACTTAGGCATTAACTCGAAACATGATTTTGGAGAAAATTCCTCAAGAAGAGTAAGTTTTAATCAACTTACCTCGCCTTCGCTTTATTAACATTCACAAACTTTAAATCCTCTTTCATTGTTCCAATGTTGATTAAAATGCTCAAACATCACCAACAAGTTGATATCTACAATTAGATATCCTAATTACATCAAAATATGACCTAAAATATTGATTAATATCCATTTATGGCTCATAAGTTGGCTATAAGCCTCCAAGAACTCAAATCGCCGAATAGATTCACATACTAGCCCATTCAACTTCATTCTTATAATTTAATACCTATTCGAAGTTATTAATAACACTACATCAATTGTCCATTGACACCAAGTTACTATCCATCGTCTTCCATAATCAACACTTGCAAAATATACAATTTGGGTGATTACTTAGTTGATCACTTCCAATCTTTGCTAACAAATAATTCCATAGGTTCATTGTATTCATCAATTTCATCGCCAATATTACTATTCATCTTCTCTCTCATTTTTTTAAAAGTACTATTCATGCCATGAACTAGAGTTTTATAATCCAATTTTTCAAACATTAAAACTTGTAACAAATGCTTCAAATACTTCTAACTACTCATAATAAACTGTCACGGCCCAAAATTTCAAGTGTCGTGATGGCGCCTATCATGATACTAGGCAAGCTGACAACTCTCACATGCCCACATCTTGAAATTTAAAATATACGAAAATAAGCTTAAGTAAGTAAAAGTCTCATAAAAACTGAATGAAAACGTCACAGCTCAAAACAGAATTTCCCAAAACCTCGGTGTCACTAAGTACATGAGCATCTATACAAATACATAGTTTGATACATTGTCTAAGAAAGTAGAACTGAAGAAGTAAAATTGAGGGATAGTGGAGGAGAGTCAAGGTTTGCGGACGCCAAGGCAGCTACCTCGATAATCTCTGAACGGCTGAAAACTTTGAGATCAACAACCGCTGTGACCGGAAACACCTGGATCTGCACACGAAGTGCAGGGTGTAGCGTGAGTATAACCAACTCAATAAGTAACAAGTCTAACCTTTAGATTGAAAGCAGAGACGAGTCCAAACAATACGTTCCAAATACATAATTAAACAGTACGGATAGTGATATCTCAGAGAAACTCAAAATTTGCAGGTACCACAGTACATGAATGTAGACATGCTTCCAAGTTTAAAAATTAAACTCATAACAGATAAAAAATGTCAAGTCTGAATGATATGAGGAATATAACATATCTATATCTATATGCCAATATGCATATCGTATGTGATGCAACACAATGAAAGCCTCGCTCACTCACACTCTCGGAGTACCCTGCCTGACTGTCGCAATTATCACTCATCACACTCAATGAGTCAGCACTATACAGGACAGATCCAGCCCGAATCAAATATCATGTATCGGTACCAACTGTGTTCACTATGGGTGTGCATAATCTGGAGGGGCAGATCCAGCCCAAGCGCTATAATAAGCCAATCATGGCGTGAATCAATAAAGTCTGTTGCAGTGTGCAGCCTGATCCCATAAATATCACTCACAAACAGGCCCTTGGCCTCACTCAGTCATCAATCTCTCCAGTCTCTCGGGCTCATAACACTCATGCTAAGCAGCCCAAATCAATGATACGTGATGTGACAATGTATGATAACATAGACTGAGATATGATATGCAATGATAAATGCGACTGAGTACATAACTGCAATTAAGCAATTAACTCGACAGCAAAGAACGACTGTTATGGGTCCTAATAGTACCAGAACATAGCCTAAACATGATTTCCAGCATAAATCACAGCTCAAGTGCTCTAACACATAGAGTACCGTAATGATATTCAAATGATATAGCTACACATTTCCATGTAATCGACTAAATCACAATTACTACGGTGCATGCCCACACGCCCATCACCTAGCATGTGTGTCACCTCAACACCAATCACATAGCATGTTATTTCAGGAATTCATATACTCAAAATCAAGTTTAGAAGTATTACATACCTTAAACCGTGCAAATCTCTACTCCAACAAGCCCTTGCCTCACGAATCGGTTTCCAAATGCCTCGAATCTAGCCTCACACAATTTCATACAATCAACTCACGTTATAGGAATCAATTTCATATGAAAATGCTAAATTCTATATCAAAAGTCAAAAAGTCAACTCAAAAGTTAACCCCCGAGCCCACATCTCAGAATTCAATAAAAGTTACAAAATCTAGAAGCCCATTCAACCACGAGTCCAACCATACCAAATTTATCAAATTCCGACACCAAATCATCACTAAAATCCCCAAATTTAACTCTCCAAAGCCCTATTCTCAAACTCCCAATTCCACCTAAAAAAACACACAAACTAGGTGGGAAATTCAATGGGGAAATAATAGTATTGCATAAAAATGATGCACAAGTGACTTAGCTCAAGGAAATCCTCGAAATCCCTCTCAAAATGCACCTTAGCCTGAGCTTGATATGTCCAAAATGATAAAAATCACGAAACCATCGAGTTTTAACTTTTTCCCCACTCTTTATCACACATGCATGCAAGATAAACCACCCTCATACCCATGAAGTATAGCACTAGTACCCTATTATAGCTATGTTTGAAATTAAGAGCTGGGGTGATGAAGTCTTACCTTTTTGGATGAAGAATTTGGTGCTCTACTTGAATATTTCCAAAGCTTTAAGTGATGATTGAAGATTAATTTGATGAAAACTTAGGCCCTCCCTCTTGAACCCTATTTCTCTCACTCTAGAAATATCAGAAAATGAGCTCAAAATAGACTAAAGGAGTGTTTTAACGGAATGTGGTCAAGTTTTAAATTAAGAAAATGGGTGCCCCAACACAGGTTTGCGGTTGCATATGCGACCGCATAATGGTTATGCGGTCCGCAAAGTGACCGCAAAAATGGCCCTCAGGGGCCTAAACTTTCGGCCCAGATATGCGACCAGTATGCGGTCCGCATACTTGTTCTGCGATCGCATAATGCACCGTAGAACTCCCTCCGCTAAAATCCAATAGGAATTATGCGACCAATATGCGGTCCCACACACTCTTACTGCCCTGTTTAAGGGTCTCAAACTCCACAGCACGGGCTGCCTTAGTCTCGGCAGGCAAGAAATGGTCTATGAAGGCATCCGCGAACTCACTCCATCTCACCAGAGGGCTCCCCTCCTCATGGGAATCCTCCCACATCTCAAACCAGGAATATGCCACCCCTTTCAGACGATAAGAGGCCAACTCTACTCCCTCTGTCTCAGTAGCATGCATAACTCGGAGAGCCTTATGCATCTCATCAATGAAATCCTAAGGGTCTGCCCCGGGATCAGTACCTGTGAACACTGGAGGGTCTAACTGAAGAAACCTGTTTACCCTGGAACCAGAAGAATCCCCTTGCAAGCTAAATGAGGTGGGTGCAACGTTTGACCTCTGGGCCTGAGAAGCTACTAACTGAGTTAGCATCTGAATAGCTCCCCTAAGATCCCCATCAGAAATACCGGGACCAGGAGCTGGGGCTGGAGGTGGAACAGGTATATCGGCGGGAGGGAATGCTCCGCGGGTGTAGGAACTGGGTTAATATGTTTGGGAGTAGACGAATCAGGCAGTGTGATAATAGGGGGATTATCCTCACCCGCATTATCAAGTAGGGGATCAACAACCACTCCCGGGGTGGCATTGGCTTCTTGGCCAATTCTCGCTCTCTTCTTAGGTGCTATTTACTGAAAGTTATAATAATGCACGAGTTAGGGGAAAACAACCTCACATTCCGCTCTATCACACGATATAGAACAACAATGAAGGGTATCATTCCTAAATGTCCAAGTAGCCCCTAATTATAGATGTGGTCGACAACACACCGATAAGAAGGGATATACTAGACACGGCTCCGAGACATCCTAAGATACTTTAAAACCTTAGGCTCTGATACCAAGTTTGTCACGCCCCAACCTCAGGGCGTGTGCCCGGCGCTCAACCGAGTAAACCAGGTCGAGCAATACTATTAGTCCTTTCCTACCCGACTCATTCATGATATAACAAGAGGACGCATTACCATCTGCTAAATAGGGGAGAGATCAGATATACATGAATAAACGTTGCTAGTCCATTTTTCATTATATACATTATTCCATAGTAAAGTTTCCAAAATACAACTTGATCCAACGACCACCCACACATACATACGTGACCCACATAAACGTCTACAGAGCCTCTAATGATACGAAAGACCAACATGACAATGCCGGCAACAAGGCCGCGGCTATACCTCAAAATGTGAAAACTTATACAAAAGAAGAACTATATGACCCCAGGAAGAAATGGGGCTCACCAAGACTGTTGTGATAAGGGAGGGAAAGAGAGCACCACTATCTGCGATCGGCACTATCTGCGATGGAACCACCTACATCCATTCAAAGATGTAGCGCCCCGGCAAAAGGGACGTTAGTACTGTCGAATAGTACTAGTATGTAAGGCAAACACCAATCTTAGTAGAATGAATAATGAAACAAAGAGAAGGAAGTCATAATAATCAATAAGTGCTTCACATAGTTTCCGATTCAATATTTCCATCTTCTTAGGTTAATAATCATTAGTACCAAATGCCACAACTCACAATGCCACTGTGGTTTTACACGGAGTCCGGTCTCGGCCCGACCGACTAAGCCATATCAAGTGAGACATATCCATATCCATAATGTAAATCAATAACTCCAACACAAATGCCACCATGTGTACAACATAGCGTCCGATCTCGACCCGATCGACTAAGCCATCTCACTTGAGACATAACCACTTTCAATTGTTCACTCAATTCACATTTCTTTCCCATCTTTTGTTACATGGCACAGACAACCTCATTTATTAAGTAGTTTTTGGCACTTGGGAACATTTTACAATTCAAGTCTTTCCCTTTTTATTCGTTCAAATAATATCATCATTCATGTCGATAAGTACCATCACATAAGGCATTACACACATGAGGGAAGGAGCTTGGAAAATCATAATTACGTTCTCAAATAGCATGATGACATGGTAACCATCTAAAATAATTAGGGAACATGAATCTTTCAATCCAACACACTAAGGCAAATAATTCTAGTATGATCAAGTTGGAACTTACACCAATTATTCGGACACCAGGAGTTCGATTCTAAGTAGGAGAGAGTTAGCTATACATACCTCAATTGCGCTTTTTTAGACTCTTCAATTATCCGAACCCTTAGCAACCTCAATCTATTTTAGCAATATACAAATTGAACCCAGAATTAGGAAAACATTCATGGTTCTAGCTCACTTTTTCCCCACACTCTTTATCACACATGCATGCAAGATAAACCACCCTCATACCCATGAAGTTTTACACTAGTACCCTATTATAGCTATGTTTGAAATTAAGAGTTGGAGTGATAAAGTCTTACCTTTTTGGATGAAGAATTTGGTGCTGTGCTTGAATATTTCCAAAGCTTTAAGTGATTATTGAAGATCAATTTGATGAAAACTTAGGCCCTCCCTCTTGAACCCTCTCTCTCTCACTCTAGAAATATCATAAAATGAGCTCAAAATAGACTAAAAGAGTGTTTTAACGGAATAGGAGTTGAGTTTTAAATTAAGAAAATGGGTGCCCCAACACAGTTCTGCAGTCGCATATGCGACCGCATAATGGTTATGCGGTTCGCAAAGTGACCGCAGAAATGGTCTTCAGGGGCCTAAACTTTCGACCCAGATATGCGACCAGTATGCGGTCCACATACTTGTTCTGCGGTCGCATAATGCACCGTAGAAATCCCTCTGTAGAAACCCAAGAGAAATTATGCTACCAATATGCGGTCCGCATATCGATTATACGGATGCATAATCGGCCGCAAAACTGACCTCAAATCGGCCAAACTTTCTGCTTCACTCTGCGGCCATTATGCAGTCCGCAGAGTGATTATACGGACGCATAATGGGCCGCAAAAATGCGTTCTTCTGTGAAACATTTTCCTCTAAGTCCGTAGGGTAATGTTCAATCCAAAACATCTGAACCGCGGTGAGCAAACTCGCCGCAAAGAATTTCTACTATAATAACACAGGAATCTAACTCGGCACCACGAAACCCTGAGTTTTTAGTTAAACTTTGTGCGGGGCCTTACATCCTCCCCCACATAAGATCATTCGTCCTCAAATGAGGATCAAGGTTCACTTAATACAGCTTCAGTTATACCACATACCATCAGCCCCAAATCTACCTAACTTCCTAACTTTCTGAAAATTTCGCCGGAGTTTCCTTTGTATTTAGGCCTATCCACCTGCCAGAGAGGCCCCCGAAACACACCTTAGCAACATATATAGAATTAAATGACATAACAGAATGCAAAATAACCCCAACCGAAGCCTCATGGGGGACATATAACTAAAAATGAGTGTCTTTATATTAGCCGAACAAGTGATACAAAATTTAGGGGGACAACTTTATAGAGCTATTACATGGCTATTCAAATAAATGAGGGTACTTCTTTTTCATTTCATTCTCGGCTTCCCAAGTAGCTTCTTTGACTTGCTGGTTTCGCCATAATACCTTTACGGATGCAATTTCTTTGTTTCTCAACCTTCGTACCTGTCTATCAAGAATAGCAACCGGAATCTCTTCATATGACAGTTCTTCACTAATCTCGATGGTCTCAACCGGCACGATAGCGGACGGATCTCCAACTACCTTTTTCAACATGGACACATGGAATACCAGGTGCACTAATGACATCTCAGGTGGTAGCTCAAGCTTGTACGTCACCTGACCTATCCTTTGCATGATTCTATACAGCCCGACATACTTCGGACTTAATTTCCCTTTCTTTCCAAACCGCATGATCCCCTTCATGGGAGATACCTTCAAGAATACCCAATCATCTTCTTTGAAATCTAAGTCTGTGTGATGAACATCCAAGTAGGATTTTTGACGACTCTGAGCAGTTTGCAATCGCTCTTTTATGATCTTAACCTTTTTCATAGCATGATGAACAAGGTCTGGTCCTATTAGTTCAGCTTCTCCAACCTCGAACCACCCAATCGGCGATCTACATCTTCTACTATATAAGGCCTCAAACAGCACCATCTGAATACTGGCATGGAAGTTGTTGTTATAAGCAAATTATATGAGCGGCAAATGATCATCCCCACTACCCTTCAAGTTAAGCACATAAGCACACAACATGTCCTCAAGCGTCTGAATAGTACGCTCTGCTTTCCCGTCAGTCTGTGGATGGAAAATCGTGCTAAGATTTACCTGCGTACCCAAACCTTGCTGAAATGTCTTCCAGAAATTAGCTGTGAACTGGGCCCCTCAATCGAAAATGATGGAAACTGGAGTGCCGTGAAGCCTGACTATCTCCTTGATATACAATTGAGCATATAGTTCTGTAGTGTCGGTGGTTTTAACTAGTAAAAAGTGAGCTGATTTCGTGAGTTGATCCACGATCACCCAAATTGAGTCAAACTTCCGCGGAGTGCGCGGTAACCCTACCACAAAATCCATATTGATCATTTCCCATTTCCACATTGGAATTTCTATACTCTGTGCTAACCCACCGGGCCTTTGATGCCCGGCCTTCACTTGTTGACAGTTTGAACATTTTGCCCACAAAGTCCGCCACACCCCTCTTCATGGCATTCCACTAGTAAACTTCCTTGAGGTCATGATACAATTTCGTAGAACCTGGGTGCATGGAATATCTAGAAGTATGAGCTTCTGCCATGATTCTTTTCCGAAGACCATCTACGTTTGGAACACATAACCGCCCTTGGTACCGTGATGTACCATCATCCATGCCAAGAGAAAAATCCGTAGTCTTATATTTATGAATCCCTTCCTTCAGCTGCACCAACACTGGATCATTGTATTGCTTCTCCTTGACCTCCGTCACAAGCGATGATTCCGCACTATTCTGCACAATCACTCCCCCTTCATTAGAGTCCGCAAGATGAACTCCCAAACTAGCCAACTGGTGAACCTGCCTCCAAGTGAGCCAAACTACCTATAGATTACCGACTAAGAGCATCCGCCACCACATTAGCTTTCCCCAGATGATACAAAATGTCGATGTCATAATCTTTGAGCAACTCAAGCCACCTTCTATGCATTAAGTTCAATTCCTTCTGCTTGAAAATGTATTGAAGACTCTTGTGGTCTGTGAATACATCTACATGGACTCCATACAAATGATGATGCCAAATGTTTAATGCAAAAACTACCGCCGCAAGTTCTACGTCATGAGTTGGATAATTCTTTTCATGATTCTTAAGTTGCCTTGAAGCATATGCTATAACCTTACCATGTTGCATTAATACACACCCAAGACCGATCCTTGAAGCATCGTAATACACCACAGACCCTTCGATACCCTCTGGTAGGGTCAATACCGGCGCCGAAGTCAATCTTGATTTCAATTCCTGGAAGCTCCTTTCACAAGCATCGGACCACTAGAACTTAACCGCCTTCTACGTCAATTTAGTCAATGGAGAGGCAAGTGTGGAGAACCCCTCCAGGAACCTCCTATAGTACCCGGCCAAACCCAAGAAACTGCGAATCTCTATTGGAGTAGTAGGTCTAGGCCAATCCTTCACTGCCGCAATCTTTTGAGGATCAACCTTAATTCCTTCTCCGGATATGACATGACCCAAGAATGTAACAGATTCAAGCCAAAATTCACATTTTGAGAAATTTGCATACAATTGGTGGTGATGAAGAGTCTGCAAAACTATCCTGAGGTGGTAGGCGTGATCCTCTCGACTTCATGAATATACAAGGATGTCGTCAATGAATACTATCACAAAAGAGTGAAGAAACGGCTTGAAGACTCGATTCATAAGATCCATGAAAGCTGCCGGGGCATTTGTTAGCCCGAAAGACATTACCAAAAATTCAAAGTGCCCATACCGGGTTCTGAAAGCTATTTTCAGAATATCCTGCTCCCTTACCTTCAATTGATGGTACCCGGATCGCAAATCAATTTTGGAGAAGAACTTAGCACCTTGCAATTGATCAAACAAATCATCTATCCTTGGCAATGGGTATTTATTTTTTGATTGTGACCTTGTTGATCTGCCGGTAGTCAATACACATTCGCAGCGATCCATCTTTCTTTCTGACAAAGAGAACCGGTGCGCCCCAAGGAGACACACTCGGTCGGATGAAACCTTTCTCTAGCAAATCCCTTTGTTGTTCCTTTAGCTCTTTTAATTCTGCTGGCGCCATTCTATAAGGTGGAATGGATATAGGCTGCGTTCCTGACATCACATCAATCCCAAAATCAATCTCTCTGTCTGGAGGAATTCCAGGGAGCTCATCCGGAAAGACATCGGGGAATTCATTCACAATTTCTACAGATTCAAGGGTAGGCACCTCAGTAGTGGTGTCCGTAACTCAAACCAAATGATAAATATACCCCTTCCTGATCATCTTCGTGGACTTAAGGTAAGAAATAAACCTACCTTTTGGCATAACATTATTCCCCTCCCACTCAACAGCTAGCTCGTTAGGAAACTCAAGCCTCATAATTCTGGTTCGGCAGTCAAGTTTGGCAAAACATGAATAAAGCCAGTCCATTCCCATTATTATATCAAAATCAATCATCCCTAGCTCAATGAGATTAGTCATGGTATCCCGACCACGCACCGTGACAACACAATCTCTATAAACCCGCGTGGCCGTAATAGACTCACCAACCGGGATAGATGCAGAGAACGTCTCATGAAGCTGTTCCGGTTCTATCCCGAAGCTCGTAGCAACATAAGGAGTAACATAGGACAAAGAAGATCCGGGATCAATAAGGGCATACACATCATGAGATTGAACAGTCAATATACATGTGATGACATATGGGGAAGCCTCTACATTCTGTCGACCACTCATAGCATAGAACCGGCTGGGTCCTCCCGAACTCTGTGTACCACCCCTAGCTGTACCATGCCCTGCGGGTGTTGGAGAGCCTCGAGCTGGAGGGTGTGCTGAAGATGTGGCAGCTGTAGGACTGGATGTCTGAGTTGTGCCCCTGCTTGCACCCTAACTGGATGCACGACACTCCCTCTGAATATGGCCTCTCATTCCGCATCCATAACATACTGGCATGTCCAGGTAGCAGACTCCCGAATGTATCCTCCCACACTTAGAGCATGGGGCCCTCTGCTGCTGCTGGAATCTCCCTCCTGATCGGCCCTGATGGTGGGACCCCCTGCTGCCCTGATCGGGCCTAAAATGACTCCCATGCTGCTGATCGTGCCCTGATGGCAGGGTGCTAGCTGAAGACTGAGCATAAGACTGGGATGGCCCTGATGATCCTCCCCGCAAAGCTGATCTCCCACCTCCGAATGAATCCCCAAGGTTGCCCGCTGATCGGGCCCTACTACTACTTTCTCGTTCCATCCTGAGCTTTAACTTTCGAGCCTCCGTAGCTTGGGCTAATGCCACCATCTTTCCATAGTTCATGTCAGAATTTAGAACAGCTGTGGTAGCCTCATTAATAACTAAAGGGCTAAGCCCTTGCACAAATCGACGCACCCTAGACTCCATAGTCGGCATCATATGAACAACATACTATGACAGGCGCACGAACTCCATGTGATACTCCCACACACTCTTACTGCCCTGTTTAAGGGTCTCAAACTCCACAACCCGGGCTGCCTTAGTCTCGGCAGGCAAGAAATGGTCTATAAAGGCATCCGCGAACTCACTCCATCTCACCAGAGGGCTCCCCTCCTCACGGGAATCCTCCCACATCTCAAACCAGGAATATGCCACCCCTTTCAGACGATAAGAGGCCAACTCTACTCCCTCTATCTCAGTATCATGCATAACTTGGAGAGTCTTATGCATCTCATCAATGAAATTCTGAGGGTCTGCCCCGGGATCAGCACCCGTGAACACTGGAGGGTCTAACTAAAGAAACCTGTTTACCTTGGAACCAGAAGAATCCCCTTGCAAGCTAAATGAGGTGGGTGCAACGTTTGACCTCTGGGCTTGAGAAGCTACTAACTGAGTTAGCATCTGAATAGCTCCCCTAAGATCCCCATCAGAAATACCGGGACCAGGAGCTGGGGCTGGAGGTGTAATAGATGTATCAGCGGGAGGGATTGTGGCACCCTCCGCGGGTGTAGGAACTGGGGTAATATGTTTGGGAGTAGACGAATCAGGCAGTGTGATAGTAAGCGGATTATCCTCACCCGCAGTATCAAGTAGGGGATCAACAACCACTCCCGGGGTGGCATTGGCTTCTTGGCCAATTCTCGCTCTCTTCTTAGGTGCTATTTACTGAAAGTTAGAACAATGCACGAGTTAGGGGAAAACAACCTCACATTCCGCTCTATCACACGATATAGAACAACAATGAAGGGTATCATTCCTAAATGTCCAAGTAGCCCCCTAATTATAGATGTGGTCGACAACACACCGATAAGAAGGGATATACTAGACACGGCTCCGAGACATCCTAAGATACTTTAAAACCTTAGGCTCTGATACCAAGTTTGTCACGCCCCAACCTCAGGGAGAGTGACCGGCGCTCAACCGAGTGAACGAGGTCGAGCAAGACTATTAGACCTTTCCTACCCGACTCATTCATGATATGACAAGAGGACGCGTTACCATCTGCTAAATAGGGGAGAGATCAGATATACATGCATAAACGTTGCTAGTCCATTTTTCATTATATACATTATTCCATAGTTAAGTTTCCAAAATACAACTCGATCCAACGACCACCCCAACATACATACATGACCCACATAAACGTCTACGGAGCCTCTAATGATACGAAAGACCAACATGACAATTCCGGCAACAAGGCCTCGGCTATACCTCAAAATGTGAAAACTTATACAAAAGAAGAACTACATGACCCCAGGAAGAAATGGGGCTCACCAAGACTGCTGTGATAAGTGTGGGGGAGAGCACCACTATCTGCGATCAGCGCTATCTGCGATGGAACCCCTATATCCATTCAAAGATATAGCGCCCCCAGCAAAAAGGACGTTAGTACTGTCGAATAGTACTAGTATGTAAGGCAAACACCAATCTTAGTAGAAGGAACAATGAAACAAAGAGTCCGGTCTCGGCCCGACCGACTAAGCCATATCAAGTGAGACATATCCATATCCACAATGTATATCAATAACTCTAACACAAATGCCACCATGAAACAAAGAGTTCGATCTCGGCCCGATCGGCTAAGCCATCTTACTTGAGACATAACCCCTTTCAATTGTTCACTCAATTCATATTTCTTTCCCATGTTTCGTTACATGGCACAAACATCCTCATTTATTAAGTAGTTCTTGGCACTTGGGAACATTTTATAATTCAAGTCTTTCCCTTTTTATTCGTTCAAATAATATCATCATTCATGTCGATAAGTACCATCACATAAGGCATTACACACATAAGGGAAGGAGCTTGGAAAATCATAATTACGTTCTCAAATAGCATGATGACATGGTAACCATCTAAAACAATTAGGGAACATGAATCTTTCAATCCAACACACTAAGGCAAACAATTCTAGTATGATCAAGTTGGAACTTACACCAATTATTCGGACACAAGGAGTTCGATTCTAAGTAGGAGAGAGTTAGCTATACATACCTCAATTGTGCTTCTTTAGACTCTACAATTATCCGGAACCCTTAGCAACCTCAATCTATTGTAGTAATATACAAATTGAACCCACAATTAGGAAAACATTCATGGTTCTAGCTCACTTTTTCCCCACACTCTTTATCACACATGCATGCAAGATAAACCACCCCCATACCCATGAAGTATCACACTAGTACCCCATTATAGCTATGTTTGAAATTAAGAGTTGGGGTGATGAAGTCTTTCCTTTTTGGATGAAGAATTTGGTGCTCTACTTGAATATTTCCAAAACTTTAAGTGATTATTGAAGATCAATTTGATGAAAACTTAGGCCCTCCCTCTTGAACCCTCTCTCTCTCACTCTAGAAATATCAGAAAATGAGCTCAAAATAGACTAAAGGAGTATTTTAACGGAATGGGGTCGAGTTTTAAATTAAGAAAATGGGTGCCCCAACACAGGTCTACGGTCGCATATGCGACCGCATAATGGCTATGTGGTCCGCAAAGTGACCGTAGAAATGGCCCTCAAGGGCCTAAACTTTCGGCCCAGATATGCGACCAGTATGCGGTCCACATACTTGTTCTGCGGTCGCATAATGCACCGCAGAACTCCCTCCGCAGAAACCCAAGAGGAATTATGCGACCAATATGCGATCCGCATATCGATTATGTGGTCGCATAATAGACCGCAGAACTGACCTCAAATTGGCCAAACTTTCTGCTTCACTCTGCGGCCATTATGCAGTCCGCAGAGTGATTATACGGCCGCATAATAGGCCGCAGAAATGCGTTCTTCTGCGAAACATTTTCCTATAAGTCCGTAGGGTATTGTTCAATCCAAAACATCTGAACCGCGGCGAGCAAACTCGCCGAGAAGAATTTCTACTATAATAACACAGGAATCTAACTCGGCACCACGAAACCCCGAGTTTTTGGTTAAACTTTGTGCGGGGCCTTACATCCTCCCCCACTTAAGATCATTCATCCTCAAATGAGGATCAAGGTTCACTTAATACAGCTTCAGTTATACTACATACCATCAGCCCCAAATCTACCTAACTTCCTAACTTTCTGAAAATTTCGCCGGAGTTCCTTTGTATTTAGGCCTATCCACCTGCCAGAGAGCCCCCGAAACACACCTTAGCAACATATATAGAATTAAATGATATCACAGAACGTAAAATAATACCAACCGAAGCCTCATGGGGGACGTATAACTAAAAAGGAGTGTCTTTATATTAGCCGTACAAGTGATACAAAATTTAAGGGGGACAACTTTATAGAGATATTACATGGCTATTTAAATAAACGAGGGTACTTCTTTTTCATTTCATTCTCGGCTTCCCAAGTAGCTTCTTTGACTTGCTGGTTTCCCCATAATACCTTCACGGATGCAATTTCTTTGTTTCTCAACCTTTGGACCTGTCTATCAAGAATAGCAACCGGAATCTCTTCATATGACAGTTCTTCACTAATCTCGATGGTCTCAACCGGCACGATAGCGGACGGATCTCCAACTACCTTTTTCAACATGGACACATGGAATACTGAGTGCACTAATGACATCTCAGGTGGTAGCTCAAGCTTGTACGCCACCTGACCTATCCTTTGAATGATTCTATACGGCCCGACATACCTCGGACTTAATTTTTCTTTCTTTCTAACTACCTACTATAATAACATAGGAATCTAACTCGGCACCACAAAACCCCGAGTTTTTGGTCAAATAATTTATTCACCCTCAATGTTTTAAATACAAATTTTAAATATTGAAGACGTTCCTCCAAATTAAGGTTGTAAATCAAAATATTATTAAGAAAAGGACAAACCTCCTTACGTATAGGCCAAATACGTCATGCATCAATGATTGAAATATGGCTGGAGCATCGGTGAGCCCAAAGTGTATCACTTTGAATTCCTAAAGTCCATGATGTGTGCAGAAATCAATTTGTAATTCATCTCCAAGCCTCATTCTTATTTGATGATATCCGGATCTCAAGTCTAACTTCGAGAAAAAACTAGTCCCATTTAGTTCAGCCAATAGATCTTCCACTATCAGATTGTGTATTTATTTTTTTATTGAAATGTCATTCTACCTCTGATAGTCCATACAAAACCTCCAAGCCGAATCCTTCTTCTTCAACAGAATTGGTAGTTTAAATGATTCTGGTCTCCAATATTTCCTTGACCCTCTTTTTAATGATATATTTTGGTCATAGGAGTATTTGTATAGTCGTTGCTTAAAGAGTTTTGAACCTGGTACACACTCAATTGAATGATCACAATGTGACCAACCTATTCTACCTGAAATAAATATACTACATGACCTTATATGTAATACAACTGGGTCATATTATTTACCCAATCCATGCCAAGGATAATGTATGTTCTCCCGACCCCTTAATACACCCAATATAAAAAAAAACTTTATCGCTTATTTTTTATGAAAAATTTAGGAACTATGATTAATGATAATGCCATGACTAAAAAAGTATAGTTGAATGATAATCCAATTGTAGACGACTCTTATGCATCTACCTATAAATCAAGAACCAGCCCCACTACAACCGCCTGAAGTAAATCTTGAAGTCCAAGTTTCAATGGATGACCCCCTTAACGCTGCTTTATTTGATGGAATTTTGATTGATGTGGATGATTTAGATGCTAATGATGAACCAATTTTACTGGTATCCTAGCTTGAAGCACAAGCAGGACCAAACCATTTAAACATTTTGCCGCCACCTGAAAATCAAGAACCAACCCCTCCACCGCATGAACCACATGTGGAAGTGCAAATTTCAATGGTGGGACCACTCAATGCTTCTTTATTTTATGATATAATGATTAATGTAGATGACTTGGATGGAAATAAAGAACCTCTTCTACCAGTTGCCAATCTTGAAGAACATATGGGAGGAAATCATTTGGCTAGTAATGATGAACCACCACAAGGAGGAAAGATGTAGGTTTGGGTGAAAATATATGTGTGCGCCTAGTTGGGAATTTTGACTGTTTGTTCCCAATGATTAATATGAAGCCTTTGATAGAGGAGCTAAGACATTTGGGAGGCAAAATCTAGTTGGGTGGCTTAATGGTTTTCAAGATAATAAACAAAAGAGACAATGTCAGGAAAATTGAATATATGAGGCTAATATCATCACATCAGATACATTGGGAGGCTTTGCAGGCATGATTAGGCAAAGAAATAAAATCATACAATATTCTATTATCAAAATTCAAGAAAGACGACATCGGTATCAACTATTTGTTGGCCACCTTCACCTTCATATTTCTGTCTAAGGGTCCATCCGAATTTTTAATTGTTTGACCACGTTTGGATCCACAAAACTATATATTGACCCGCTAGCAATTAACACTATCATCGGTGATTTCTTGACCCATCCTACAACCTTAATTATTTTTGCGGTCTGACCAAAGCCCAATAAAGCACATAAGGAGACTTCTGCTTGTTCCACTTCCCCCGCTACTCTATATCTTATTCTTCTCCCTCTACCCCATCGTCACCAATTTTCTCACGTCCTTCCATAAGATTCATTGTTTTTGGCTTGCATTGATACCAAGGATGGTACTTGAATAGCACAAATTCATTGCTCTTAGAGTCTCAAGGCTTGGTTTTTGGGCCGCAACTTTGGTTGGAAATGTTTGGCTTTTAGTGGCTTTATTTTTCTGCTCTTGCACAGGACCTACGCCAATGCCACTTATATCAACCTCTACTATGAAAGGAACTGAAAAATTAGGAAGAGCTAAAATAGGGGGCTCTCACTATTGCATTATTTAATTCATTAAAAACACTGGTTGCATGATCATTCTTATTGAATCCTCATTTCTTAAGAAGATTAGTGAAGGGTTTACTAATTATTGAAAATCAATTAATGAATCGCCTATAATACTATGTTAGGCCAAGGAAGCCTCATAACTCCCTAATTGTAGAAGGATAAGGCCAATTAACTATTGCTTCCATTTTTGATGAGTCTATGCTAACACCATCTCTAGAGATAACAGAGCCTAGGTATTCTACTTGGGCCTCAGTAAAACTGTACTTAGACATCTTGGCAAATAATTTATTCACCCTCAAATGTTTATATACAAATTCTAAATATTGAAGATATTCCTCAAAATTATGGTTTTAAATAAAAATAATATCAAAAAAAGGAAACCTCCTTACGTATGGGCGAAATACGTCATGCGAAATTTTTCTTCGCGATCGCGTGAGGATGTTCGCGATTGCGTAGGTGTATGAATCAGTGAACTGCGTTCACAAAGGCTATTTTGGGGGAAGCTTGGTTTTGTTCTTCGCTATCGCGAAGAGTAATCACTTGGAAGCAGTGTTAAATTTTAAAAACGAGGGTTTGAACACATTTTTCATATTTTGAGCTAGAGACCTCGGATTTGGGCAATTCTTGAAGGGATTTTCTAGGAGTTGATTGGGGTAGGTGATTGTAACTCGGTTTTAGTTGTATCACATGAATCCATCGTTATTTTTGTCATTGAATTAGTAATGGGAGTTGGAAATTTTGGGGAAAATGGTGAAACTTCTTAGGCCGAATTTTAGGGATTTGAGTGGCATTTTGGTGTCAGATTTGAGTAATTTTAGTATGGTTGGACTCGGGGTTGAATGAGTGTTCAGATTTTATAACTTTTGTTAGATTCCGAGATGTGGGCCTAGGGTTGACTTTTTGAGTTGACTTTTTAACCTTAGTTAAAGATCGTAGTTTTATTAATTGTAATCAATTCCTATAGCTTTTATTGATAGTATTACATTATTCTTGCTAGATTCGAGCCTTCCAGAGGTCGATATGCATGGGAATGGCTTGCTAGTAGAGGTATGTATCTTATTCAAACTCGGTTGAGGTACTAGTGGCCTAAACTGTTATGATAGCTACGTGCTATTGGGTGCGCACAAGTATAGGGATGAACCCATGTGCGGGCACCGTGGTTATTTATTCATGTTCGGGTTATGCTCGGGCTCTTATGAGCTGAGAATTGACTGTTAAGCTTTAAGCTATGATGTTCCTCATATTTGTAATATTTTGTGTGAATTATTTGAGCCATGTTTGAAGCCACTTAGTGGTTTAATCCCAGAATGAACTTGATAAATGCTTTTTAGTTGATGAAATTGCCGATTTGAGCTATGATAGCATACTTTGCACATGCCTACACTTTAGCACGTCATTTATACCAGTTCAGGAGCATGAGAATCTTATTTCATTCATCATATACATGTATCCTTGTTTAATTGCCCTTGTATAATATGTTTGGACTGGAGGCCTGTGACCATGCCAGGCGGATTATGTTATTGGCACGTGAGTTATCCGTGCAACGTATGAGTTGTCTGTGCGGGTTCTATTATTAGCACGTGAGTTGTCCGTGCAGTATGTGGATACGGATCCATCCCCATAGGGTCACCCTCTCATGTTTCTCTCTTGATGGCGTACGCGCGGATGTTGAGAATACTGATCAGTGGTTTGGAACAAATATGGAAAGTTGAGATAATATGGCCGGTGCTGTGTTGGACTTTGCATTTCCTTAATCATTTGTCTGATTTAACTGCTTATGACCTACACATGCCATAATATTGTCGGAGTAGAATACTTGAGAAACGGTACACATGAACACAAGGATATTTTCTCACAAAACTTGATGAATTAGTATTCAATATTCTTCTATGCCGGTTTAAAAGGTGGAACTACATAGGTGATAGCTAGTATCATTAATAATTTATGCTTCTATTACCTTGCCGTATTTATTTATGATACTTATTGAGTTAGTTTTACTCATACTACACTCTGTACTTTGTGTGCAGATCCAAGTACTTCCGGGCATGGAGGTTGCTAGTGTTGGAGCTTATTCAGGTCGGAGACTATCGAGGTAGCTGCTTGGCATCCGCAAACCTTGACTCTCCTCCTTTATCTCTTAGTTTTACTTATGTTGTTCTACCTTCGTAGATAGTGCTTGAGTTGTCTGACCATGTTATTGTATAGACGCTCATGTACTCAGTGACATCCGGATTTTGGGCAATTCTATTTTGAGTTGCGGTGTTTTCATTTAGTATTTATGTGATTTTTCTTTCGAACCTATATTGCTATGTTTTTCCAAATTTAAAAATATGCGTGGGTTTATTGTGAATGTCGGCTTGCCTAGTATTGTAGTAGGCACCATCATGACATGTGAGATTTGGGTCATGACAAGTTTGTATCAGAGCCTAGGTTACATCGGTCTCACGAGTTATGAGCAGGTTTAATATAGTCTTGCAGATTGGTACGGAGACGGCTGTACTTATCTTCGAGAGCCTGCCAAATCCTTAGGAAAACCCTCACATTCTTGTATTCTTGTCGTACGAATTTGTTGATTCCGAGAACTAAACTTTTGTTATTCTATTTTCTCATAAATGGTGAGGACACGTGCTACCAGACCAAGCGGACGGACACTAGTGCCACCAGCTAGGACCATGAGAGGATGGAGCCACAGTAGAGGCTGAGGTGCAGCTCGTACAACAGCTAGAGCAGCACCTGTAGACCCACCAGTTGCTCCACCTTAGGAGCAGATTCCAGATATGGTTGAGCCGGTGGGACTAGCTCAGGCACCAGCTATGCTCATTGTGATTCCAGGCCTTCAGGAGGCTCTGGCCCATATATTGACTGTTTGCACTAGCCTTGCTCAGGCAGTTTCAGTTCAGGCCACACCATCCACTTCTCAAGCCGGGGGAGGTGCTCAGACTCCCGCCTCCCGTACTCTAGAGCAGGTGGTGCAGGGACTTCAGACATTGGGGGTACCACCCGCCCAGCCGGTTGCAGATGCTCAAATCCAGGTGGGTCCCATTATGAGTGATGTAGAGCAGAATAGACTAGAAAGCTTTGAGAGGCTCAAGCCTCCAACATTCAATGGGGTTGAGTCAGAGGATGCTCAGGATTTCTTGGATAGGTGTCAGTGGATTCTTCGCACGGCAGGTATTTTGGAGACTAGTGGGATCTCATTTACTACTTTTCAGTTGATGGGGGAAGCCTTTAGATGGTGGGAGACCTATGAGCAGAGCAGGTCAGCCGATGCTGCACCACTTTCATGGCACGAGTTCTCCGTTCTCTTGTTGGAGAAGTTTGTGCCACTGTCCTGCATGGAGGAGTTGTGTAGGAAGTTTGAGCAACTATACCAGGAGCGAATATCTGTGACCCAGTACGCGATGAGATTTTTATAGTTGGCTCATCATGTGATCTGGTTGGTTCCCACAAAGAGGAAGAGGATTAGGAGGTTCATTGATGGCCTCAGCTATTAGTTGCATTTTGTTATGACTCGGGAGAATGCAACAGGTGCTAGGTTCGATGAGGTGGTTGATATTGCTCGACGACTAGAGCTGGTCCGTAGTCAGGAGCGTGAGGAGAGAGAGGCCAAGAGGCCTTGTGGTTCGGGTGGTTTCAGCGGTGTTTCTTTTGGGGACCAGTCCCACCATAGAAGCGGTCATCCTTATAGGCCCGCTCAGATGGCTCATTCGGTTCATCATGGTGCATCAGTTAGCCATGGTTCTTACAGTTCTCGTTCGAGCCAGTCATCTTTCAGTGCATTACAAGTGCAGAGTTCTCACCATGCTTCGTCTTCCCATACTTCTACATACAATTTCTCGGGTTATCAGGAGCAGCATCTCTGTTAGAGGAGGGGTTGTTTTGAGTGCGGGGACTTGGGTCATCTCAAGAGGGATTGCCCTAGACTGTTGAGTGGGGTTCCACAACAGAGTTCTTGGTTGATGATACCAACACCAACAGCTACGCCACCCGCTCAACTAGCTCGGGGTGGGGCTCTGGCAGTTAGAGGTCGCCCTAGAGGGGGAGGCCGATCAGGTGGTGGTCAGGCTCGATTCTACGCTATTCCTGCTAGGTCAAAGACCATTGCTTCAGATGTAGTGATCACATGTATTTTTTTAGTGTGCCACAGGGATGATTCCACATTATTTGAGCCCGGTTCTACTTATTTCTATGCATCATCCTAGTTTACTCGTTATTTGGATATGCCTAGTGAGTCCTTAGTTTCACCTATTTATGTATCTACGTCGGTGGGCGATACTATTGTTGTGGACCATGTGTATCGGTCGTGTGTGGTGACTATTGGGGGATTGAAGACTAGAGTTGATCTCTTATTGCTTAGTATGGTTGATTTCGATGTGATTTTGGGTATGGATTGGTTGTTTCCATGTCATGATATTCTGGATTGTCACGCTAAGACCGTGATGTTGGTGATGCCGGGATTGCCAAGGATCAAGTGTAGAGGTTTCCTAGATTATGTTCCCAGCAGGGTATCTCTTATCTGAAGGCCCAACGGATGGTTGGGAAGGGGTGTTTGTCGTATTTGGCCTTTGTAAGGGACATTGGTGCTGATACTCATACTATTGATTCTATTTCGGTAGTGCGAGACTTTTCGGATGTGTTTCCTGCAGACTTGTCGGGCATGCCACCCGACAAGGATATTGATTATGGTATTAACTTGGTGCCGGGCACTGAACCCATTTCTATTCCTCCATATCGTATGGCACCAGCAGAGTTGAAGGAATTAAAATAGTAGCTTCATGAGCTTCTTGATAAGGGGTTAATTAGGCCTAGTGTGTCGCCTTGGGGTGCACCAATTCAGTTTGTGAAGAAGAAGGATGGTATTTTTGTATGTGCATCGATTATAGGCTGTTGAACAAAGTTACAATTAAGAACAAGTATCCTTTTTCGTGCATTGATGATTTTTTTAACCATCTTTAGGGAGGGTGTTCTCTAAGATTGATTTGAGGTCTGGGTATCACCAGTTGAAGATTCGGGACTTGGATATTCTGAAGACGACATTCAGGACCGTTATGGTCACTATGAGTTTCTTGTGATGTCTTTTGGGCTGACCAACGCCCCAGCAGCGTTCATGTATCTGATGAACAGTGTATTTCAGCCATAGCTTGATTCATTTGTCATAGTATTCATTGATGACATCATGATGTACTCACGTAGCTAGGAGGAGCATGCCCAGAATTTGAGGATTGTACTACAATGGTTGAGGGAGGAGAAGCTTTACACCAAGTTCTCCAAGTGTGAGTTTTGATGGTAGTCTATAATCTCGGATTTTAGTCTCTTATTGTACTCTAATTAACTTCACTTTACTTGTGTTTGAGCTTTAATTGTTAGTGTTTTGAACTTATTGTGTGTTTTATGCCTTGTAGGAGTGATTACGAGCTATGTAGATGTTATGGAATGAATTCGAGCGATTTGGAGCTTTGAAGTCTGAGTAAAAGCCCAAGGGATTAAGCCGAGATCGTGTTCGAGGGCCGAGGACCAAGTCTGGACGTCAAAACTCAAGATTTAAGCCGTACTCTGAGAAATTTGCACTAGTGCGACGCAGGGTGTGAAGCATAGTGTGACGCCGTAGTGTATTTTTGTTGCCTGTTGAATTGTTGAGCTCTCTGGATTTCCCCACTAATTCCCCGCATGGCGCGTCACCCTATGCGGCGCGCCTGTGCAATTGTTATAGAGTAAATGTCCTATTTCGGCTAGGAAAAGGTGATTTAATTTGGTCCCGACCCTACTTGGTATACATGCATGAAAAAATATTATTTTCTGGACTTTTGACACATATTCAACCTAAGGAGGCTAAGGAGGAGTTGGAAAAATACGAGCACAAGGATTTCATCATTCCTTCCTTACTCAAGACCCAAGTTTGGATTGAATTTATGGTTTCCTTTACTTTAAACTTATTTGTGATGAATTGCTCCATATCTATGGAGTAGTTCTCTTTAGGGTTTGATGGATTTGGTGTATTGATGATTGTTTATGGATTATAACTCTAGTTTTATGCATTGAATCGTTTTGGATGATTTAATTATTGCATCTATATTCACTTGTTCATGTAATCGAGAGAGGCATAACTTGTGATATCTTTGCATTATATTGGTGGTTGAGTTCATTAATTCTTCTTAGTAATCGAAATAGGCTAGTTGAATCAGTGATTAAACCTAGTTAGGAGAATAATCGAGAGAGGTTCTCCTAAAGACCAATCCGCTACGCATTCTTGCATATCTTCACATGCTTCATCTTGTGAGGTTAAGACTTAATCGAGAGAGGAGTTTTTGCTGAACGTTTGAACTTATAATTGAGTGAATTCAAGACTCACTAAAACATTAGAAGTGAATTATCTAGAGTTAGATCCCAAATAATTATCTTGCACCTATCCTATCAACCCCTATTTTCTCCCACTGATAACTTCCTTGCTTACCTTTGTTGCGATTGTCATTAGTCAATAGCTTTAAATTCTTAGTTAATTGTAGTTAGAAATCATAGAAATCTCAATTGTTGATCATCTTGGATAGAAATCAAGCTAGTCCAATCCATGTGGATACGATATTATACTATACTATATTTGACTGGCGAGCATAATTTTAAGTGGTATTTTGTGCTCGTCAAGTTTTGTCTTAGTTCAGTGGCATTCTTGGGACTTGTGGTGTCCAGTGAGGGGATTAAGGTGGATCCAAAGAAGATGGAGGCGGTTCAGAGTTGACCCAAACCATCTTCAGCTACTGAGATTTGGAGTTTTCTCGGCTTGGCCAGATATTATCATTTCTTTGTGGAGGGTTTCTCATCTATTTCAGAACCTTTGACCAGGTTGACCCAAAAGGTTGTGCCATTCAGGTGGTCGGATGAGTGCGAGAAGAGCTTTCAGAAGCTCAAGACCGCAACTTTAGTTCTAGTTTTGCATTCAGCATCGGGTTCTTATACTATGTATTGTGATGCTTCTCAGATTGGTATTTGGTGTGTCTTGATGTAGGAGGGTAGAGTGATTTCTTATGCTTCACGCCAGTTGAAGCCCCATGAGAAGAACTACCCTGTTCATAATTTGGAGTTGGCAACCATCATTCATGCATTGAAGATTTGGAGGCATTATCTCTATGGTGTGTCTTGTGAGGTATTTACGGATCATCGGAGTCTCCAACACCTGTTCAAACAAAAGGATCTAAATTTGAGGGAGCGAAGATGGTTGGAGCTGCTAAAGGACTATGATATTACCATTCTTTATCATACTAGGAAGTTCAATGTGGTGGCCGATGCCTTGAGTAGAAAGGTGGTGAGTATGGGCAGCCTTGCATTTATTCTGGTAGGTGAGAGACCTCTTGCATCATATGTACAGGCCTTGGCCAATTAGTTCATGATATTAGATGTTTCTGAGCCCAGTCTAGTTCCAGCTTGTGTGGTTTCTCGGTCCTCCTTATATGATCGCATCGGAGAGCATCAGTATGATAATCCCCATTTGCCTGTTCTTTAGGACACGGTTCATCGCGGTGATGCCAAAGAGGTTACTATTAGGGAAGATTGGGTGTTGTAGATGTAGGGTCGGATCTATGTGCCAAATGTAGATGGGCTACGTGAGTTGATTCTTGAGGAGGCCCACAGTTCGTGATATTCCATTCATCCGGGTGCCACAAAGATATACCAGGACTTGAGTCAGCACTATTGATGGAGGAGGATGAAGAAAGATATAGTGGGGTTTGTAGCTCGGTGACTAAATTGTCAGCATGTAAAGTACGAGCATCAGAGACTGAGCGGATTGCTTTAGAGGCTTGAGATTCCGGAGTGGAAATAGGGCGTATAACCATGGATTTTGTAGTTGGGTTCCCACGGACTTCGAGGAAGTTTGATGTTATTTGGGTGATTGTGGATCAGTTGACCAAGTCCACGCATTTCATTCCAGTTGGGACTACCTATTCTTCATAGTGGTTGGCTGAGATTTACATCCTCTATATTGTTAGCCTTCACGGTGTTCCGGTGTCCATCATTTCAGATCAGGGCACACGATTTACATCGTAGTTTTGGAGAGCAGTGTAGTGAAAGTTAGTCACACGGGTTGAGCTGAGTACAACATTCCACCCTTAGACTGACGAACAGTCCGAGTGCACTATTAAGATATTGGAGGATATGCTACGCACTTGTGTCATAGATTTTGGGGATTCTTGGGATCAGTTTCTACCGCTTGAAGAGTTTGCTGATAATAACAACTACCAATCAAGCATTCAGATGGCTCCATATGAGGCTTTGTATGGGAGACAGTGTCGGTCTCTGGTAGATTGGTTCGAGCCGGGTGAGGCTAGGTTATTGGGTACTGACTTTGTTCAGGATGCTTTGGACAAGGTTAAGTTGATTAAGGATTGATTTCGCACGGCGCAGTCTAGACAGAAGAGTTACGCTGATCGATAGATTCGCGATGTTGCTTACATGGTGGGAGAGAAGGTATTACTTAGAGTTTCGCCCATAAAGGGTGTTATAAGGTTCGGTAATATGGGAAAGTTGAGCCTTCGGTATATTGGACCTTTTGAGGTGCTTGAGAGGATAGGAGAGGTGGCTTACAAGCTTGCATTGCCGCCTAGTCTATCGAGTGTTCATCCACTGTTTCATGTATCCATACCCCGAAAGTATGTCAGCGATCCGTCTCATGTTTTGGATTTCATCACAGTTCAGTTGGATGGTGATTTGACTTATGATGTGGAGCCAGTAGCCACTTTAGATCGGCATGTCCGAAAGTTAAGGTCAAAGAACATAACTTCAGTGAAGATGCAGTGGAGGTGTAAGATACTCGAGGAGGCTACTTGGGAGACCGAGCAGGAGATGCGGAGCCGATATCCATGCCTATTTGAGACTCCAGGTATGATTCTAGACCCGTTTAAGGATGAATATTTGTTTAAGAGGGGGATGATGTAGCGATCCGACCGTTTGTTTTGAGTGTTGTAGCCCCGTTCCCCCATTTATTGCTTGTTCTATGATCAATTGGTGTTATGTGACTTGCCGGGGTAGTTGGTTTTATTCCGGGGATGTTTCGGAATGAATTGGGATACTTAGTCCCAAGGGTGGAAGCCTAAGTTAAAAACGTTGATCAGATGTTAACTTATGTGTAAATGGCTCTGGAATGGAGTTTTAACGGTTCTGATAGCTTTATAGGGTGATTTTGGACTTAGGAGTGTGTCCGGATAGTGATTTGGAAGTCCGTAGTTGATTTTGGCTTGAATTGGCGAAAGTTGAAAAAATGAAAGTTTGGAGAGTTGAGAAGTTTAACCGAGAGTTGACTTTGTGGTTTACGGGTTTGAATTTTTATTTCAGAAATTGGAGTAGGTCCGTTGTGACATTTATGACTTGTGTGCAAAATTTGAGGTTAATCGGAGTTGATTTGATAGGTTTCGGCATCGATTGTAGAAGTTGGAATTCATTAGTTTTCATTAGGCTTGAATTGGGGCGCGATTCTTGTTTTTAATGTTGTTTGATGTGATTTGAGGCCTCAACTAAGTTTATATCGTGTTTTAAGACTTGTTGGTATGTTCGATTGAGGTCCCGGGGGCCTCAGGTAGATTTCGGATGGTGATCGGAGTGGAATTGAACTTTGGAGATAGTTGAAGTTTGTTGATGCTATATGTTCTGGTTTCCTTTAATACGATCGCAAGGATAGGTCTGCAATCACGAAGGATCTTTGTGGGCTGTTAGTTTTTTCCTCTTCGCGTTCGCAGAGAGAGGGTCGCGATCGCGGAGGTTGTGAAGCTTGTGCTTCATGAATGTGTAGAGTGGATCGTGTTCACGTACAAGGAAGTGTGGCAGGTGGGGTCACACGAAGTTGTTCTTCGTGATCGCGTGGGGATATTCGCGATCGCGTAGGTCTATGAATCAGTGAACCGCGTTCGCGTGGAGTTAACCGCGTTCGCCAAGGCCATTTTGGAGACAGCTTTGTTTTGTTCTTAGTGATCGCGAAGAGTAATCACTATGCAGCAGTGTTAAATTTTAAAAATGAGGGTTTGAACCCATTTTTCATATTTTAAGCTAGAGACCTCGGATTTGGGCGTTTCATGAAGGGATTTTCAAGGAGTTGATTGGGGCAAGTGATTCTAACTCGGTTTTAGTTGTATTACATGAATCCATCGTTATTTTTGTCATTGAATTAGTGATTTGAGTTGGAAATTTCTGAGAAACATTGTGAAACTTCTTAGGCCAAATTTTGGGGATTTAAATGGCATTTTGGTGTCAGATTTGAGTAATTTGGTATTGTTGGACTAGTGGTTGAATGTGTATTTGTATTTTTGGTAGTATTACGTTATTTTGGCTAGATTCGAGCTTTCCGGAGGTCGATACGCATGGGAAGGGCTTGCTAGCGGAGTGATTTGATTTGCTTGAGGTAAGTATCGTATTTAAACTCGGTTGAGGCACTAGTTGCCTAAATTGTTATGATAGCTACATGCTTTTGGGTGTGCACATGCATGGGGATGAACCCATATGCGGACACCGGGGTCATTTATTCATGTTCGTGTTATGCTTGGTCTCTTATGAGCCAAAAATTCACTATTAAGATTTAAGCTATGATGTTCCTCATATTTGTAATATTTTGTGTGAATTATTTGAGCCATGCTTGAAGCCACTTAGAGGTTTAATCCCTGAATGAACTTGATAAATGCTTTTCAGTGATGAAATTGCTGATTTGATCTATGATATCACACTTTGCACATGCCTACACTTTAGCATGTCATTTATACCAGTCCATGAGCATGAGAATCTTATTTCACTCATCATATACATGTATACTTGTGTAATTGCCTCTGTATGATATGTTTGGACTGGAGGCATGTGACCATGTTAGGTGGATTATGTTATTGGCACGTGAGTTGTCTGTGCGGATCCATTTATTGACGTTATTGGCACGCGAGTTATCCGTGTGGGTTCTATTATTAGCACGTGAGTTGCCCATGCAACACGTGAGTTATCCGTGCAGCGTGTGGATACGGATCCATCCCCCTATGGTCACCCTATCATGTTTCTCTCTTGATGGTGTACACGCGTTTGTTGAGAATACTGATCAGTGGTTTGGAACAAATAGGGAAAGTTGAGAGAATCTGGCCAGTGTTGTGTTGGACTTTGCATTTCATTAATCATTTTTCTGATTTAACTGCTTATCACCTATATATTCCATGATATTGTCGGAGTAGAATACTTGAGAAATGGTACACATGCACACACAGATGTTTTCTCACAAAACTTGATGAATTAGTATTCAATATTCTTCTGTGCCGGTTTACAAGATGGAACTACACAGGTGATAGCTAGTATCATTAATAATTTATGCTTCTCTTACCTTGTCATGTTTATTTACAATACTTATTAAGTTGGTTGTTGGAGCTTATTCAGTTAGGAGAATATCGAGGTAGCTGCTTGGCGTCCGCAGACCTTGACTCTCCTCCTTTATCTCTTAGTTTTAATTATGTTGTTCGACCTTCGTAGATAGTGCTTCAGTTGTCTGACCATGTTATTGTATAGATGCTCATGTACTCAGTGACACCCGAATTTTGGGAAATTCTGTTTTGAGTTGCGGTGTTTTCATTCATTATTTATGAGATTTTTCTTTCAAGCTATATTGCAATGTTTTTCCAAATTTAAAAAGATGCGTGGGTTTATTGTGAATGTCGACTTGCCTAGTATTGTGATAGGTGCCATCACGACATGTGAGATTTTGGGTCGCGACATTTTAATGATATGTTTTGGTCATAGGAGTATTTGTATAGTTGTTGGTTAACAAGTTTTGAACCCGGTACCAACCCAATTGAATGATCACTATCCTTGTTTTGGGGGAGTTCCTTGGGCTCTTGAAAAGTGTCAAAAACTGTTCTAACACGTTCTTTATTTGCTTTGGAGGCCCATCACCTATCATCTTAGTCTCAGCCATAGTCAATTGGTCTACCACTATGAACTGGTCCAGTTTAAGCAGCTTCTAGATTGTTTTCACATCGCACAACTCACCCGGGCTGGAAACATCATTCTCCACTACTGTCGCCTGAAGTAAATCTTGAAGTCCAAGTTCTAATGTATGGCCCCCTTAACTACTTAATTTTATGGAATTTTGATTGATGTAGATGATTTGGATGGCAATGATGAACTAGTTATACTAGTAGCCCATCTTGAAGCACAAGCGGGACCAAACCATTTAAACTTTTTTTCGTCACCTAAAATCTAGAACCAGCCCCACCACCCTATGAACCACATGTGGAAGTGCAACTTCCAATGGCGGGACCCCTCAACGCTGCTTTATTTGATGGTATAACGATCAATGTAGATGACTTAGGTGGCAATGAAGAACCACTTCTACCAATTGCCAATCTTGAAGAATATGTGGGACAAAAGATTTTGGCTGGCGATGATGAACCACCACAAGGGGAAAATGCGGCACATGCAGGTTTGGGAGAAAATAGATGTGTGCACCTAATTGTGAATTTTGACTGTTTATTTCAATGATCAATATGAATCCTTTGGTATAGGATCTAAGACATTTGGGAGACAAAAATCGGTTGGGTGGCTTAATGGTTATCAAGATAATCAACAAAAGAGACAATGTTTGGAAAATCGAATACATGAGGCTAATATCATCACATCAGATACACTGGGAGGATGTGAAGATATGATTAGGCAAAGAAATGAAACCATACAGTATTCCATTACCAAAACTCAAGAAAGACAGCATCGGTATCAACTCTCTGTTGGCCACCCTCACCTTCATATTTCTCTCTAAGGGTCTATCCGAATTTTTAATTGTTTGACCACGTTTGTATGCATGAAACTATATATTGACCCGCTATTAATTAACGCTATCATCGGTGATTTCTTGACCCATCCTATAACCTTAATTATTTTTGGGGTCTGGCCAATGCCCAATAAAGCACATAAGGAGACTTCTGCTTGTTCCACTTCTCCCTACTCAATAGCTTGTTCTCCTTCCTCCACCCCATCGTCACCAATTTTATCACATCCTTCCATGGCATTCAATGTTTTTAGCTTGCATTGATACCAAGGATGGTACTTTATTAGCACAAATTTATTACTTTTTAGAGTCTCAAGGCTTGGTTTTTGGGCCGCAACTTTTATTGGAAATGTTTGGCTTTTGATGACTTTATTTTTCTACACTAGCACAGGCCCTACGCCAATGCCACTTATATCCACCTCCACTTTGAAAGGAACTGAAAAATCAGGAAGAGCTAAAATAGGGGGCTCTCACCATAGCATTTTCCAATTTATTAAAAACTACGGTTACATGATCATTCTAATTGAACCCTCATTTCTTAAGAAAATTTGTTAACGGTTTACTAATTATTGCAAACCAATTAATGAACCACCAATAATACTCTGTAAGACCAAGGAAGCCTCATAACTCCCTAACTGTAGAAGGATAAGGCCAAATAACTATTGCTTCCATTTTTGATGAATCTATGCTAACGCCATCTCTAGAGATAACATAGCCTAGGTATTCTACTTGGGCCTCAGTAAAACTGCACTTGGACATCTTGGCAAATAATTTATTCACCCTCAAAGTTTAAAATACAACTTCTAAATATTGAAGATGTTCCTCCAAATTAATGTTGTAAATCAAAATATTATCGAAAAAAGGACAAACCTCCTTACGTATGGGCCAAATACGTCAGGCATCAATGATTGAAATAAGGCTGGTGCGCCGGTGAGCCCAAAGTGCATCACTTTGAATTCCTAAAGTCCATGATGTGTGCAAAAAGAAATTTGGAATTCATCTCCATGTCGCATTCTTATTTGATGATATCCGGATATCAAATCTAACTTTGGGAAAAAACTAGCCCCTTTTCGTTCATCCAATAGATCTTCCACTACCGGATTATGTATTTATTTTTTATTGTAATGTCATTAAACCTATGATAGTCCACATGAAACCTCCAAGTTGAATCCTTCTTCTTTACCAAAATTAGTGGTTGAAATGATTCTGGTCTCCAATATTTCCTTGACCATCTCCTTAATGATATTTTTTGGTCATAGGAGTATTTGTATAGGCGTTGGTTAACATGTTTTGAACCTGGTACTAACTCAATTAAATGATCACAATGCTTGTTTTGGGGGGAGTTCCTTGGTGATAGCATCAAGGACAAGGATAGAGTTTTGGAAGCTCCAAGAAGGCCATTTACAAGATCTCAAGTTAAAGAGTTGCAGACTAAGGTTGCTGGACTTCAATGGCAAATAAAGAAGGTTTTAATTGTAGAGGACAAGCTCAAGCCCAAAGGAGATGAATTGTACAAGTTTTATAATTATTTGGTGGCCCAAATTGAAGTCTAAGAGGAGGAAGATTAAGTTCCGAACTCGGCCCTTAAAATCTAGCAAATGGGCACCCAGAAGAGCTCAAAATGAGCTTAAAAGAAGTCCAAAAGGGGGTGTTTGAAAAGGAGCCCAATTGGAGTCCAAACCAATGGCCCAAACTAGTAGTTTTAAGGTCCAAAACTGCCCCAAAGGGATTTAGTCGCCCACCCTACCTAATTTTAATGACTTTTCTTATTCATTATCAACCACCCTACCTAATGTTAATGACTTTTTATGCCTTAGCAGCCACCCTACCTAATTTTAAGGACTTTTACTCCTATAAATAAGGATTTCTTCTCATTCATTGAGGACTTCATTATTGATTAAGAATATTATACTTTGAGAGTTCTTTTGAACCTTTGTTACTTATGCTTTGAGATTTATCTTTCAAACTTTACTAGTTCATAGTTCAAGGTATGATTACTTTATGGTATTCTTAAAAGGCGATTAATACGAGTTATTAATTGCTGTCTCAAGTTACTCGTAAAGCGGTCAATATCCGAATCTATTATTTTAATTTAATTTTAAGTAAAGGCGTTTGATTTCGTCAATAAATCAAAATGTTGTTGCTTGGATCTTGTCAAGGCTATAGAACTTGCGTTCTTGGAAGGTCTTGGAATTCTTTCCTTGAATTGTTTCATATCCTTTATTTTCTGCACTTTAATTCTAATTGTTCAATTCCTTATTGTTATTGCTTCCGTATTTAGTTCTCAACTTCTTACTCTAATTTGGATTCCCGACCTTGTTGTTATTAAGTGGTATCAGAGCGTTTCTATCAAGATTTCGTTCTTGATAATTCTGGGCATTTGTTGAATACTAAGAGCAAAAAAATCAGTTTAAAAAAAAAAGAATTGCTTGCTCTCCAGGAACTTTCTTTTGTATCTAATTTATTTCCAAAAATTATCAAAGGAAACAAGAAGACGGAATCTCAGATTTCAAAGATAAGAAAAAAAATTCAAATTTTCATACTCTTTCTAATCTAAATATATAATCCTTTCCTTTTTGTTCGTGTCTTGTTTCAACTGACTAGGATTTGGTTCTTCTTTCATTTATTCTCTAAAAATCTATATTTTACTACTAAGAACTTTATATGAGTTGGGTTTAATTATAAATCTACAAAGTATTTTGTTCAAAGGTTATTTCGAGAGGAAAAAATACAAAGTGTGTGTGAGAACAATTGAGAGAAAAGTCAATCTGTTTGATACAGTTTAATTATTTAAGATGTCACGTACAGGTAGTGATGATGAACGAAGGGTTCTTCAAGAAGCCAAAATCAAAGGAAGAAATGATTTTACCTTGCAAGCTATGCATCAACAATTTGAAAGGTGGAATTTGCAACTCCAAGAGATGAGGGACACCATTGCCGAGCAAAATGATACAATAGCTGAACTTAGAAGGAAAAATAATGTTAGGCCCCAAATTAGGAGAAATGTACCCATTGCTCCCATTGTAAATCAAGAAAACCCTATAGATAATTTTAATGATATTGATTTTTATAGGGTGGGAAGAGATAGAAGGGGACAAAGAGGTAGAGTAGAAGATGATAATATAAGTAGTATAAAGATGAAGATGCCATCTTTCAAGGGAACAAGGGATCCAGACTTGTACCTTGATTGGGAGAGAAAGGTTGAAGCCATCTTTGACTGTCACAACTACTCTGCGGGTAAGAAGGTTAAACTTGTTGTTGTTGAGTTTTCTGACTATGCTGCTATTTGGTAGAAAAAGCTTACTAGGGACAGATTGCAAGAAGGAAAAGCACCAATTTCTACTTGGGCTGAGATGAAGAGGGTGATGAGAAAGAGATGCGTACCATCACACTTTCAAAGAGAGCTACAACAACGTCTTCAAACATTGAAGCAAGAGTTCATGTCTGTGGATGAGTATTTTAAGGCTATGGATATGGCTATGATGCAAGTTAATTGTATGGAGGAATAAGAGACTACAATGGCTAGGTTTTTAAATGGTTTAAATAAAGAAATAGCTGATGTAGTAGAATTACAACAATATGTAACAATATATGAGTTAGTTGATATGTCTGTAAAGGTAGAAAATCCAAATAAAAGAAAGCAAACTAGCTCGTGGAAAGGTCAGTCAAACACCATCTCCAAGAAGCCATGGCTGAATCAAGAGATAAAAAGTTCTTATAGACCTCAAGAAGACAAGGATAAAGGTAAATTTGAGAACAAAGAGGGATGTAAAACCTTTAACCCTAAACCTTTTACACCTTCTAGTTCTATTCAATGTCATAAATGTAAAGGAAGGGGAATATGATGCGTGAATGTCCTAGTAGAAGAATCATCATTTTTAGAGAAGATGGAGGATATGAGAGTGAAAAAAGTGAGGAAGAAGAAGAGGGAGATGTGAGTGATGAAGATGATATAGAACAACCTAATGATGGAATGATTGGGGTAGTTAGAAGGATTATGACTATCAATTTAGGAAGCAATAGTGAAGAACAAAGGAAGAATATATTCCATACTAGGTGTGGGATAAAGGGGAAAACTTATTCTATGATCATTGATAGTGGTAGTTGTGCTAATGTGGTGAGTTCGTACTTTGTGGAAAAGCTGGAACTTGGATGCATGAAACACCCTACTCCCTATAGGCTCCAATGGTTAAATTATAGTGGTGAACTAAAGGTAAACAAACAATGCATGATTTCATTCAATGTTGGTAGATATGCGAATGGTATTCTTTGTGACATAATCCCCATGCAAACTTGCCATATCTTATTGGGTCATCCTTGGCAATATGATAGAAATGTTTTTCATGATAGAAGGAAGAATAGATATTCTCTTGAGCTAAATGGCAGGCAATTTACTCTTGCACCTTTATCTCCTTCTCAAGTGTTTGAAGATCAAAAGGGATTAAGGGAAACAATGGGAAAACCAAGGGGAGGGATAAAAAGTAAGCTTGAGGAAAGAGAAAACAAAGGAGGTCAAGAGTTAGAAAAAAAAAAGATGGCCGAGAGAAAGAGAGAGAGGGCAGCAATTTGAGAGAAGAGATAAAAAGGGGTTTGAATGAAAACATAGAAAGTCTTGATGAGAGGAAAGAGGCTAAGGAAAGGAAAAAAGGGAGTTTCTATATAAAAGCCAAAGAGTGTTTAAATGCAAGAAGAGGGGGGTTGCCCGTAATACTACTTACTTATAAAAGAAGCTTTGATTAATTCTGAGTTACTAACTTCTTCTTTGCCAAGTAGTATTTCTTCTCTTTTATAGGATTTTGAAGATGTCTTTCCTGAAGATATTCCTAATGGATTTCCACCTTTGCGTGGAATTGAGCATCAAATTGATTTTGTGCCTGGATCACAAATTCCAAATAGACTTGCTTATAGGAGTAATCCAGAAGAGACAAAAGAGCTTCAAAGGAAAGTTGAGGAGTTGCTTAAGAAAGTCTTTGTGAGAGAGAGTATGAGCCCTTGCTCTGTTCCCGTCCTATTGGTACCCAAAAAGGATAGAACTTGGAAGATGTGTGTGGATTGTAGAGCAATCAACAAGATAACGTTAAAGTATCGCCATCCTATTCCTCGTCTTGATGACATGTTGGATCAATTACATGGATCCAATTTTTTTCTAAAATTGATCTAAAAAGTGGTTACCATCAGATTCGAATGAATCCTGGAGATGAATGGGAAACTACTTTTAAGACCAAATATGGGCTTTATGAGTGGTTAGTTATGCCTTTTGGCTTGACTAATGCACCTAGCACTTTCATGAGATTAATGAAACATATCTTTAAGGATTTTCATGGAAAATTTATTGTGGTGTACTTCGATGATATCTTGATCTTTTCTAACACTTTAGAAGAGCATGTAGAACACCTAAAATAAGTTTTTGAAGTTCTTAGAAAGCAACGTTTATTTGCTAATCTTAAAAAATGTACTTTTTGTGTGGATCGTGTGATTTTCTTGGGTTTTGTGGTTAGTTCTAAAGTAATTGACGTTGATGAAGAGAAAATCAAAGTAATAAAAGAATGGCCTAAACCTAAGAGTGTAACTGAAGTTAGGAGTTTTCATGGACTTGTTAGTTTTTATAAGAGGCTTGTGAGAGACTTTAGCACCATTGCTTCTCCTTTAACTGAAGTTATTAAAAAGGATAAGATTTTTGCATGGGGAAAAGAACAAGATGACGCTTTTAACTTGTTGAAAGAAAAGTTATGTTCTGCTCCATTGTTATAATTGCCTAATTTTTCTAATTCTTTTGAAATTGAATGTGATGCTTCTGGCAAAGCAATATGTGATGTTTTGATGCAAAATTCTAAACTTATTGCCTACTTTAGTGAGAAGTTGAGTGTAGCCACATTGAACTTTTCCACTTATGACAAAGAGCTATATGCTTTGGTAAGGGCTTTAGCCACATGGCAACATTACTTGTGGCCAAGAGAGTTTGTCATTAAAACTGACCATGAGTCCTTGAAATACTTGAAGAGTCAAGGTAAGCTTAGTAGGAGGCATGCTAAGTGGGTTGAATTCAGTGAAACATTTCCTAATGTAATTTCTTACAAACAAGGAAAAGAGAATGTTGTTGCGGATACACTTTCAAGAAGGTATGTCTTAGTTTCTACTCTGACTTCTAAATTGATGGGTTTTGATCAAATCAAGGGACTTTATGCTAATGATGTTGATTTTGGCAAGATTTTTGCATATTGTATGTTGGGCCATTTTGAGAGGTTTAATCTCCAAGATGTGTTTCTCTTTAAGAAAGTTGTGTATCCATAATTGCTCTTTACGTGAAGTATTTGTAAGGAAAGCACAATGTGGAGAGCTTATAGGTCATCTAGAGTTTTAAACCTTAATTCTATGTTTCAAAGCCTCCAATAGTTTCCTTAAGCCTTCCTTGATTTGCGTGTGCAGTCCGGGTGTTTTGCCTTAAAATCCAGAAGGCTTTTATGTTAAAAATACAAAATTTTATCTTAAAATCCATTTGAGTTGACATCGGTCAACATTTTCTGAAAACGGACCCGGATCCATATTTTAACAGTCCCTGTGGGTCTGTATCGTGATTTAGGACCTGGGCGTATGCCCGGAATCGAATTCGGAGGTCCCTAGCTCGAGTTATTGCTTTTTGTCAAAATTTTGAAGTTTAAAGGCTTAATGACTTTAAAGAATTGACCAGTGTTTCACTTTGCTGATACCGGTTCTGTATTTTGGTTTCGGAACCGGCATAGGTCCATTACTATATATATGACTTGTCTGTCCAATTTCGTGAGAAGCGGAGTTGGTTTGACATGATTCGGACGTCCGGTTGTTAAAATAGAAGTTCTAAAGTTTTATTGAAAATTTCATTTGATTTGGTGTCTGATTCGTAGTTCTAGGCATTAAATTGGTGTTTTGATCATGCGGGCGAGTTCGTATGAGGTTTTTGGACTTGTGTGCATATTTGGTTTGGAGCCCCGAGGGCTTGGCTGAGTTTCAGATAGCCTACGGACCTTAGTTCTTTGAAAAATCTGGTTTTCTTAACTTCTGCTGGTTTCTGGTAATCCCTTCTTCGCGTTCGTGAAGGCACTCCCGCAAACGCGAAGAGTGAACTGGGCTGGGTGGGATTTTCTTCATCACGAACACGGTAGCAGGGTCATGAACGTGGAGCAATGGGGGCCTTACCCTTCGCGAATGCGACCACCTTCCCATGAATGCGTAGGCTTGTGACCTGGGAAGGGGGATCATTGTTTCTTCTACGCGAACGCGGGCATTGGCTTGCGAACGTGAAGGCCAGGGGGGAGCAGCCTTTGCGAACGCAAAGGCCATTTAGGCTGTTGCACTTGGCGAACGCGGTAGGCCCTTCGCGAACACGAAGAAGGCCTGACGCCCAAACCTTAAAACAGACCAAAAATGGGATTCTTTCATTTTTTTTCATAAACTTTCCATTAGAGCTCGGCCTAGAGGTGATTTTTAAGAGAAAACTCAACATCAATTCATAGGTTTGTACACTTTAACTCATTTTCTTCCATTTCTAACATCACCCATTAATTTCTAGCATTAATCTTTGTTCTTCCATGGTAGAAAACTTGGGATTTAGAAAATATTGAGGGTTTTTGCAAATTAGGGATTTAGACCTCAAATTGAGGTCGTATTCTGAAACTAATTACATAATTGGGCTCGGGGGTGAATGAAAAAATGGAATTTGTTCCGAACCTCAGGTTTTGACCAAGTGGTCCCGAGGTCGATTTTTGACTTTTTGGGGAAAAGTGTGGAAATTATAAATTTATGCATTGTAATTGATTCCTTTAGCAATATTTGATATTATTGAGTCAATTGTGGTTAGATACGAGTGGTTTGGAGACGGATTCTAGGGGAAAGACTCTGGTAGAGCTTTGAGTCGACTTGTGGAGCGATGTAAGTGTCGTGGTTAACCTCGACTTGAGAGATTAGGACTTGTTTGCCTATTTGCTACTTGTTTAAATGTTGGATACAACGTATATGTGAGGTTACGGGTACTTATGCGTTGTTATTGGGTTAAAGCATGCAGGTGAGACTTGTTTCTTGTAATTTATCTCTTTCTTTGATCATGATATCCATGCTTAGACTTGTTAATTGATAAATTGATCATTCTTTCCGTACTTTTGAACTATCTGTGATAATTGAGTATTGTTTCTGAAGTTGAGATTGGCATTGTGGAACTATTGTTTACAGAAGACTTGATATTGCTTACTCCATCTCCCTATCGTTATATGTTCATTGTTACATGGTAAGGGAGAGTGTTAAAGCATGAAGGGTGATATCGTGCCGTATTTGAAAGTTAAAGCACAAAGGGTGATATCGTGCCGTATCTATTAATTCATGATGAAATTGAGAGTAAAATCATGAAGGGTGATGTCGTGCCGTATTTATCATTTTATGGTGAGATTGAGATTAAAAGCACGAAGGGTGATGTTGTGTCGTTATTACTGTTTCATAGTGAGGCTGAGAGTAAAAGCACGAAGGGTGATGCCGTGCAGTTTTATTCATTATGCTTGTTCATTTTGTTGATTGAAGGTTTATTGATTGATTCTTATTATTATTCCCTGCTACATTTTTTTGGCTTGTACCCCTTTCGCATGTCCCCTCCCAGTTGAACTTGTTAATTCTTTATTTGTGGTTATTTTGTACATATATTTCTGTATGTATTGGTTTAATTACATAGGTGTCCTGTCATAGCCTTGTCACTACCTCGTCGAGGTTAGGCTCGACACTTACGGAGTACATTGGGTCAGATGTACTCATACTACACTCTGCACTTCTTGTGCATATTTTGGTACTGGTCCCAACTGTCCGTGAGGCGTACCAGCTCCGATTGGCATTTGGAGACTTGAATAGATCTGCTGGCGTCCGCAGACCTTGAAGTCCCCTTCCATTTTGCCTATTTACTGTTCTTTTCATTTGAGACAATTGTATTTATTTCAAACCATATTTTGTAGAATTTTTAGAAGCTCGTGAAAACGACCCCGTTGTCTAATGTGTAAACAACCCCGGAATAGAATTTTAATGATTCCAATAACTCAGTATGGTTATTTTGGACTTAGGAGCGTGTCCGAAAACTTAATTGAAAGTTCGTAGTTAAATTAGGCTTGAAATGGCTAAACTAGAAATTTAATTTTGGAAGTTTGACCGGGGAGTTGACTTTTTGATATCGGGGTTGGAATCCAATTCTGGAAATTGTAATAGGTCCATTATGTCATTTATGACTTATGTGCAAAATTTGAAGTCAATCGGACTTGATTTGATAGGTTTCGGCATCGAATGTAGAAGTTGAAATTCGATAGTTTCGACGTCGTTTCTTCAAGAATAAGTAGTATCACATTAAGCAAATGAGCTCTCAATTCCGTTTTTATTGAAGCATTATATCCGTATTGAAATTTCGGAGTCATAGTAAAAAGAATCGTCGAATTCGGACATCATATGAGAGAGTTATGCTCATTTCCGTATCGGGAAAGATTTCCAGTCGCCGCCAGCGCCCAGGGTAGCGTGGGGTGCTAGCCCTGGCGCTGGAAATTTTTGGAATTTTGGAAACTGCGCCACAGGCACTGCCCCACACTACATGTGGCACTACAAACAGCAGAGGCACTATAAACGGGGGTTTTCTGCCATTTTTAACATAAATAGAGTTGGGGGGCTTCGGTTTTGGCAATTTTCAGAGGCAAACATCATAAATTGGACTGGGGTAAGTAATCTTAACTTGATTTGGTCTGTTATTCATGAATCTAACAATATTTCCAGCACCTATTTCATGATTTGGGAGATTAGAATAGAAATTTTTCAAAAATTGATTTGAGGATTTGAAGGCCGAATCGGTGTCAGAATTTAGTAATTTTGTATGGTTGGACTCGCAGTTGGATGGGCGTTCATATTTTTTAACTTTTTTCGGGTTCCAGTACATGGGCCCCACTATTGATTTTTGAGTTAATTTCGAATTGTATTGTGAAATTTAGCATTTTCATACGGAATTGATTCCTATACCTCGTGTTGATTGTATCAAATTATTTTGACTAAGATTTGAGTCGTTCAGAGGCTGAATCGTGAGGAAAAGGGTTATTGGAATAAAGAATTGCTCGGATTGAGGCAAGTAACACTTCTAAACTTGATTCTGAGGGTATGAATCCCCGAATTGGTGTTATATAAATTGTTTGGAGGTGACACACATGATAGTTGAGGAGCGTGTGGACGTGCACCATTGAAATCGTGACTTGAATAAATTCTATGAAGTTGTAAAAATTAAAAAATTATGTTATTATCTTAACATTTTCCACTTGTTAAAGAAATGGAGTTGAGGCTCTTATTAAAGATCATGTTTAGGCTACGTGCCGATACTTTGGGACCCATGGGGTCGTGTTGCTGTTGAATTAATTGTTTTAAAAATATACATTTCACACTCAGTCATATTTATCCATTGTGAGGATATTTATGGGATTGAGCTGCGCGTCGCAGCAGGCCATATTGGATTTATGGACTTTATTATTATATGGATCAGGGTTGCCCGCCTGCAGCAGACCTTATAGGCTTTATTATTATATGGATCAGGGATGCCTGCCTGCAGCAGGCCTTATAGGATTTATTATTATACGGATCGGGACTGCCCGCTTGCAGTAGGCCATATCGACTTTATATCATGCTTGGGCTGAAGGAGCCCCTCCGGAGTCTGTACACACCCTCAGTGAACGTAGATGATTATATATTCGGGATGGACTTCCTAAGCCATAGACTTGCCTTACTTATTTATATTGTGATGAATTTCCATGTACATGGATCTTGTCTGTATCATTTGCATTTGGGGATGAATTTCCCAGGGCTGGATTGACCTTATACAGTACTGAGTGACTGACTGTCAGTCGATGTATGTATATATATATGGGATGGAATATCCCTGGGCTGGATTGGCCATAAACAGTACCGAGTGAATGAATGATTTGTGACCGGTAGTACATGAGGTCTTTCCATTGAGATGTCACAATACTACTCATATCATGCAGTATTGATCTATTTTTGCTTGTACTGAGTTTAATTGTTGAACATGAAAGCATGCCTACATTTCTGTACCATTATTTATGTATTGGACTATACCTGCGGAGCTCGTCACTACTTTCAGCCCAGAGGTTAGTCTTGTTACTTATTGAGTTGGTTGTACTCATACTACACTCTGCACCTCGTATGCAGATCAAGGTGCTTTTGGACACGTCGGCTGTTAGATCTCAGAGCGTTATCAGTTGGAGACTATCAAGGTAGCTTCCCGGAGTCCACTGACCTTGACTCTCTTTCTTTTAGTTATTGTACTGTTCTATACTATCAGACAATGTTTTATAAGTCAGACTTTGTATTCATATTAGATACTCATGTACTCAGGGACACGGGGTTTTTGGAGTTTTTATATTTGTATTTATGAGATTTATTCTGCTGAATTTAATTATTATGTTTGCAAATTTAAAGATATGGTGATTTATTGAGATTGTCGGCTTTCCTAGTATTGAGATATGCACTATCACGGCATGTGAGATTTTCGGTCATGGCAAGTTGGTATAAGAGCCTAGGTTACATAGGTCTCACGAGTCATGAGCAGGCTTAGTAGAGTCTTGCGGATCGATACGGAGACGTCTGTACTTATCTTCGAGAGGCTGCCAAACTCTTAGGAAAATTTCACTTTCTTGTATTCTATCGTGCGGAATTGATTCAGCTTGAAACATAACTCTTTGAATTCCTTCCACACATTCGTGTGTTCCTATGAGTGCTAGGTATCAGTTGTGCATCATTGGCTTGTGATTCTATGAACGAGGTTCGAGATGAGTATTATGTGTTTTGGTGATGGGCCAGTCTGGAGGACTTGAGGACAGGGTTAGAACTTGTGAGTTTGGACTCATGCAACCGGTAGTGTCCCTATGAGTGGAAAATTGTGGCTCGATGAGCAGTCGAATGGCTATATGATGAGCATGATGTGACTACGGGATGTGTTCGGATGGGTTAAATGTGACGAATAAAGTTTACTTGTGACTCAAGACTTTGCTATGGGGTATTTGATTTCTATCTTGATTTGACGTATAGTCTCGAGTCGTGAGTGTATTGAAGGATCTTTAACGTTGTTTAATTATGGAACAAATTAAATTCCCATGTCTTGTTAATGAGTTTGGACTCAGGAAAATTAAGTGATTGCGTAGTAATTGCGGCTGCGAAAGGGTATAACAAGATGCCAATTTGAGTCTAAGTAGGGGGTTATCTCTTGCAGAGTAAACTATGTAGGTGTGTTCCTTATAATGTTGAGCGGGAGAGTTTATTTTCTACCAACTGAGTGTATGTATGAGATTTGAATTTGAATCTGGGTGAGAAAGTTGACTTGACTATCAAGAGAATAAATGCGAGCTTAGCGGATGATTGAGATAATTTATGGTTTGTGTTACCAGAGCTCGTGAAGCACTTTCATTGAATTGACTGCGGGATTATGACAATAGTAGAGTATGGGTATGGTGAGTTAACATAAGTTTTATTAAATGGCTTTGAGCCAAGTGGGGGAGTCTGCTATCTACGATTTAATTGCACGATTATGTGTTGTATTGGTTTTTGCCCAAGGCATACTTGTGGATTAGTTATGACTTACAGAGGTTGAGATTGGGGATGGCTCGAGTAAGAAAATTCCTGAATACGGGCTACATTGCACTTTATGAAAAATATGAAAATCATGGAATGATTAAGTTGTTATTTTGAAGAATGTAGTGTGCACGAAGTATGAATTTGATTGGTGATGTTAAGGCAGGGTTGCTTCTTTGGGTGTTGGTGTGCTAAGGAGGCATGTGTCTTTAGTCCTGTTTGGGAGGTAAAATTTGGATTTGAGCAAAGTGGGTGACTCTCGAGAGGGTTCTAATGGATTCAAAATATATATGTGGCAACTAAAAATTTTTTGGATTCGTATATCGCTAGAATCGGTTATTTACATTGGATGGTATCGGGACTTGCGGAAATTTTGTATGTCTATGGATTCTACATTTCAGTATAAAAAGGAAAGAGAAATAATTTTAAAATTCACATAAGGTCCTTCAGAGTGGATGTCTCGGTTGTGGTACTTTGTGGTTCTTAAGAAGAATACAATGGCTTATGGGCCTTCGGTCGGTATTGTTTTATGTTAGGATGTCTTGTACTGAGATTTGGGTAAGGATTGTATTGTTCTGAAAAGGAGAAGTGTCAACTTGAGGGTAATTATAATTTTGGTGAGGCTCTACAAATTTTTTGGTGGAAATATTCTTGGGTTTGATGACCTGCGTGGCTTGGTCGAGTTAGAGGAAGTTAGTTCTGATAGCTTGATTAGGTGCAAATGGATTTCATAGTGTTACTTGATGGTTTCTACTGGATATTTTCTACCTGTGTGGGGAACGTGTTGTGTATTGTGATTTCCTCCTAGAAGGAAGTAAGAGAAAGGTTTCTAAATGACTGGGTATGTAATTTGCTAGTTACCCAGAGTTGGTAACGAGATTCTTGTGCTTGTCATATGATATCATGATAGATGTGGTGTGTTGTGCGGGATTAAGATTTTCATGTACAAGGTAGCAGTTCAGTCTTAAAAGGAAGATCACGAATTATGGACAGAATGGTCAATTTTAGATGTTTAGACAAATGTTATAACTACTCGGTAATCCTTGAGAAGGGTGCACGTTTCGGTAGGCGCATTGTGTTTTGACTTACGGATGTTCATTGGTATTGCAGTACTTACCTTGTTGATAGACTGTTGATATTTAAATTATTGTTATGTGACACGTAAGAATTATGAAAGTATTCCTCGTGGGATGATCGTGAATGAAAGACGTGTTAGTCATTCGAGTGCTAGAGTTGGGTCAGTTATGGTGGTTCATATGTTCTATGAATTTGGAGACTGGAGTTCTCCGAAGCATATTATTTCAGGGTTGCGGCCTGCTTGAGGTGAGTGTTTTATTTAAATTTAGTGGAGGCACTAGTTGCGATAATTATTTGTGATAGCTACGCGCTATGAGTGCGCCTATATGTGGGGTTTGAGCCCATATGCGAGCATCGGAGGAAGTATTCATACTCGAAAGAATGCTTAGGCTATAATCTATCTAGAGTTGACAGTTAAGCACAAAGTTATAATGTTTCTCGTATTCGTACCTTTGTTAAGAACTATCTAGGCTATGCTTGTGGTTACAAAGAGGTTGATTCCCTGAATAAACTTAGTAGTTACTATTTCTGCGTTAGCCTGCCGATTTGAGTTATGATAGCACACTTTGCACATGTCTACTCTATGGCGTATTATTTATACCAATCCAGGAGCATGTGGACCTTATTTCATTTATCATATACATGTGTACTTATTTGATTGCTCTTGTAAGATATTCTTAGATCGGAAGCCTGTGACCATGTCAGGTGGATTATGTTAGTGGCACGTGAGTTGTTTGTACGGATCTATGTACTAATGTTTTTGGCACGTGAGTTGTTCGTGCGGGTCCAGATATTGATACTATAGCACGTGAGTTGTCCGTGCAGGTGATGTTAATGTGAGCTCTAGGAGAGCTGGCTACCGTTATTAGACTCGTGTGTCTTGGTTCTACTATATATGATGAGCTCATAACATTGCGGTTGTGGTGGTTCTTGTTGAACCTGCAAAACTGCTCTCTTCTTTGAGACATTTTCCATTTTTGGGTACACCAATTGCACAGTTTGTGGCTTGAATTATATTGGTGTGGCATGTCAGTGGAATAGTTATGTTTGATAATATAAGGTCATTGGACCTAGAATGGGTACTATCAAGTTTGATTACGGCGTGTTTGGGAGAATAATTTAGAATTCGGCTTAAATAATTGGCTATGGTACTTGTTGAAAGAATGAAGCTCTATGACCTGTTGATCTGGTTAGTGGTTGTGAATTCCTGTATGTTTCTTTCATTATCGGCGGTGTACGAAAATTTTGGAACGAGGTTCTGTTGAATGTGGGGTTTTCTACTAGTACTTGGTTGTTTTTGAGTAGTTACGATGATCGAGAATGGTGTTGCGAGTATGCGAGTTATGTAGTAGGTTATGTGATTATATCTGGGGTTATGGTTATGGCTTGACACAGCTTGTTCAAACTTATACAATGTGTAGATGTGAGACTCGGGTCTTGTAAGATATGCTGGATGTTGGAAATTATGTTCTAAGTTTTATGCACTAAGGTTAAAGTAATGATCATCAATTGTATTGTGTTGTCAGGCCTATATGGAATAGGGTGGCGTGGGATCACCCCCGGGTGTATGCGTGGTAAGGTGCAATAGTGATTCGAAGGTTTAGAAACAACTCTTGGCACGCAGTTTACATCACAGTTTTGGAGGCCAGTGTAGCGAGAATTAGGTACACAGGTTTAGTTGAGTACAACATTTCACCCTCATACGGACGGACAGTCCAAGCGCACTATTCAGATATTTGAGGATCTGCTATGCGCTTGTGTTATAGATTTTGGGGATTCTTGGGATCCGTTTCTGCTGCTTGTAGAGTTTGCCTATAACAACAGCTACTGACCGAGCATTCAGATTGCTCCATATGAGGCTTTTTATGGGAGATGGTGTCAATCTCCGGTGGGTTGGTTCGAGCTGGGTGACGCTAGGCCATTGGGTACTGACTTGGTTCAGGATGCTTTGGACAAGGTTAAATTGATTCAGGAGCGGCTTCGCACAGCGCAGTCTAGATAGAAGAGTTATGCCGACAGGAAGGTCCGTGATGTTGCTTACATGGTTGGGGAGAAGGTACTACTCCGAGTTTCGCCTATGAAGGGTGTTATAAGGTTGGGAAGAATGGCAAGTTGAATCCTCGGTATATTGGGTCGTTTGAGGTACTTCATAGGATTGGGAAGGTGGCTTACAAGCTTTCCTTGCCACCTAGTTTGTCGAGTGTGCATCCAGTATTTCATGTTTCTATGCTCCAGAAGTATATCGGTGATCCGTCTCATGTTTTGGATTTCAGCACGATTTAAGGGTGATTTGACTTATGATGTGGAGACGGTGGCCATTTTGGATCGGTAGGTTCGAAAGTTGAGGCCAAAGGACATAGCTTCAGTGAAGGTGAAGTGGAGAGGTCAGCCAGTTGAGGAGGCTACTTGGGAGACCGAGCGGAAGATACGGAGCAAAAATCTACACCTATTTGAGACTCCAGGTATAATTCTAAACTCATTCGAGGACGAACATTTATTTAAGAAGGGGAGAATGTAACGACCCGGACGGTCGTTTTGAGTATTACAATGACGTTCCCCCATCTACTACTTATTCTGTGTTCAATTATAATTATGTGACTTATCCGGTGAGGTTTTAGAATGAATTGGAACACTTAGTTCCAAGGTTTAAAGCTTAAGTTGAAATAGTTGACTGGATGTTGTCTTATGTGTAAATGAGCCTGGAATAGAATTTACTAGTTCATAGTTCAAGGTAGTAAGATAACTTCTTATTTGTGATATCATTGATTACTTTGTGGTATTTTTAGAAGGCGATTAATACAAGTTATTAATTGTTATCTCAAGTTACTCGTAAAGCGGTCAAGATTCGAATCTATTGTTTTGATTTGTTTTTAAGTAAAGGCGTTTGATTTCGTCAATAAATCAAAATGTTGTTGCTTGGATCTTGTCAAGGCTATAGAACTTGCGTTCTTGGAAGGTCTTGGAATTATTTTCTTGAATTTTCCCATATCCTTTATTTTCTGCACTTTAATTCTATTTGTTCAATTCCTTATTGTTATTACTTCCGCATTTACTTCTCAAATTCTTACTCTAGTTTAATGGATTCCTGACCTTGTTGTTATCACTTCGGCTCTTGAAAAATGTCAAAAAGCTATTCTAACAAGTTCTTCATTTGCTTTAGAGGCCCATCACCTATCATCTTAGTCCCAACCATAGTCCATTGGGCTGCCACTATGCACTGGTCCAGTTTAAGCAGCTTCTAGATTGTTTTTACATCACACAACTCACTTGGGCCGGAAACATCATTCTCTACCAATATGACCAACCTATCCTACCTGAAATAAATATACTACGTGACCTTTTATGTAATATAATTGGGTCATATTATCGACCCAACCCATATCAAGGATAATGTATGTTCTCCTGACCCCTTAATACAACCAATTTAAATAAAAAATACATTATCGCTTATTTTCTATGAAGAATTTGGGCACTATGATTAATGATAAAGTCATGCCTAATAAAGTACAGTTGAATGATAATCCAATTGTAAATAAATTTTTGCATCTACCTGAAAATCAAAAACCAGTCCCACTATCGCTGCTTGAAGCAAATCTTGAAGTCCGTGTTCCAATGGATGGCCCCCTTAGCGCTGCTTTATTTGATGGAATTTTGATTGATGTAGATGATTTAGATGGCAATGATGAACTAGTTCTACTGGTAGTAAATCTTGAAGTACAAGCGGGATCAAACCATTTAAACTTTTTGCCGCCACCTGAAAAACAAGAACCAGCCTCACCACCACATGTGGAAGTGCAAGTTCCAATGGTGAGACCCCTCAACGCTGCTTTATTTTATGGTATAATGGTCAATTTTATGGTAGAAGTGGCAATGAAGAACCATTTCTACCAGTTGCCAATCTTGAAGAACATGTGGGACAAAATCATTTGGCAGGAAATGATGAACCACCACAAGGGGAAAGTGCAGCGCATGCAGTTTGAGAGAAAATAGATGTGTGCACCTAATTGTGAATTTCGACTGTTTGTTCCCAATGATCAATATGAAGCCTTGGGTAGAGGAGCTAAGACATTTGCGAGACAAAATCTAGTTGGGTTGCTTAATGGTTATCAATATAATCAACAAAAGAGATAATGTCTGGAAAATCGAATATATGAGGCTAATATCATCACATAAGATACACTGGGAGGATGTGCTGACATGATTAGACAAAGAAATGAAACCATACAATATTCCATTACCAAAATTCAAGAAACACGGCACCAGTATCAACTATCTGTTGGCCACCCTCACCTTCACATTTCTATCTAAGGGTCCATCCGAATTTTTAATTGTTTGATCACGTTTGGATCCACAAAACTATATATTGACCCTCTATCAATTAACACTATCATCGGTGATTTCATGACCCATACTACAAACTTAATTATTTTTGGGGTCTAACCAAGGCCCAATAAATCACATAAGGAGACTTCTGTTAGTTCCACTTCCCCCGCTACTCCACGACTTATTCTCTTTCATCCACCTCATCGTCACCAATTTTCTCACGTCCTTTCATGGCATTCAATGTTTTTGGCTTACATTGATGCCAAGGATGGTACTTGAATACCACAAATTCATTGCTCTTAAAGTCTCAAGGCTTGGTTTTTGGGCCACAACTTTGGTTGAAAATGTTTGGCTTTTGATGGCTTTAGTTTTCTGCACTAGCACAGGCCCTACGCTAATGCCACATATATCCACCTCCACTATGAAAGGAACTGAAAAATCAGGAAGAGCTAAAATAGGGGGTTCTCACCATTGTATTTTTCAATTCATTAAAAACTCTAGTTGCATGATCATTCTAATTGAACCCTCATTTCTTAAGAAGATTTATTAATGGTTTACTAATTATAGCAAACCAATTAATGAATCACTTATAATACTCTGTAAGCCCAAGGAAGTCTCATGACTCCCTAACTATAGAAGGATAATGTCATGCCCCAAACTTGGGGAGCGCGACCGGCGCTCAACCGAGTGAACCCGACCGAGTAAGCCTATAAGATTTTCTTCTATCCAAACTCATCCATGAATAAAGAGGAGATGCACTCCATTAATCAAACACTGAAAATATTTTATTAACAACTCCCATTCATTCAATTAGCAACTTCGTTCATAATTTCCAAAGTATTACAAATTTATAGGTATAATGAAAAACATGTTTGCCAAATAGCAACATTTCTAGTTCAATTCCCAACATCATACACCACCCATAACATGTCCACGGAGCGTCTAAATATGACAGAAGAATAGTATGGAAGTGCCGGCAACAAGGCCCCGGCTATACCTCAAGACACAAAGTGTAACATCAAGTGACATCGGGCCCGGAATAGAATAGGGCTCACCAAAACCTGTTGAATAGGGAGTAACTGCTAATGAAGACCAAAGTTGCACCGCTGATGAATCACCTGCATTCATTGAAGATGCAGTGCACCTAGCAAAAGGGACGTTAGTACATATGAAATAGTACTAGTATGTAAGGCTAACTATCCTCTTTCAAAATAGAATACCAATGTAAGAAGGGAAAATCCATAGAAACAACAAGTCACAATCAATGATATTCAAATGCCAAGTTAAAACATAATAATTTCCAAAATATGTAGATAACACTGGGAAGTGATAATCAAATTATGATGATAATATTATTTTTGGTTAGAAAATCTTTAGCACTAATATACCACTATTCACAATACCAATGTTCACAATACCAATTTTCACAATACCGATGTTCACAATACCGATGTTCATAATACCGATGTTCATAATACCAATGTTCACAATACCGATGTTCATAACACCAATGTTCACAATACCAATGTTCATAATACCAATGCCACCGTACTTTTAGCACGGGGTCCGATCACGACCCGATCGGCTAGGTTATCTCATTAGAGAATCAACCACAATTACTATCAATACCAATACCACCATAATTTTAGCACGGAGTCCTATCATGACCCGATCGTATAGGCTATATCATTAGAGAATCAACCACAATTATTATCAATACAAATACCACCGTAATTTTAGCATGGAGTCTAATCACGACCCGATCGGCTAGGCTGTCTTATTTGAAGACATCAACCAAAATCTCAATTTCAATTAAAATTTCCAGTACAATCACCACCATGTGTGCGACATGGTGTCCGATCACGACCCGATCGGCTAGGCTGTCTTATTTGAGACATCAACCCTTTTATATCAATCAATCTTATCCCAATTAAGAAGAATAATTTTATCACATCAATCTCATCCCAAATAAGGAGAATAATTCACAAAAATAATATAGGTGCAAATGTATTCACCTCATCATCTTCCACATTGTATAAATCTCCACTAGTATTTTTAACCAATAACAACAACAATATTTTCTTGGCTCTTTTGGCCATTCACAAGATTCTTTATTCAAGGCACGGTGGTTATATTTGTTATTCCACACTTTTATTTCTTCCCTCTCATGTATCATAATCATAAATTTCAACATACATATAATATTTCGGAAATCACAACTTTAAGTTCATTAGAAATGAACAATTTAAGCACCATAGATTTCTTTCCGAGAAATGGAGTAAAATGATTGGCAATTGATTCGCAAGTTAAAATCATCAGCAAATAACACACCATTTATTCTTGACACATTTTTTTCCACAAGGGAAAACACAATTTTCACTCACAAATATGTAAGAACGCAAAACATATTGAAAATACTCACAAATAATAATGTCTGTTTAAACAACCATATATGAGCATGACTTGAGTTTATAGGCTTTTAGGCAATTCTATTTTCGAAGTCAATTCGGAATAGTTGAATCAAGGATCATTTCATAACCTTTCTCACATCATTTCATTTCATTGGATCCATTGGCCACAAGTATAACTTTCACTTATATCAATCATTGCATTTCATACTTCTTTCACATCTTTATAGGTTATCAACAGTAAGACATTTTCAATCAATGCTTTAGGTATACATATGAGCAATTAAGAGTCTTAAGCATATTGAGTTTTCTCACACAATTTAGAATCATAACCTTGAATTGAAACACAATTCAAAGACATAGCATTTTAATACACATATCATTCTTGAACACATTCCCAAAGGATAACATAATGTGTTAGGAACATTCGTAACATAGAATAAGGAACTTGAGACAACCATACTTGAAACTTATGAGAACATCATTGAATTCAATTCTAAGAGAGTAGTTTAGCCAACATACCTTGCTTTGAGCTTTCCTTAAATTACTACAACGTTTCGTAAATTCTAGAAACCCTAATCTATTTTGAGACATAACAAAATTAAATTATTATTAGGAAGATATTCATGATCTCAGCTCATCTGAGCATTTTATCAAACTCTAGGTGTGCATATTTGGCTACAAGGTTCTTCTACAAGATTTCCTTCATTCCATAACCCAATCTCTACTTATTTGAGCTCAACAATCTTCCCACAAATCTTATTGGTACATATATGTATACATAATACTCTCACACCCAAGAATCATACTTCTCATGACCTACTTTTAATCAAAATCTCGAAATTTAGGGCTAGGGAGTAGAAACTTACCTATTAGATGAAGATCTTGTGAAATATTCAAGCCTTGAGCAAGAATTGATGAACAAAATAGCTAGGTATTCTCTTTCTCTCTCTAAGATAGCTCTGTCCTCTCTCTACAAAATCACATGTTACCTTCTAAAATGACCCCCTAAGGCCTTATATCAAAATTGGATCGGATATGAAAATTGCCAAAAATGACCCCCGAAGTCAATTATATGGTGCAATTATGCTATAGCATAATCGTTTTGTGGGCAGCAGAATTGCAGCATAATAATTATGCAACAGCATAATTACAGCATAATAGTCTGTCCGTCTCTGCTCCACTTTGCGATTCTTATGCGGTCCGCGGAACCGTTTTGCTATCGCAAAATGGATTATAGAACTAGCCTTTGGTAATTTGGTCATAACTTCTTGTAGGAGTGTCCAAATGACAAACCGTTTGAAGAGTTGGAAACTAGACACATAGACCTTTCTTTTGATAGGTAATACACCATATAAACCTTCATAACAAGAGAGGTATGCTAGTTTGAAATTAGGTCTTGTGTGAACTCACTTGAAACTTTATCCCATCATAAATTTTCAACTTGCCTTAGCCTTGGGGCTCTTCTTAGACCATAAACCATTCTTAATGCACCTCATACATATATTATCATGATCAATTGATATCATTCATATAATAGTCCTTTTCTGCACACAAAATAATATAATTAGCATACATCAACTTTCTTAATAGCGCTTAAGTACTTTAAAATTTTCAGGGTGTTACTTTCTCCCCCACTTAAGAACATTCGTCCTCGAATGTTTTACAAGTCCCTTCTTAGAATAGAGTTACCATAATTTTACCTCCAACCATTATACATAGGCACTTATGACTACATCGTTCTTATACATCCTTTCCAAAATTTCAACTTACTTATGGACCTTAAGATTTGGCTATCTTTACAAATTCTTAAAAATTTCGACAGAGTTTCCCATGTAACTGGGCCTATCCACCTGTCAGAGAATTTCAGAAATCAATCCTAACAATATATCTATTACTCAATGACGCATCACAGTATATATCAATAACACCGATCTCAACCTTAGGGCATTACATTAACAAAAGTGGTATCTTGACATGAAATGTACACATTTAAACCATAATGCATAGAAGGTACGTTTTTGAACCATAACCATTTGGCTCTACAAACAAGTGAGAATATTTCCTTTCCTCAACACTTTCGGCCTACGAGGTGATCTCCTCGACTCACAGACTTTACCATAGCACTTGACGGAGGCAATCTTAACTTCCAGACTTATCTAACAAGGATAGCAAATAGTTGCTCCTCATAATCCAATTATCCATTAACTTCACCTTCTTAGACATAGACACATGAAACACCGGGTACATGGAGAACAATAATAGGGAAACATCATACTCATAGTTTAGTCTATTTCCTTCAAGATTTCATAAGGCCTATTGTGATTACACATACTTTACCTTTATTAGCAATTCACATAACATATTCATAGAGAAAATCTTTAAAATAACCCGTTCACTTTCTTCAATTCTAAATCTCTACACCGAACACCCAAACTAAAACTTTTGCGACCTCCAACAATTATTCTAAGATGTGCTAGCATGAATATGACCATAAAAAATTTTATCCAGTATATTTGATCACGGAATGATGCTTCTTCTTTGACGTGTTTGAACCTTTAACCCATAGGTTTACTAAAAATATGAACAACGAGGTTCGAGATTGGCTAGAATTATTCAAGAATCTATCAATGTGCTGAGCACGGCATTTCAGGAGGTTATATTCTAAGAGACACGAAGGTTACTACCAATAGCACTAGTATGGTTAATCATCGTGATGACATTATTGATTTGACAAATGAGGCATAGAGTTGCCTAGTAGGCATTGATGATGTAGGGAAAATGTTCATGATTCTGAGATTTAAAAGAAATGAGTCATGAAAAGGACAACAACAATTGTTTCACTTCATATGTGCCTTGTTCGGTAATAGTAGGCTTCAAAGAGAGATAGCCACGTATGTGACACTAGTCGCCTCTTGGAATGTAGGAAAAAATCAGTTTAACTCGAAATAAGAATATTCTAACACGTTGAGTGTGTTATGGATTTCAAGATACATGAAGTTGCATTACGCTCTTAACAGTATTTGACACAAGAAATATATGCCACAAACCCATGAGGTTGAAAAAGAAGTTGAACACTTATGAGACTATTATCATTTTGACAGCTTAGCCCTTGCCAATAGTTGATCCTATATGAGAGGACAAGAGATACGATGAATTTGTCTTTTAATTCAATATGTTCTCATGTTACTAGACGGTGAAAAGGATTCATGATAATATACAAAAAGGGACAAAGTGATTGTTCAAACTATAGGAACAATACACACCGGAGAGAAAAAGAATGGCTCAAGAAGGACCTCAACACTAGGTTGCCTTACATTAGATTTGATACCACATAGGTAAATATTATGGTAGTGCGTGCATAGGCACAGGTGAGCAGATGTTATCCATTTGAATCAAAATGTTTTGTAAGATATTCATTAGGTATATCTTGTTGAGAATTTAGGGAAGCAGTAGAAAGTATTAACCTAGGGTTATAACCCAATTCAAGGAAATCATTATAGAACTCAATTTCTCAAGTGGTTGTAAATATAAGAGAATTTGTGATAGAGTGGATTCACGAATAATGTGTCTCGTTCAAAGAGTAGATGCATGAAATGTTTTGTGATTCAACGTTTTGGTTAAGACCATATTTATGTAGGCCTCTTCAATATGGATGTAAATATAGAACAAGAAAAAAAAATGCGGTGTTCATAATGATGTACTAAGGAGTGACTTACTTGATGACTTTAGATTGACAGGGTAGTACCTTAATTGATGCCTCTACTCAACATCCAAAACATATTAGTACCATAGTGACATACCTCCGATTGACATATAATACACTTCACACAACGAAGATGGGGTCCACTAAACTGATTCACCCCACTTACCCAATATTTACCCTTTTTGCATACATCATAAACATTACCCTTAGTCCTCCTCCAAGCCTTCATGGCGGGAGTAACAATCTCTGCAACATCTCATTGTATGGACTTTTGGAATTGCCCAAATCTACCACCCCTAACACGTTTCTAAGCATACTCACAACATGACGCAAAATGTTTTCGCCCACATATCGGGCAGACCGGGATGGGTGTATCCAATCTAAGGGTATTTGTTCTTCTTGTGCCCCCTCTTTACATAACCATAACATATTTCAAGAATCATTCAACATAAACCCGAGTGGCTCTTCTTTCACATCAAACATTTCGGCTTATTGATGCCAATAACCCTATTTCATTTCTTAGGTGCTCTCACCACATAAACTGGTGGCGGGGTAACATTAATAAAAATAGGGACACTTGCCCTAGCAACTGGTTCTTTCATTCACTCCTCGCTGCCTCGAACTTGCGGGTTATTCATATGGAAAATGAGACATGATGAGGAAATTAGTTTCCTATCTTGAGCTTTATCGCATGATCTGGAGTATCAAAGAAGTGTGAAATTCCTAAATGTCCAAGTAGCCTCCTCATTATAGATGTGGTCGACAATACACCGATAAGAAGGACTCTACTAGACACGGCTCCGAGACATCCTAGGACACTTTAAAAACTTAGGCTCCAATACCAAGTTTGTCACGCCCCAAACTCGGGGAGCGCGACTGGCGCTCAACCGAGTGAACCTGGCCGAGCAAGCCTATTAGATTTTCTTCTACCCAAACTCATCCATGAATAAAGAGGAGCTGCACTCCATTAATCAAACACTGAAAATATTTTATTAACAACTCCCATTCATTCCATTAGCAACTTCGTTCATAATTTTCAAAGTATTACAAATTTATAGGTATAATGAAAAATATGTTTGCCAAATAGCAACATTTCTAGTTCAATTCCCAACATCATACACCACCCACAACATGTCTACGGAGCCTCTAAATATGACAGAAGAATAGTATGGAAGTGCCGGCAACAAGGCCCCGGCTCTCAAGACACAAAGTGTAACATCAAGTGACATCGGGCCCGGAATAAAATAGGGCTCACCAGAACCTTCTGAATAGGGAGTAACTGCTAACGAGGACCAAAATTGCACCGCTGATGAATCACCTGCATCTATTGAAGATGTAGCACCCCCGGCAAAAGGGACGTTAGTACATATGGAATAGTACTAGTATATAAGGCTAATTGTCCTCTTTCAAAATAGAATACCAATGTAAGAAGGGGAAATCCATAGAAACAACAAGTCACAATCAATGATATTCAAACGCCAAGTTAAAACATAATAATTTTCAAAATATGAAGATAACACTGGGAAGTGATAATCAAATTATGATGATAATATTATTGTTGGTTGGGAGATCTTTAGCACTGATATATCACTATTCACAATACCAATGTTCACAATACCAATATTCACAACACCAATATTCACAATACCAGTATTCACAATACCGATGGTCACAATACCAATGTTCACAATACCGATGTTCACAATACCAATGTTCACAATACCGATGTTCACAATACCAATGTTCACAATACCAATGCCACCGTAATTTTAGCAAGGAGTCCGATTATGACCCGATCGGCTAGGCTATCGCATTAGAGAATCAACCACAATTACTATCAATACCAATGCCACTGTACTTTTAGCACGGGGTCCGATCACGACCCGGTCGGCTAGGTTATCTCATTAGAGAATCAACCACAATTACTATCAATACCAATACCACCATAATTTTAGCACGGAGTCCTATCACGACCCGATCGTATAGGCTATCTCATTAGAGAATCAACCACAATTATTATTAATACAAATACCACCGTAATTTTAGCATGGAGTCTAATCACGACCCGATCGGCTAGGCTGTCTTATTTGAAGACATCAACCAAAATCTCAATTTCAATTAAAATTTCCAGCACAATCACCACCATGTATGCGACATGGTGTCCGATCACGACCCGATCGGCTAGGCTGTCTTATTTGAGACATCAACCCTTTTATATCAATCAATCTTATCCCAATTAAGAAGAATAATTTTATCACATCAATCTCATCCCAAATAAGGAGAATAATTCACAAAAATAATATAGGTGCAAATGTATTCACCTCATCATCTTCCACATTGTATAAATCTCCACTAGTATTTTCAACCAATAACAACAACAATATTTTCTTGGCTCTTTTGGCCATTCACAAGATTCTTTATTCAAGGCACGGTGGCTATATTTGTTATTCCACACTTTTATTTCTTCCCTCTCATGTATCATAATCATAAATTTCAACATACATATAATATTCCGGAAATCACAACTTTAAGTTCATTAGAAATGAACAATTTAAGCACCATAGATTTCTTTCCGAGAAATGGAGTAAAATGATTGGCAATTGATTCGCAAGTTAAAATCATCAGCAAATAACACACCATTTATTCTTGACACATTTTTTCCCACAAGGGAAAAACACAATTTTCACTCACGAATATGTAAGAACGCAAAACATATTGAAAATACTCACAAATCATAATGTCTATTTAAACAACCACATATGAGCATGACTTGAGTTTATAGGCTTTTAGGCAATTCTATTTTCGAAGTCAATTCGGAATAGTTGAATCAAGGATCATTTCATAACCTTTCTCACATCATTTCATTTCATTGGATCCATTGGCCACAAGTATAACTTTCACTTATATCAATCATCGCATTTCATACTTCTTTCGCATCTTTTAATTCCATCGGCACCATTGGTCACAAGTATAACTTTCAATTATATTAATCATTGCATTTCATACTTCTTTCACATCTTTATAGGTTATCAACAGTAAGACATTTTCAATCAATGCTTTAGGTATACATATGAGCAATTAAGAGTCTTAAGCATATTGAGTTTTCTCACACAATTTGGAATCATAACTTTGAATTGAAACACAATTCAAAGACATAGTATTTTAATACACATATCATTCTTGAACACATTCCCAAAGGATAACATAATGTGTTAGGAACATTCGTAACATAGAATAAGGAACTTGAGACAACCATACTTGAAACTTATGAGAACATCATTGAATTCAATTCTAAGAGAGTAGTTTAGCCAACATACCTTGCTTTGAGCTTTCCTTAAATTACTACAACGTTCCGTAAATTCTAGCAACCACAATCTATTTTGAGACTGTTACATCTCATGTTTTCGTACGTGAAAGTACGCCATAAGTGAATTGATGAAAATTCGGAAATGAGATATTACATCCCGCATTTTTCGTACGTTAAAATTTCATCATAAGTTAATTGACGTAAGTTCGGGAATGAGATTATTTTAAGATTTTAAGCATTTTATGCTATTTCAAACAAGTAATGAGTAAATTCGTGAAGGTGAGAGGGTAAGCAAATCGAAGAAAATGAATTTCGTCGAAGTTTGACATTTTAGGATAAAATACGGCCCGAGCTAAAATACCCGGTATCTATGGACTATTACCATACAAGGTACCACATGGCCATGATAGTAAGGTGTATAAGGTATGTTAAAAGTGAGTAGTATTTTAAGTAAGTTGAGATAATTCTTAATTATGTGAGTAATTGGTTAATTATTGGGTAATGGGACATTACATATTAATTAATAATTAGTGATTGTCTTTGGATAAAGACTAAGGTCTTTGGATGAGAAGTAAATTAACCAATGTGGCAGCCCCCATGCTAATTAAAGTGACTCACCATTTTGATTGAAAGGTGGCCATTTTTAAGTAAGAGACATGACACCTATGTGAAGGCCTTTAGGAGTTGGCTTCATTTGGCCTTAAATAATCAAATCTTATAACCTTCTTCCTAATTCAAACCTTGCAAAAATAGATTTTAACCTCAATCCAACGAAAATTCTTAATACTTAGCAACATGATTCCTTAGCAATTTCCTACACATTCCCACAAAAACATTATAACGTGATTTCTTCAACCAAAATCCAATGAGATTTCTTAGCACGTTAGCAACGTTAGATTTTGCGATTCTAAGGGAGTACGGTGCAACCTTTTCCAAGAATATCATACGAATTTTTCCCTACTCTAGGTATGTTAAGGCCATCCCTTCTTTCCTTTTGGCATGATCTATATGACACGAACGAAACTAGCAAATGCACAATTTCCATAAATGACTCTATTCATAGAAATACTAGGGGTGTCTATATTCTTGATTTCCCATGTGAATTATTATTATATATTCTGTTCATGGGTCTCAAAAAAATACGTATTTGATAAAATGTATCCGATAGGCCTATTATTTTTATGACATTCCGAGAAAATTTTATTAACGTATTTCTTATGCATTTCATGCATTTATACATGTACATTAACCCATGACCAAATAGTGTTATATACGCGTATATTATATGTATATGGGATATAGGAAAAGGTTATGGCGTTATATACGCATCACCACCTGATCAACTGGTATACGTTGATGAATTGCCCACAGTGGCCGAAATAATATGATGGGATGCCCGCAGAGGCTTGATGATGTTATGAACATATATACATATGTATGGTATGAAATTTATATACATATGCATGACATTATAAAAATGAAATGATTCACAGAGATATGCATGCGTACATGTCGAGTCTTTTACTCCATGTTTCTCTCATGTCTATTATTTACTAATTTTCATTCCTTACATACTCGGTACATTATTTGTACTAACGTCCCTTTTTGCCTGGAGACGCTACGTTTCATGCCTGTAGGTCCCAATAGACAGGTCGAGAGCCCTCCAAGTAGGCTATCAGCTCAGTGGAAGATGTTGGTGCGCTCCATTTGATCCGGAGTTGCTTGTTTGGTCAGTATGATTTAGGCATGTATTGTTTGGTATGACACGACTCTGTCCCGACCTTTATGACAATTATGTATTCTTAGAGGCTTGTAGACAGATGTCATGTATGTAAAAGATTGTATGGCCTTGTCGGCCTATGTTCAATGTACGAGTGGTTATTTTGGTCTTATAGGCCCGTATGTCTTATGTATAAGTTGGTATTACATGTTGTATTCTACTTATCTCACGGCAGCATTTTCGGCTCAGTTATCTATGAAAGTATGATATGAAAAGACACGTTATGTTGGTACTCAGTTGAGTAAGATACTGGGTGGCCGTCGTGGCCCATCGGTTTGGGTCGTGAGAGAGACATAACAAAATTGAACCATTATTAGGAAGATATTCATTATCTCAGCTCATCTGAGCATTTTATCAAACACTAGGTGTGCAAATTTGGCTACAAGGTTCTTCTACAAGATTTTCTTCCTTCCATAACTCAATCTTTACTTATTTAAGCTCAACAATCTCCCTACAAACCTTATTGGTACATATATGTATACATAATACTCTCACACCCAATAATCATGCTTCTCATGACCTACTTTTAATCAAAATCCCGAAATTTAGGGCTAGGGAGTAGAATCTTACCTATTAGATGAAGATCTTGTGAAATATTCAAGCCTTGACGAACAAAATAGCTAGGTATTCTCTTTCTCTCTCTAAGATAGCTCACTCCTCTCTCTACAAAATCACATTTTACATTCTAAAATGACCCCCTAAGGCCTTATATCAAAATTGGATCGGATATGAAAATTTTCAAAAATAACCCCTGAAGTCAATTATGTGGTGCAATTGTGCTATAGCATAATCGTTTTGTGGGCAGCAGAATTACAGCATAATCAATTATGCGACAGCATAATTACAGCATAATAATTATGCGACAACATAATTGCAACATAATAATTATGCGACAGTATAATTGCAGCATAATAATTATGCGACAACATAATTGTAGCATAATAATTATGCGACAGCATAATTTCAGCATAATAGTCTGTCCGTCTCTGCTCCACTTTGCGATTCTTATGCGGTCCGCGGAACCGTTTTGCTATCGCGAAATTGATTGTAGAACCAGCCTTTGGTAATTTGGTCGTAACTTCTTGTAGGAGTGTCCAAATGACAAACTGTTTAAAGAGTTGGAAACTAGACACATAGACCTTTCTTTTGATAGGTAATACACCATATAAACCTTCATAACAAGAGAGGTATGCTAGTTTGAAATTAGGTCTTATGTGAACTCACTTGAAACTTTATCCCATCATAAATTTTTAACTTGCCTTAGCCTTGGGGCTCTTCTTAGACCATAAACCATTCTTAATGCACCTCATACATATATTATCATTATCAATTGATATAATTCATATAATAGTCCTTGTCTGCACACAAAATTATATAATTAGCGCATATCAACTTTCTTAATAGCGCTTAAGTACTTCGAAATTTTCCAGGGTGTTACAGGTAAGGCCTATTAACTATTGCTTACATTTTTTATGAATCTATATTCACACCATCTTTATATATAACATAGCCTAGGTATTCTACTTGGGCCTCAATAAAATTGTAGTTAGACATCTTGGCAAATAATTTATTCGCCCTCAATGTTTTAAATACAAATTCTAAAATTGAAGATGTTCCTCCAAATTAAGGTTGTAAATCAAAATATTATCAAAAAAAGGACAAACCTCCTTACGTATGGGCCAAATACATCATGCATCAATGATTGAAATGTGGCTGGAGCGTCGGTAAGCCCAAAGTGCATCACTTTGAATTCCTGAAGTCCATGATGTGTGCAAAAATCAATTTGGAATTCATCTCCATGCCGCATTCTTATTTGATGATATTCGGATCTCAAGTATAACTTTGAGAAAAAATTAGCCCTAGTTAGTTCTTCCAATAGATCTTCCACTATCGGATTGTGTATTTATTTTTTATTGTAATGCCATTCAACCTCTGATAGTCCACAGAAAACCTCAAAGTTGAATCCTTCTTCTTTACCAGAATTAGTGATTGGAATGATTCTGGTCTCCAATATTTCCTTGACTATATTTTTAATAATATTTTTTGGCCATAGGAGTATTTGTATAGTCGTTGGTTAATAATATTTTAACATGGTGCCAACTAAATTGAATGATCACAACGCTTTTTTGGGGGAGTTCCTGAGCTCTTGAAAAATATCAAAAAATTGTTCTAACTAGTTCTTTATTTTCTTTGGAGGACAGTCACTTGTCATCTTAGTCCCGGCCATAGTCAATTGGGCTGCCACTATGCACAGGTCCAGTTTAAACAGCTTCTAGAATGTTTTCACATCGCACAATTCACCTGGGCCGAAAACATCATTCTCCACCAATATGGCCAACATATCCTACTAGAAATAAATATAGTACATGACCTTATATGTAATAAAGCTCGACCCAATCCAAACCAAGGATAATGTATGTTCTTTCGGCCCCTTAATACACCCAATTTAAAGTAAAAAAACACTTTATCGCTTATTTTCTATGAACAATTTGGGTACTATGATTAATGATAAGGTCATGCCTAATAAATTATAGTTGAATGATAATCCAATTGTAAACAACTTTTTGCATCTACCTGAAAATCAAGAACCAGCCTCACTACCGCCGCTTGAAGCAAATCTTCAAGTCCAAGTTCCAATGGATGGCCCCCTTAACGCTGCTTTATTTGATGGAATTTTGATTGATGTAGATGATTTGGATGGCGATGATGAACTAGTTATACTTGTAGCCCATCTTGAAGCACAAGCGGGACCAAACCATTTAAACGTTTTTCCGCCACCTGAAAATCAAGAACCAGCCCCACCACCGCATGAACCACAAGTAAAAGTGCAAGTTCCAACGGTGGGACCCCTCAATGCTGCTTTATTTGATGGTGTAATGATCAATGTAGATGACTTGGGTGGCAATGAAGAACCACTTCTACCAGTTGCCAATCTTAAAAAACATGTGGGACAAAATCATTTGGCTGGCAATGATGAACCACCACAAGGAGGAAAGTGTGTCGCATGCAGGTTTGGGAAAATAGATGTGTGCACCTAATTGTGAAATTCCAAAAGCATTTCACCATTGTTGAATGTACAGAGTGATAAGGGTGGATATTGTGCTATTGTCCGAGAGGAGTGATAAGGGTAGCTATTACACAGAGTGATATGGGTGACTATATGAGAGATAAGGGTGGCTAATGATATTGTCAAGGCAGAGTGATATGGGTGGCTATCAGAGAGATAAGGATGGCTAATGATATTGTCAGCGCTGAGTGGTACGGGTGCCTATCAGAGAGATAAGGGTGGCAATGTCAGGGATGATGGGTGATGGCTCGGGGACATTGTGTTGGTGATTTTTGTGTTATGGTGTGCTTTTTCTTGTGTTTGTCATACACCTTACGTGACTTGTTTTGTTGCTTCGATGAGTTACTCGATGTCTTTGCGCTGGGAGCTGGATTCTTTGTTCATCATGTTTGCACAGGAGGCGACGCATTCACGAAGGTCTAGCAGTGGTGTTCATCAAGTTCGTGAGAGGTTTTCCGCGAATGCGTAGTGTTATTTTGAGGCAGTGTATTTTGTTCACCGCGAACGCGAGGCTTCTTCCGCATTCGCGAAGGGTAACCCTGTTCAGTGATTATAAAGTACTCTATTTTGAAGGTTTTGGTCATTTTATCACGTTGTGAGTTATGGAGCTCAGATTTTGGCATTTTGGAGAGGAATTTAGCTAGAACCATGAATGTTTTCCTAATTTTGGGTTTAATTTGTATATTACTAAAATAGATTGAGGTTGCTAAGGGTTCCGGATAATTGTAGAGTCTAAAGAAGCGCAATTGAGGTATGTATAACTAACTCTCTCCTACTTAGAATCGAACTCCTTGTGTCCGAATAATTGATGTAAGTTCCAACTTGATCATACTAGAATTGTTTGCCTTAGTGTGTTGGATTGAAAGATTCATGTTCCCTAATTGTTTTAGATGGTTACCATGTCATCATGCTATTTGAGAACGTAATTATGATTTTTCAAGCTCCTTCCCTTATGTGTGAAATGCCTTATGTGATGGTACTTATCGACATGAATGATGACGTTATTTGAATGGATAAAAAGGGAAAAGACTTGAATTGTAAAATGTTCTCAAGTGCCAAGAACTACTTAATAAATGAGGTTGTTTGTGCCATGTAACGAAAGATGGGAAAAAATTGTGAATTGAGTGAATAATTGAAAGAGGTTATGTCTCAAGTGAGATGGCTTAGCCGATCGGGCCGAGATCGGACGCCATGCTGTACACATGGTGGCATTTATGTTGGAATTATTAATCTACATTGTGGATATGGATATGTCTCACTTGAGATGGCTTTGGCACTAAAGATTATTAATCTAAAAAGATGGAAAGATTGAATTGGAAACTATGTGATCCTTACTTGGTGTTTCTTTGTATTTCTATGAAGTACTTATTGATTATTATGACTGCCTTCTCTTTGTTTCATTGTTCATTCTACTAAGATTGGTGTTTGCCTTACATACTAGTACTATTCGACAGTACTAACGTCCCTTTTGCCGGGGGCGCTACATCTTTGAATGGATGTAGGTGGTTTCATCGTAGATAGCGGTGATCGCAGATAGTGGTGCTCTCCCCCACACTCGTCACAGTAGTCTTGGTGAGCCCCATTTCTTTCTGGGGTTATGTAGTTCTTCTTTTGTATAAGTTTTTACATTTTAAGGTATAGTCGGGGCCTTATTGTCGGCATTGTCATGTTGGTCTTTCGTATCATTAGAGGCTCCGTAGACGTTTATGTGGGTCATGTATGTATGTTGGGATGGTCGTTGGATCGAGTTGTATTTTGAAAACTTAACTATGGCATAATGTATATAATAAAAAATGGACTAGTAACGTTTATGCATGTATATCTGATCTCTCCCCTATTTAGCAGATGGTAACGCGTTCTCTTTTCGTATAATGAGTGAGTTGGGTAGGAAAGGTCTAATAGGCTTGCTCGACCGGGTTCACTCGGTTGAGCGCCGGTCGCGCTGCCTGAGGTTGGGGCATGACAAGCGCCCCCTATTTCATCTCTTCCTAATTTTTCAGTTACTTTCATAGTGGAGGTGGATATAAGTGGCATTAGCATAGGGCATGTTCTAGTCCTAAAAACTAAAGCCATCAAAAGCCAAACATTTCCAACCAAAGCTGCGGCCCAAAAACCAAGCCTTGAGCCTTTAAGAGCAATGAATTTGTGGTATTCAAGTACCATCCTTGGCATCAATGCAAGCCAAAAATATTAAATGTCATGGAAGGACATGAGAAAACTGGTGATGATGGGGTGTAGGAAAGAGAAACAGTTGTTGAGTAGCGGGAGAAGTGGAACTAGCATAAGTCTCTTTATGTGCTTTATTGGGCCTTGGCAAGACCCCAAAAATAATTATGGTTGTAGGATGGGTCAAGAAATCACAGATGATAGTTTTAATTAATAGAGGGTCAATATATAGTTTCGTGGATTCAAACATGGTCAAACAATTAAAAATTCTGATGGACCCTTAGATAGAAATATGAAGGTGAGGGTGGCCAACGGATAGTTGATACTGATGCCATCTTTCTTGAATTTTGGTAATGGAATATTTTATGGTTTCATTTATTTGCCTAATCATGTCTGCACATCCTCCCAGTATATCTTATGTGATGATATTAGCCTCATATTTTTAATTTTCCAAATATTATCTCTTTTGTTGGTTATCTTGATAATCGTTAAGTGACCCAACCAAATTTTATCTCCCAAGTGTCTTAGCTCCTCTACCCAAGGCTTCATATTTATCATTGGGAACAAACAGTCGAAATTCTATATTAGGTGAACACATCTATTTTCTCCCAAACCTGCATGCGCCGCACTTTCCCCCTTGTGGTGTTTCATCATTGCCTGCCAAATGATTTTGTCCCACATGTTCTTCAAGATTGGCAACTGGTAGAAGTGGTTCTTCATTGCCACCCAAGTCATCTAAATTAATTATTATACCATCAAATAAAGTAGAGTTGAGGGGTCCACCATTAGAACTTGCACTTCCGTGTGTGGTTCATGTAGTGGTGAAGTTGGTTCTTGAATTTTAGGTGGCGGAAAAAAGTTTAAATGGTTTGGTCCTGCTTGTGCTTCAAGATTGACTACCAGTAGAACTGGTTCATCATTGCCATCTAAATCATCTACATCAATCAAAATTTCATCAAATAAAGCAGCGTTAAGGGGGCCATTCATTGGAAAATGGACTTCAAGATTTGCTTCAGGCGGCAGTAGTGGGACTGGTTCTTGATTTTCAGGTAGATGCAAAAATTTATTTACAATTGGATTATCATTCAACTGTACTTTATTAGGCATGACTTTATCATTAATCATAGTGCCCAAATGTTTCATACAAAATAAGTGATAAAGTTTTTTTTTATTTAAAATGGTCGTATTAAGGGACCGGGAGAACATACATTATCCTTTGTATGGATTGAGTTGATAATATGACCCAATTGTATTACATAAAAGTTGACGTAGTATATTTATTTTAGGTAGGATAGGTTGGTCCTATTGGTGGAGAATGATATTTCCGGCTCAGGTGAGTTGTGTGATGTGAAACAATCTAGAAGCTGCTTAAACTAGACTAGTGCATAGTGGCATCCCAATTGACTATGGCTGAGACTAAGATGACAGGTGATGGGCCTCCAAAGCAAAAAAAGAACTTGTTAGAACAGCTTTTTGATATTTTTCAAGAGACTAAGGAACTCCTCCAAAACAAGCATTGTGATCATTCAATTGAGTTTGTACAAGGTTCAAAACTCGTTAAGCAACGACTATACAAATACTCCTATGACCAAACAATATCATTAAAAAGATGATCAAGAAAATATTGGAGACCATAATCATTTCCACTAATTCTGGTAAAGAAGAAGGATTCAACTTGGGAATTTTGTGTGGACTATCTGAGGTTGAATGATATTACAATAAAAAATAAATATACAATCCGGTAGTGAAAGATCTATTGGATGAACTAAACGGGACTAGTTTGTTCTCAAAGTTAGACTTGAGATCCCGATATCATCAAATAAGAATGAGACCAGGAGATGAATTCCAAATTGCTTTTTGCACACATTGTGGACTATAGGAATTCAAAGTGATGCACTTTGGGCTACATCACTTTGGGCTCGCCGATGCTCCGGCCACATTTCAATAATTGATGGTTGACGTATTTGGCCCATATGTAAGGAGGTTTATCCTAGTTTATAATATTTTGATTTACAACCTTAATTTGGAGGAACATCTTCAATATGTAGAAGTTGTATTTAAAACTTTGAGGATAAATAAATTATTTGCCAAGATGTCTAAGTGCAGTGTTATTGAGGCCCAAGTATAATACTTAGGCCATGTTATCTCTAAAAATGGTGTTAGCATAGATTCATAAAAAATAGAAGCAATAGTTAATTGGCCTTATCCTTCTACAGTTAGGGAATTATGAGCTTCCTTGGGCTTACAAAGTATTATAGGTTATTCATTAATTGGTTTGCAATAATTACTAAACTGTTAACAAATATTCTTAAGAAATGAGGGTTCAATTAGAATTATCATGCAACCAGAGTTTTTAATGAATTGAAAGTTGCAAATGGTGAGAGCCCCTTATTTTAGCTCTTCTTGATTTTTCAGTTCCTTTCATAATGGAGGTGGATATAAGTTGCATTGGTATAGGGCATGTGCTAGTACAGAAAAATAAAGCCATCAAAAACCAAACATTTTCAACCAAAGTTGCGGCCCAAAAACCAAGCCTTGAAACTCTAAGAGCAATGAATTTGTGATATTTAAGTACCATACTTAGTATCAATGTAAGCCAAAAATATTGAATTCCATGGAAGGACGTGAGAAAATTGGTGACGATGGAGTGGAGGGAGGAGAACACGTTGTTGAGTAGCGGAGGAAGTGGAACAAGCAGAAGTGTCCTTATGTGCTTTATTGGGCCTTGGCCAGACCGCCAAAATAATTAAGGTTATAGGATGGGTCAAGAAATTATTGATGATAGTGTTAATTATTAGGGGATCAATATATAGTTTTGTGGATCCAAACATGGTCAAACAACTAAAGATTCAGATGGGCCCTTAAACAGAAATATGAAAATTAGACAAAAATATGAAGGTGATGGTGGCCAACGGATAGTTGATATCGATGTCGTCTTTCTTGATTTTTGTCAATGGAATATTTTATGGCTTCATTTCTTTTCCTAATTATGACTACATAGCCTCCCAGTGTATCAGATTGGGATGATATTAGCCTCATATATTTAATTTTTTAGACATTGTCTCTTTTGTTAATTATCTTGAAAATCATTAAGTCACCCAACCAGATTGTATCCCAAATGTCTTAGCTCCTCTACCAAAGGTTTCATATTGGTCATTGGGATAAAGTAATTGAAATTGACAATTAGGTGCACATATTTGTTTTCTCCCAAACCGGCATGCGCCGCACTTTCCTCCTTGTGGTGGTTCATCATTACCATCCAAATAATTTTATCCCACATGTTCTTCAAGATTGGAAACTGGTAGAAGTGTTTCTTCATTGCCACCCAAGACATCTACATTGATCATTATACCATCAAATAAAGCAGTGTTGAGGGGTCCCACCATTGGAACATGCACTTCCACATGTGGTTCATGCGATGGCGGGGCTGGTTCTTGATTTTCAGGTAGCAGCAAAATATTTAAATGGTTTGGTTCCGCTTGTGCTTCTACCAGTAGAACTGATTCATCATTAACACCCAAATCATCTACATCAATCAAAATTCTATCAAATAAAGCAGCATTAAGGGGGCCATCCATTGGAACTTGGACTTCAAGATTTGCTTAAGGCGGCGGTAGTGGGGCTGGTTCTTGATTTTCAGGTAGATGCAAAAAAGTCATCTACAATTGGATTATCATTCAATTGTACTTTATTAGGCATGACATTATCATTAATCATAGTTCCTAAATATTTCAAAAAAGAATAAGCGATAAAGTTTTTTTTATTTATATTGGGAATATTAAGGGGCCGGGAGAACATACATTATCCTTGGTATGGATTGCGTCGATAATATGACCCAATTGTATTACATATAAGGTCATGTAGTATATTTATTTCAGGTAGAATAGGTTGGTCATATTGGTGGAGAATGATGTTTCCAGCCCAGGCGAGTTGTGCGATGTGAAAACAATCTAGAAGCTGCTTAAATTGGACGAGTGCATAGTGGCATCCCAATTGACTATGGCTGAGACTAAGATGACAGGTGATGGGCCTCCAAAGCAAAAAAAGAATTTGTTAGAACAGTTTTTTTAACATTTTTCAAGAGCCAAGGAACTACCCCAAAACAAGCATTATGATCATTCAATTGAGTTCGTACCAGGTTCAAAACTTGTTACCCAACGACTATACAAATACTCCTATGACCAAAAATATCATTAAAAAGAGGGTCAAGGAAATATTGGAGACCAGAATCATTTAAACTACCAATTCTGTTGAAGAAGAAGGATTCGGCTTGGAGGTTTTGTATGGACTATCAGAGGTAGAATGACATTTCAATAAAAAAATAAATACACAATCTGATAGTGGAAGATCTATTGGCTGAACTAAATGGGACTAGTTTTTTCTCGAAGTTAGACTTGAGATCCGGATATCATCAAATAAGAATGCAGCCTAGAGATGAATTCCAAACTGCTTTCTACACACATCATGGACTTTAGAAACTCAAACTGATGCACTTTGGGCTTATCGATGCTCTAGCCACATTTCAATCATTGATCCATGATGTATTTGGCCCATACGTAAGGAGGTTTGTCCTTTTTTTTTATAATATTTTGATTTACAACCTTAATTTGGAGGAACATCTTCAATATTTAGAAGTTTTATTTAAACTTTGAGGGTGAATAAATTATTTTTCAAGATGTCTAAGTGTAGTTTTACTGAGGCCCAAGTAGAATACCTAGGCCATGTTATATCTAGAGATGGTGTTAGCATAGATTCATCTAAAATGGAAGCAATAGTTAATTGGCCTTATCCTTCTATAGTTAGGGAGTTATGAGGCGTCCTTGGGCTTACTGAGTATTATAGGCAATTCATTAATTAGTTTGCAATAATTAGTAAACCATTAACAAATCCCCTTAAGAAATAAGGGTTCAATTAGAATGATCATGCAACCTGATTTTTTAATGAATTGACAAATGTAATGGTGAGAGCCTCCTATTTTAGCTCTTCCTGATTTTTTAGTTCCTTTCATAGTGGAGGTTGATATAAGTGGTATTGGCATAGGGCATGTGCTAGTGCAGAAAAATAAAGCCATTGCTTTCCTTAGCCAAGCCCTTAGCCCAAAACATTTGGGTCTCTCTATATATGAGAAAGAATCAATTTAACGTGTCACTAATAGTAGAAAAGTGGCGACACTACTTGCAGCCTAGCCATTTAGTGATTCGCACAGATCACTTTAGTCTCAAATTTCTTAACGATCAAAGGATCATCACGAAACTTCAACAAAAAGGAATTTCTATGATAATGGGACTAAGCTATGAATTTCAATACAAAAGAAGGGTTGACAATATGGTGGCAGGTGCACTATCTCGAAAATATGAGGCTAAGAACGAATGTTATAGACTAACGGTTGTTGCACCAAAATAGGTGACTGAAATAATAGCAAGCTATGGTGGATATGAAGAAGCCTAACACATATTAACGCATTTGTTGTAGATAGAGATGTTTTGCCTAACACGACTTTGCAAAATAGCATTATTAGAATTTATGGCAAGATTTTTGTAGGTAATAAGGGAGAATTAAGAGAGAAGTTGATTGATCAAATGCACTCTAGTCCTTGGGGTGGACATTCAGGGGTTCTGGGACTCTAGGATGTTTAAGAAATCATATCTAGTAGAGTTCTCTTTACGAGTGTATTGTGCACCACACTTATATCGAAAAGGCTACATGGACATTATAGAAATATTTCATCCTTTCTCCTTATTGTAGATCATACAATAGATCTTGAATATAAGATGTTGCTTAATTAGTGTGCTATCTCGATTGGCAGAAACATGGTGAACACACGTGGTAGCAACGTGAACAAAGAAGTTGCTCCTATACCCGATGCGACTTTGCGAGGGACCCCGTCAGACCTAGAGGCTGACCACCCAAAGCCACAAAGGCACGGACTATACCAGTTCCTGTAGCTCCCATAATGGTGGAGGAGCATGAGGAAGAAGTTGATGAGTCACCTGCCCCACCTCCAATGCCAAATCGCTTGGATGAGACCATTATCGACATAAGGAAGGCGATGGATACCTTTGCAGAGCTCATGGCTATGCAAATTAAACAGAACCTATAGATGGGTATTCAATCTCTCCAACAGGGAGGTATGAGAGCACTAGTGATTGAGGACATGGTACAATTGGCCATAAAATTCATAAGGCTTGGATCACCGGCATTTACATGAACGGATCCTCTTGCGGACCCACAAGACTTTCTTGAGGAGACGGAGAAAGACACTACCTTGCTAGGAGTAAAAGATCATCAAGTTGCTAGGGTATAGCCTACCAGTTGAAAGATGTGACCGGCATGTGGTTCAAAGGGGCGGAGAAAAGTAGACCAAAGGATGCACCTCCAATGACTTGGGAAGCATTCACCAAAATATTCGTCAAGAAGTGGTTTCCACCGGGAGTTAGGACCGCTCTCACAGTATCATTTGAAACCTTAAAGAATGATACTATGTCAGTTTCAGAGTACAACATTAAGTTTGAGAGGTTATCTCGCTATGCTCCCCACCTCATCCCCACGGATGATGACAAGATTGATCACCTTGCCCTTGGGTTGATTCCGGTTATTCAAAAGTATGTGACTTGTGGAAGGAGGAACACTCCCTATGCTGACTTCATGGACTTGGCTTTGGATCTTGAGAGGATTCATCAAGAGTAAAAGGTCAATAGGGAACAAAACAAGAAGGCTCGTACATTTGGTACTTTCAGTGCAATGCTTAGTTCGAGAAAGGGTTAGAACAACAAAGGGCCATCAGGGCCACCATAATCTATAGTACAAAAAGCTTTCAGTGGTCCACTGGTGGCAGATAGTTTGGTACATGGAGGTCAGACTAGACCAACTCAAAGTGACCGCGAGACCACTTAACAGGTTCAGAGTAGTGTAGACTCACGTCCCAAATATTCTGACTCTTCTCCAGTGATTCGAGGTTCATGCTATGGGTGTGGTCAAATAAGCCACATGAAGAGTTTCTTCCCCAATGGGATACATGGATCTAGGGCCCAGCCAATAGCTTCCATTGCTACTACTTTATCTACACAACCCCTACCTTCGGGAAATGGGACACATGGCAGGCGTAATGCAAGAAAGACACATCAGACAACTGCTACTTCTATGGAGACTTAACCCACTTCTATGATATGCCTACTCACCCTACTGCAGATGTTTCAGATATCGTTGTCACTTTTAGATGTCTTTGTCATAAGTATACTCACTGTTTGCACACCTGATGCTTATGCTCTTATGGATCCTAGATCCACGTTTTCCTATATTACCTCATACTTTGCTTTGAATTTCGGTATATAGACAAAATAATTACTTGAACCATTTTCTATGTCTACTCAGATGGAAATTCTCTTATTGGTTCTCATATCTATAGGGGCTATGTAATTATAGTCTAGGATCGATAGACTACGAAAAATATTATTAAGTTGGAAATGGTTAACTTTAACGTAATCTTGGGGATGGATTAGTTATTTAAGTGTTATTCAACCCTTGATTGTCATGCTAAAGTAGTCAAGTTTGAATTTTCCAATGAGTCAGTTCGCGAATGGAAGGTCAATATTATTGAACCTCGAGGTCAATATCTATCTTAAGGCGAAGACAATAATCACAAAGGGAGGCCTCTACTACTTAGTCAGAGTCACAGACATAGATGTCGAGATACCGACTCTTCAATCTATACCAGTTGTTTGTGAGTTTTTGGATTACTTTCCTAATGAACTTCCGGGTATTCTGCTGGATCGGTTATTGATTTTGGGATAGATATGGTACCAGATACATAACCAAGATTTATTCCCCCTACCAAATGGCTCGACGGATTTGAAGGAATTGAAGGAGTAGTTGAAGGACTTGCTTAATAAAGGATTCATTACACTGCGTGTTTCACCGCGGGGTGCACCGGTTTGTTGTTTATGAAAAAAAAAATAGATCTTTGAGAATATGTATTGACTATCGATAACTTAAAAGGTGACTATCAAAAATTGGTATCTATTGCCTCAGATACATGACTTGTTTGACCAGTTACAAAGGGGCAAAGTATCAATTGAAGATCCGAGAAAAAGATATTCCTAAAACATCTTTTCGTACCTACTACGGGCATTATGAACTTTTGATGATGTTATTAGGGTTGACCAATATACCTGCAACTTTCATGGATCTGATTGTCACGACCCAAACTCCCTCTGTATAATATCGTGACGGCACCTAGTCTCTACGACTAGGTAAGCCTAAAAAATTACGAAAAATAATAAAACGAAAGTAAAACTTGGCAACTAACAACAATGGATAAATGAATAACTAGTAACAATACCGCTCGACATGTACAATAACCAATACTCTATAAATACACAGTCTTCCCAAAATCCGAAACATCGTAAGTCACAAGCTACAGAAGAAAAATAGTATCTCTATATACCAGAGTCTAATAAAAGGAATACAGGAAGTGTTTGACATGGGGGAGAATAGAGGGGGACTCGTAGGTCTGCGGACGCGACAGATGTACCTTGAAGTCTTCATACAGCAGCAAGCACTCTTAGCTAATAGCGGGGATGATAAGAAGTACTTGGATCTTCACACACAAAAATCATGTGCAGAAGAGTAGCATGAGTACACCACAACGATACCCAGTAAGTTCCAAGTCTAACCTCGGTCGAGTAGTGACGAGGTCAGGTCAAGCCCACTTGTATATAATAAATAAAACAGGGGAATATAATAGTATATTAAGAGACTGGAATTTAACAAAAGGAAAACACAGCAAAAATAGCAGTACAACACAGGGGTAAACAGTAAGGGTTCTCCCGAGATACCGTCTCGTAGTCCCGAAGTAAAGAAGCAAAGAGATCTCCCGAGGTACCGCCTCGTAGTCTCAAAATTAAATATGCAGGGAGAACTCCCGAGGTACCGCCTCGTAGTCTCAAAAGTAAATATGCAAGGAGAACTCCCGAAGTATCGTCTCGTAGTCTTAAAAGTAAATGTGCAGCGAGAACTCCCGAGGAACCGCCTCGTAGTATCAAAAGTAAATATGCAGGGAGAATTCCCGAGGTACCGCCTCGTAATCTCAAAAGTAAATGTACATGGAGAACTCATGAGGAACCACCTCTTAGTCTCAAAAGTAAATATGCAGCTCAAACCGATAAATACGACAGTTAACAGCAAGATTTTTATAGTTATACTGATAAAGAACAAGGAAAAGCAAGAAATCAACTAGGCATGCTTCACAGAGTTAAAATAAGCAGTTAAAGCACGTAGACATGCGATATTAGACTAAACAGGATAACTGCACATATTGGAATAGCTCAATTAAGAATGAAAATAGACTAATACTCATTTAAACGGTATAACCCAAATTAAAGGAAAAACGGGTTACTACTCAGTAAAATAAATCAGGTTTTACAACAAATAGCCCGTGTACGTACTCGTCACCTCACGTACACGGCGCTCACATATCACAACAGTACCAAATCCTAAGGAGATTTTCCCCACACAAGGTTAGGCAAGCCACTTACCTTGAACCAAGCTCAATCAATCGGTAACGAAGCCTTTTCCATGAATATCCGACTCCGAATGGCCCAAATCTAGCCAAAATCAATTACATACCATAATTCAACTATAAGAAACTAATCTAATTAATGAAATCAAAGCTAAAATAAGAAATTAGAAAATCGCCCCAAAAAGTCGACCCGGGCCCACGTCTCGAAATTGGGTAGAAGTCACAAAATATGAACACACATTCACTCACGAGTCCAACCATATAAGAATTACTCGAATGCGACCTCAAATCGCCTTTCAAAACTCATAATTTTAGTCTAGGAAATTTATACCATTTTCCCCCAAATTTCCAACTCAAATCCCTAACTAGATGATGAAAATAGTAACAGATTCATGAAATATAGTCCAATCTGGGTTAGTAGACCAACAATTTCCTTGAAGAACCCTCGAAAAATCGCCTCACACTGACTCTCAAGGTCCCAAAATTGAAAATGGAAAACAAAACCTCAAACTTGATCTTTTCTGCCCAGCGATTCCGCATCTGCGGACCTACTGTCGCACCTGCGGAATGTCCCTCGCAGGTGCGGAAATGACTTAAGGGGGCTGAGTCCGCTTCTACGACGAAGGGGTCACACCTGCGTGTGTGCGCCTGTGGAACCTAGTCCGCTTTTGCGGTCTCACTTCGCACCTGCGCTCCTTTGGCGCAGATGCGGAAAATTGCCTCGCACCTGCGACCCCAGAGCACCTACCCCACTCCGCTTCTACGATAGACCTTGTGCACGTGCGATTCCACACCTGCGGTCTCCCCACCGCAGGTGCGAAACACCAGAAACCAGAAAACTTCAGCCTTTTGCCTAAGTCTAGTTTCAATCCGTTAAGCATCTGAAACACACCCGAGGCCCCCGGGACCCTAACCAAACATACCAACAAGTCCTAAAACACCATACGAACTTAGTCGAGCCCTCAAATCACATCGAACAATGCTAAAAACACGAATCACCCTCCGATTTAAACTTAATGAACTTTGAAACTTCAAACTTCTAAAACTGATGCTAAAACCTATCAAACCGCGTCTGATTGACTCAAATTGTGCACACAATTCATATTCAACCTTACGGACCTACTCCAACTTCTGGAATCAGAATCCGACCCCGATATCAAAAAGTCCACTACCGGTCAAAATCTCTAAAAATTCGACTTTCGCCAATTCAAGCCTAAATCAGCTACGTACCTCCAATTCAAAGTCCGGACATGCTCCTAAGTCTAGAATTACCCAACGGAGCTAACGGAACCGACAAAACTCTATTTTGGAGTCGTCTTCACACAGTTCCAACTACAGTCAAAAATCTTGAGACTTAAGCTTATGTTTAGGGACTAAGTGTCCCAAAAGTCAAAAATCTTGAGACTTAAGCTTATGTTTAGGGACTAAGTGTCCCAAAACACTCCAAGAGCATAACCAAAGCCTCCTGGAAAGTCACATAAGCAGGAAGAGATATGGGAAAAGCAATAAATAGGGGATCGGGGCTATAACTCTCAAAACAACCGGTCAGGTCGTTACATCCTCCCCCTCTTAAAGCAATCATTCGTCCTCGAACGAGTATAGAGAGATACCTGAGGTGGTGAAAAGATAAGGATAACGGCTACGCATATCTAGCTCGGTATCCCAAGTCGCCTCCTCGATCGGCTAACCCCTCCACTGAACCTTCACAGAAGCAATGTTCTTTGACCTCAGCTTTCGAACCTGACTGTCCAAAATAGCCACTGGCTCCTCAACATAAGATAGTTCCTTGTCCAACTGGACTGAGCTGAAATCCAGCACATGAGACGGATCACCGTGATACTTCTGGAGCATAGAAACATGGAATACCGGATGAACTCATACTAGACTAGGAGGTAAGGAAATCTCACAAGCAACCTCCCCAACACGCCGCAATACCTCAAAGGGACCAATGAACCTTGGGCTCAACTTGCCCTTCTTCGCGAACCTCATCACACCCTTCATAGGTGAAACCCGGAGCAAGACCCGCTTTCCAACCATGAATGCAACATCGCGAACCTTCCGATCCGCATAACTCTTCTGTCTAGATTGGGCTGTGCGAAGTCGATCCTGAATCACCTTCACCTTATCCGGGCATCCTGAACCAAGTCTGTACCCAATAATCTAGCCTCGCCCAACTCAAACCAACCCACTGGAGACCGGCACCGCCTACCATACAAAGCCTCAGACGGTGCCATCTGGATGCTCGAGTGATAACTGTTGTTGTAGGTAAACTCCGCAAGTGGCAAGAACTGATCCCAAGAACCTCCAAAATCTATCACACATACACGGAGCATATCCTCTAATATCTGAATAGTGCGCTCGGCCTGTCCGTCCGTCTGAGGGTGAAATGTTGTGCTCAGCTCCACTCGAGTACCCAACGCATGCTATACGGTCCTCCATAACCGTGATGTAAACTACGTACCCCGGTCAGATATGATAGATACCGGTACCCCATGAAGCCTGATGATCTCGCGGATATACATTTGAGCCAGCTACTTAGAAGAATAGGTTGTCATAGCAAGAAGGAAATGATCTGACTTGGTCAGCCTATCCACAATTACCCAAACTACATTAAACCTTCGCTGAGTCTGTGGGAGTCCAACAACGAAATCCATAGTGATCCGCTCCCATTTCCACTCCGTAATATCTAACTTCTGAAGTAACCTACCTGGCCGCTGATGCTCATATTTCACCTGCTGGCAATTTAGACACCGAGCTACATACTCCACTATGTACTTTTTCATCCTCCTCCACCAGTAATGTTGCCTCAAGTCCTGGTACATCTTCGCGGCACCCGGATGAATGGAGTATCGCGAGCAATGAGCCTCCTAGAGAATCAACTCACGCAAACCATCGACATTGGGCACACATAGCATGCCATGCATCCTCAATGCACCATCATCCCCAATAGTGACCTCCTTAGCATTACCGTATTGAATTGTGTCCTTAAGGACAAGCAGATAGGGGTCATCATACTGACGCTCCCTGATACGATCATAAAGAGAAGACTGAGAGACCACACAAGCCAATACTCGACTCGGCTCAGAAATATCCAATCTCACAAACTGGCTGGCTAAGGCCTGAACATCCAACGCCAATGGCCTCTCTGCTGCTAGTAGATATGCTAAACTCCCCAAACTCTCTGTTCAGCCACTCAAGGCATCGGCCACCACATTGTCCTTTCCCGGATGGTACAAAATGGTGATATCATAGTCTTTAAGTAGCTCTAACCACCTCCGCTGACGCAAGTTAAGATCCTTTTGCTTCAACAGATGCTGCAAACTCCGATGAACGGTGTAAATCTCACAAGGGACACCGTACAAATAGTGCCGCCAAATCTTCAAGACATGAACAATAGCTGCTAACTCGAGGTCATGAACAGGATAGTTCTTTTCATGCACCTTCAGTTGTCTGGACGCGTAGGCAATCACCCTACCTTCCTACATCAACACCGCACCAAGACCAATCCGCGATGTATCACAATATACAGTATAAGACCCCGAACCTGTAGGAAATACCAATATTGGGGCTGTAGTCAAAGCTGTCTTGAGCTTCTGAAAGCTCTACTCACACTCCTCTGTCCACCTGAATGGAGCACCCTTCTGGGTCAGCCTAGTCATAGGTGCTGCAATAGATGAGAATCCATCTACAAAACGACGGTAATACCCCGCCAAACCAAGAAAACTCTGGATCTCCGTAGCTGATGATGGTCTAGGCCAACTCTATACTGCTTCCACCTTTTTAGAATCCACCTTGATCCCATAAATCGATACTACATGACCCAAGAATGCCACTAAGTCTAGCCAAAACTAACACTTTGTAAAATTTGCGTATAACTTCTTTTCTCTCAAGGTCTGAAGCACAGTCCTCAGGTGCTGCTCATGATCCTCCCGAGTCCGGGAGTACACCAGAATGTCGTCAATAAACACAATGACGAAAGAGTCAAGATAAGGCTGGAACAAACTGTGCATCAAGTGCATAAAAGCTTCTAGGGCATTGGTTAGCCCAAATGACTCACAAGGAACTCGTAGTGCCATACCGAGTCCTGAAAGCAGTTTTCAGGATATCTGGCTCCCGAATCTTCAACTGATGATAGACGGAACGCAAATCAATCTTGGAAAACACCCTGGCACCCTGTAGCTAATCAAATAAATCATCAATACGAGGCAATGGATACCTGTTCTTCACTGTAATTTTGTTCAGCTGGCGATAATCAATACACATATGCATAGAACCATCCTTCTTCTTCACAAACAAGACAGGAGCACCCCAAGGTGATACACTGCTAATAACAACATATAAAGAGGAGGGGAGTCCTAAGTTTTTTAGCCTAAAGGATCACCCCGTGCAACATAAATAATACTTCGCAACTCCCTTAGGGTAGGGGTTACCCATATTATTCAGCAGGCACAGACTATCATCTCCTGCTACCCGATTACTATGTTAAAGTTTTTTACCTAAAATCGCTCCAATTCAATACTAGGTTGTGTCCTATGCGTGCACTACCATGACTATGGTCCAGGAGGATTTGAAGCTACTATTTGGGTGGTTCTAGACTCTACTTAGGATGCTCAAAATGATAAAACTAGGCCCGCATTCGAAACATATAGGACTTCACATAAACACAATAAATGGCTCAAATTAGCCTCCACACATAGCAACAAATGCACGCGGGCAGAATAGGCAGTAGACAACTTTAGAGTTAAGAAGCATGAGAGTCGTTGAGTCCTATAGGCATGGTTTCTAGGTGATTCTGATTTCTAGTATCGTACAGGCAGTACTATAGCTTTAGACTAAAAGATTGGCAGATTAAAGGTAGTGCAGACCCTATATGCATGATCTCTAATTGTTTGCGTAATGAGGGAGCAAAAAAGTTCGAGAATTCAGAATTACCAGTGCTGATTTTATAGACATGCTTTCTAGGCGAGTGAGAGTATTCTATAGGCAAGATTTCTAACAGTTGGCATTCGAACTTGATTTTATAATACTTTATCCCTATAGGCACGTCATCTAGGTGGGGTAGTATAATGAAAGCAACAAAAGTAGTTGGTTAATTGATTAAAATCCTATAGTCATGATATATAGATGAGCATTAGCGAAGGCATATATTATTGCATCCTATAGGCATAATGTCTAATAATTAAGCAAGGCATTTGATCCCTATAGACATGATGTCTAAGAGCACACAGTAATAGACATGGAAACAGGTATATCAATTACCTAAACTAGCATGCTTTGACTAGTGTACAAGTATTACATAAGTTAAGTTAAGTGTGTGATTTCCTATAGTCATGATTTCTACTAGTGTGTAGAATCGAAGCACATCAAACAAATAGCAAACATGGCAATTAGATCCTATAGACAAGTTTTTTACCCGTTTATGCAAGCATTAGAATACCACAGTCCCCTTTTCACTAATTTCCACATCATTCAGTTTTACAAGCTATTACAGATTATTTTAAATAATTACAGTCCTAAATACAAATGTAGAATAACCCAGTAATACATACGGGCCTTCAAATAAGCTTAGAACTTCATGCGGCCAGCAGGCCCAAACTCCGGGTGCATGTGGTATACTTTGAACCCTCAATACCAAAGGCAGGCCCAGCATACCAGGCCCAAACGATTCTAGTAATTAAGCTAATAGATACCAGATTAGCCATACATGTAATAAAACTACGCATGGATTAATTTAAACACTTAGTCTTTATAACAGAAAGGTTGCAATTTCAACCAATAGACAAGGCCATGCCAAGTTGAAAGGCATCAAAGACATATACAGGCAAGTAATTCCAGAAAAACAAGATTAACAGGGACAAGATAAGGTATCATAAACCACCAAACCACTACAAACAGTGTTTCAAAATAGAACTAACTCAAAGAACTGCAGATGACATCCAAGCAGAATCATACACAAGAAGAGAGTGGAGTACAATCTTCATATGAGGATTTTAACATGGGTACTAGTAGCATAATTTGGCAAGCATACTTAGTTCTTAAAGTTATATCTAATAGTAATTCCAACCAAAGCACATAGGCAGGATCACATGAAATATTGACAAGTTCACAAGGTAGGTTCATGCATATATTTTCAGAAACATAGCTAGGATGACAGGATTGACCATCATATGCTAATGAATTACTCCAGCAAGAGTTTTCAAAAGCAAGCATGGTCCAAAATTAGCCTAAAGAACTTTAGACAATTAATCATGAGAATCTAGAAAATTCATAGAGAGGAACAAGTGGATGGCAGTTTTCACATGAAGGATTTTTACATGAGAGCCTAATGAGCATGTGGTCACAAACATCATAACAAGAGGCTGGTGGACATAGTTTACAACAGTTGACAAACATGTCACTTAGTTGAACATGAGACTTAACATACCGACACTAACTGTAGCACAAGGAACTAAGAACTCATACTAGGTAAAAGAATATGTCAACCTTAGGCTAACAAGACAAGAAGACATGAGGATTCATGGTAGATGAAAGTATCAACCCTAAGTTAACAGGATAGGTAATTATCAAGCCTGGCGTCAATTAATCATATACATGAAAAGGCGGAACATTGAAGTTTACACTAGAAAGCCCTGGGCAACACTTAGGAACATAGAGTTGAGTAGATCACACAATGGAATTACAGAAAAACAGGGCATACTGTTTTAGAGATTCAGGCAGTGATGACATTCAGAAATTACATGATCATTGGAGAAGATAACAAGCTACACATGAATAACCTAAGGGTAATAGTGCATACGAACACATTCGGGGCAATGAATTAGTTCCTCGCAAAGATCTAGAGTGGGGATATAGGCTCATAGCAGATAGTAGGCATAAGTACCAACAAATACACATAACAGTAAGACATGCTTAAGAAATCCAGAATCCAGGTTACTAAACTAGGTAAGTCATAGTGTTAGGAAAAGTTCAGAATCGCAAACTAATCTTGAAACAAATAGGGTTGTAAGCAGAGATAGCAGGGTAACACATTTGTCCACAAACAAAAGATGAAACTACGAAGGCCAAAGGACTTACCATATACTAATTGACAAACAAGTAAGCAAGAAGAACAATTTCAGCAATATATCAATCGTCAGTATCAAGACGAGCAAAAAAACCCAGGAATCTCAGTGTGTCAGAGTTTCCAAGAGTTTTGAATGAACCCCGAGCAGTGCTCACACTAAGAAAAGTCCAATAATCAAATTCCGGTAGCTTTGAATTTCAGCCGGCCAAGAGATTAAGCCTCAAAGTAGTATAAGACAAGTGAGAGTGAGAGAATAGTAGTAGTTTCAATGGTTGTTAAGCCTTGGAGGGGAATTGGGAAAATGGGGGTTTATATAGTAGTAAAGATCAACACACAAATAAGGAAATATAGTCAATCGAACATAAACAAGGAAAGAATAACATGCAAAATCCATTTAAAATTGGATTATGAGAAGAAATCATGTAAACCCTAGATTGACAAAGGTCAGAAATTGGCCGTAGATCTTGGTGAATCGGACCCTCATAGCCTTGCCATGGATGTATACAGACGAAATATCATCCAAATCTCGAAGGGTGAACCGATTTCCCTTGATTAGGAGACTGGTATTTGCCAAAATAGGGCAAGTACAAAGTAACACCATAGTCTTGTAAGTAACAATGAGGTAACACATAAAAGGTAAGTAAATCACATAAGGAATCCATGATTTGATGGGATTTGGAGAAGATTGGGAGAGGCGGCTAGGGTTTCTGAAGGAGGGAGAATGAGAGATGAGAGAATACAGAGGCGGCTGGGCGGTGGATTTGTCTCTAGGGTTTGGGACGAGGATTATAAAGAGAAGGGTTGGTTTATTGTGGGTCGTTGATCTCTGGCCCGGATTAAAAGAAGTCGGGGCGGGTCAAGAAAATGGGTTCCGACCCGGTTAAGTCAATGGGGTTGTTTGGTTTGGGCTGCTGAAGAGTAAAATGAGGTGGGCAAAGTGTTTGGGCCTGATTTGGTTCGAAAATTAGCCCTATATTGGGCTATAAGTTAATTATACGAAATTTATTTAAAATAATTTATAAATAATAAAATTATTACTTATGCAGTAAAATGATTAAAATAATAGCTTAACATTATAAAAATATTATTTTAGCATAAACAATGTAATAAATGTAATTATGTATATAATATATGCTATTATTGCAAAAATTGTGTAAATAGCTCAAAAATACAAATGTAATTATATGAAATGAAATAAAAATAATATAAAACATATATGTGGGGATGAAATGTAATAAATATATATATATATATATATATATATATATATATATATGTGTGTGTGTGTGTGTGTGTGGTGTAAATAATAAATCTGGATGATTAAGTCATCACAAAATAGTTTGAAAGAATAATTTAAAAAATATTTGAATAATTTAAATGCAAGAAAATCAATTTTAAAGCTTTTAAAATTATGAAAAATTATAGAAAAGACTTATATGAATTTTGTAAATTAGGTAATGATGCAAAATGATATTTTGAAAGTATATATAATATTTTAAAAAAATGAAGACAAAATTGGGTATCAACAACGTGAATCTTGGGTCGTGACATCAAATCCTAAATATAACGTTATAATACTTTTTTTAATCCCCTTACATAAATTCGTGATTTCCCACCATGGTTGCTTCTTCAAATTTTTCGTTTAGGTGTTCAATTCTCTGGAGACATACTTTTTATTTCTTCACTACCATAAAATACCCTGACACTGCCATTTTTTTTATTATGATCCTCTTTTTAATGCAATTTCTTATTTTGAATTTTGTGATCACTATCAATTTTGGCAGCTTCACTGATACTAGGGTTCAACTCAATGGAGCTGAAAAGAGCGGTGGAAGAGGTTGATTTTTGGTAGGTAGATGTGTTTGATGTGAATAAGAAGATGGTTCTATTGCATTTAACTGGCCGGTACTGAACCTGAACGGAGTTGGAAGTGTATTCAGTGGTCACTTGAGCTACAATACCTGGGACTAGCGATACTAAGTTTACAGGTGCTTCATTTGGATTCTATCATTAGTTTTAGATTCATTTTTCATTTGAATCGAACTTTCTAAGAATTTTTAATATAAAAATTTTGACACTCTCATAAGCTTTATAATTAGGGCTCAGCTTAACGCTCCCAATCCATCATTTGATTCTTCTTGTAATACTCATACCCTCTAATCGGTTTCTAACTTTTTTCTGGTTCTTTCATAAAATGCGATCTCAGTTTATATATTATATTTTACGTAATACTAGCTAACTAATCACTTGAATTGGATCAATATCATTAATTAAAGCTTGTGATTGGTTATCATATAAACAACTATTTTTAAAAGGAATGACTATAGATAACTTCATAAGATTACTTCTTAATTACATATTTAGGTAATTGTAAAAAGTCTCCATAATCGAAATTATATAGGTAAGTAATTAAATTATTTACTTTTTTACTACAGATCAAACAAAGCAATAAACTTATTTGTAAAATAAAATATGACATACATTTATTTTAATTTAGAGGATCTGAGTACTATATCAATTTACCACTTAAACTCAACATGCATATCCTCTAAACGTTAGAATTCTGAAAATAATAATAATAATACAGTATTTATGTAATTCGGACAAAAGTGCAGTATTCCTAAGACTCATATATCACTCGCTCGTTTCATTTGTTTGGTAGTGTGTCAATAAGTAAGATTATTCAACATAATGGCCGCATTTTGCCTTTTTGTTCGGCTATAATTTGTAAATGCAGAATAGCTCGCGACCCCCTGAAATTGACGAGTTTTATTCAATTTACATCTGAACTGTACATTGGCTTAATTACTCTCTGAACTTGGTAATTTGAAGTCTGGACCCCTGGACGTTGATGTGGCAAAGACGGTGAAAGCACTCTCTTTTAGGCGCACGAAAGCGGGAAACAAAAATCAAGTTCCGAGTAGGATATTTTCCAGCTATTAATTGTCATATAATCTAATACAATAATTTATTATTCTAATTTTTTTCTCCTTAATATACGTTTCATGTCAATTTATTTTAATTATGTATTTTTTCCAGGTCAATCTGCAAAACTTCATTGAAACTCCGTTATTTTAGCCAAATAAAAAAAAGATTTAGCCAAAGTAATAGAGTTCAAACAATGTATTTTCTAGAGAAGAAAAAACAATATGTGTTCTTCTTTTCATGCAACAGCTATTTACTTTTTTGGGTCAAATTTGTAAATCATTTGCTTGGAAATTCTTTATTTTTAGCCAAACTTTTTTAGCCAAAATAATGGAGTTTCAACTTGCGTATCTCTTTTTATTCTTCTTAATATGCAATGATTATTTTTTCTAATTGCGTATTTTGTATTTTTTTTTGGATAAAATATAAAAATAACTTGATTAGAATATTATTATCTTTAACCAAATAAAAATAATTGGAGCCACAATGACATTGTTCCAATTTTATTTTATTTTCATATTTGGCCAAAAATCGATGATCCAAATAATTGATGGATTTAAAAATATAGAAAATATATATTATTCAAAAAATGCCTTGTGGCCAAAATTTTCACGTGACAATGCGTATGTCATACTTTCATGGATTGTCCGTGTTCGGGGGTTAAGTCTATCAAATTGTCAAGTTCAGGAGAGACAATTAGCCCAATGTAAGATTCAAATATGCATTGAATAAAAGTCGTCAAGTTGAGCAGGGTACGAATCGATCTGCTATGTAATTGTAGTAATAGAATATTTTTGGTGATAACCCTCCCTTTATTTGAAGTACACATCCATCATTTGGTTCTATTTGTATTCTACACTCTCGCCCCCCTAATCGGTTTTTAACTTCTTTTCTTCAATTCATAAAAGAAGGCACGAAGCTAGCGTGTTTTTATAAAATTACTTATCTATGTATTCCACCCCTTCCTCTTTTGTGAAACTGCAACTATTACCAAAATATGCAATTTCCGGTTGAATTATATTACCTAATACGTACTAGCTAGCTAATCAGTTGAATTAGATCCGTTTCAATTAAAATTGGTAATTGGTTATCAATAAGCAAATTACTTTCTAAAAGGAATGCCAATAGATTACTTTAATAAGGTTACTTCTTAAACACATACTTAAGTAATTGTAAGAAATATCTAAATTAAATAAGTAAGTAATTAAGTTATCTACTTTTTAAAATCATTCAAAGAAAGTAATAAACTTATATGTAAAATTAAATTATTAGTTGTACATTTATTTTCGAAGATTTGAGAACCATAACATTCTACCACTTGATTAAAGTCACCATGCTCTAAACCTCTAAACGTTAGAATCCTGAACAAACAATGGTAATTAATATAGAAATATTTATCTAATTCTGACAAAAAAGTGTTGTATTTCTAGCAATAAAGAAGATTATTCTTGATACATACATGAAATAAGATTTTATTTAAAGAAGAAAGAGTAACAATTTTTAATCACTTAACTACAAATCTCGGAAAATGTATGCAACCTTTTATTCAATTTATTGGTGGAATTTTTTTTTTTTTTTAAAGGAATTGAAGAAGGAAAAAATGATAATTATTCAGTGTCCCAGTGATACTGATTACACAGATAGTAAGCCAGAAATAGTAAGTACGTCAAAACATTTGAACAGAAATAACCGTTAGAACCCAAAGAAAATCTAATACACAAAATCTCGTTTAAATTTTGTCTTCATACCTCTTCTCAACAATGGCGCCTCTTCGAAATGTTATTTCATCATCAATAGTCACAATAGTAACGCTTCATCTCTTTATCTATATAAACTCTGCATCCAAAATCCATTTTTCATATAAAAAAGAAAAGGGCAAAATAAAAATCAAAGATTACAAATGGATCGTCTTTCTTCTTCATTACCCCCTTTATACGATCACCTTTTTTCTCCAATCTCAGATGAAGATTTCAAACTCTTTTACTCAACTGATCGCAGACTTTACGCGAAATTGATCAACCTTTTAGGTCGTGACCCTACTGAATCCATGCAAATCATGGCATTTTTCCAATGGCTTGAAGTAGTTGGGAAGGACTGGTCCTTTATGAGGAAGATTTATGATTTTCCATTCCCGTTGTTGAACGTGGCCGCGGAGGAGGCCTTAACGTGCCTAAAATGTGTGGAGGATGACAACTTCAGTACTGAAAATGTTTCTCAGGAAATATTCTTGATTCCAAAATTGTTGAACCCCAAATTCACTCTCAAATACATTCATGAGAATCGGGCAAGCGCCATTCGTGGGGTCACGAAATTCTTTAAGACAGTTTGTCTTAGGGCTTTCGATGATATAGTGCAACATCCAAAATATTTTACTAGGGAAAATTTGGTATCACCAAATGTTTTAGAAGAAATAGGAAGTAGTAGTAGAATGGTGCCAATTATCAATCCTAGTCATGTCCCAAGTCATGTTGGTGGTGTTTTCTTAGAGTCTATGCATAGTCAAGAGAACAAGGAAAAAATGGGAATTAACAGTACAAGAATGATGCCAATTCTCAACCCTAGCCATGTCCCAAGTGGTGGTGGTATTTTTGTAGAGCCTATGCATAGTGAGAACATTGAAGAAATAGGAAGGGCTACTAATAGAATGGTTCCAATTAACCCTAGTAGCCATGTCCCAAGTGGTAGTGGTGTTGTTTTAGGTTTGCCTCTTTTAGTTCCTACTAATCAAATACAATATATGCCACAACCATTTCTTGGAGGAAACTTGAATTTGCCTAATTATGGACCTTTCTCTCATGTGAATGCTTCAAATATTGGTAGTGGAATTCATCAAATGTTGCCTAATTATCATCATGAATTTGGTGCACATGAGGAAGGCACGCCTCCGGCTATGCACAAAGATATAGCAGAATTGTTGAAGAACAGTTTGAAAATTCATGCTGAAGAAGAGAAAGAAGTCCCTCCTGATGCTAGGACTGTGTTTTTGACTTTCTCCAAAGGCTATCCAATTACAGAAACTGAAGTCGTAGAGTTCTTCACCAGGTAAAGTCTCTTTTCTTCTTTTTTTCCTCTTCTGAATAATTTCCTTTAGATTTGGTTCCCTTATTCTTTCATTTATTTATTTGGTTTATTTATTTATTTATTTATGTTTATCAACTAGTAGTATATAGATGAATCTTAATACGAAATTTTCCACCTTTTGCATCTCAATACATAAAGTGTCAATCTAGTAAAACACTAAACTTGATTGCTCTCCCTACCAGAACCGAAGAACTCATTTAATTTGGCTAGAAAAAGATGCACATATCCCTCTTTTAAGGTTAAAATCCATGAAATACACTAGAGCGCATCCTTTTAATAGGATGAGTACAACCATTCTACCGATCGAACAATCTTAAAGAGGCAAAGCAACATGGCCACATGAAGGGGTTTCTATTAAGAATTTAGCTTGTATACACTGAATTTTTACACGATTAGTGTTGATATAACATTTATACCTTCTCGGTCTTTTGGTTAAGATCAAGTGTCGTATTTGTTTTTAATTATCAGTTTAATATTTGATACGTAGGTCATCGACTCACATGATATTAACTCAATTCTTTTTGGAGGGGAAAGTCCACCACGGTACCTTGCTTTCGGGGCTTTCAAGTGTTGTCTTGGTGTTGCACTATAGCCTTGGCCCGACACACCAAAAAAAAAAAAAAAAATATATATATATATATATATATATATATATATATATATATATATGCTATAGAAGGTTACTTGTCTTAATTTTCAGGTTAATAAAAACTTTACAAAGTTAGTATGGGGTCAAATGGTTTTGTAGCCCATTACAAACTTATTTTTATTTTTATGACTCTATTTTTTTTTTAACACATGAGAGATTTGCTTTTACACATGAGAGATTTGAAAAAGACGTTTTCTTAAATTTAACATTGTAAAAAGCCATGAAGGCCCATTACTTGTTAGTTATGTATGGAAACAAAAATATTTCTTAATAGAGATATACTTGTTATTGAATGATTAGCTTACCTTTTTCTCGTTAAGTCACTTATCATCTGATCCATTTAATATATATATATATATATATATATATATATATATATATATATATATATATATATATTATGCTTTAATATACTTGGTGATGGCTGGTAGGAAATTTGGGGAGGATATTGAAGCTATTTACATGCAAGAGGTTTCAGATGATGAGCAACCACTGTACGCACGCCTTGTAACTCGCTCTCATGCTGCACTTGAGGCTATTGTAGATGGTGGAAAAGCTAAGTACAACATCAATGGGAAGCATGTTTGGGCACGAAAATATGTGAAAAAGCCAAATCCAAAGAACCAGCTTTCGCAATTTGAGCTTTATGAGGGACAAACCAGTTCACCAGTTGCATCCACTTCAGAGTTCTCTTAGATCGATGCGCAGTCTGCTTTATATGTGCTTAATTACTTGATGTGTGGGTTGTTGTTGTTTTAGTAAAAGGTGTCATGTTGTTATATTACTATTATTTTTTACTTGGATGTTTCGTGGATTTTAGTTTGATTATATATGATTTTGCTTAAACTGGATGTTTTGCTGTGTTCAAGATTTGAATAATATATAAGAACTTCTCTGTTGTTAGAAACATTGTCCTTTCATGTTAACCCAAGATTTAGTTTAATACACTTTGTAAATTACACTATCAAATCATCTTTACCTATTTTATTTAGCAGGTAACTTGCCTTATTTACAAGATATAAATCTCACTTTTTAACGAGGTTTTCTTACAAGATATTTGGTTATAGTATGACGATGTAAATATATAATTTAATCAAACTAAGAAACGTCATCAATTGTGTTTCAAACACCAAAACCGATACGAGCTTTGTAGAGCACTTAGCAGGCACTTCTGTAATGGTGGAAATTGATTCGCAATATACACCACAAATACTAAGTTTAACTCTCGCTTACAACCTATAAATGAAGTCATGTCATTTCAAAAAAATACCTGGCCACCTTTAGTTTAGCCTAAGATGGATTTGCTAGACGATTCAAGGAGGTAGCAACAAATCATTTGAGAGAGAGAGAGAGAGAGAGTCTCGCACAAATAGAAAAAAGTGCCGAAATTAGAGTGTAAACTGGAAATGGAAATTTTAAACGAGTCTTAGCTAGTCTCCGCTGATTGTTAGTTACAAGTTATACTAGACCCTATTTGACATTTGCTGGTATATAATTAGAAGGTGATTCAAAAATCTAAAATGCCCTGTGAAAAGGTGTCACCCATTCTTTTTAAGTGATACACCTACTCTTTGTGAAAAGGTGTTATCCAATCTGAAGGGTACATGAAAGGGTAAATACTTATTCCATATGTAGGAATTGATCACTTGAATTTCAACGACTCTTTATCATTTCACTTCCTTCCAAAATCTCGTGTTAGTATTTTCTTGATTCCTAAAAAAATAGTCGAGAGATTTAAGAGTTCTACTGTACTTCTATACAAACGTACATTAGAATATTTTTGAGTGGTTCGCTGTATCTTAGGAGTATTGCACCTAGGTATGTAACGACAAAAATCTACTTTGAAGTCAACACCTCGACCCATTTTTTTCACATCCAAAACTCTAGTCTTATCTTTAGTGATATGGTTGCAGCTTGTTTAAGTGTGCTTCTTATTTGTGCCCCTTCTCTAATATTATTTCAACGACATTAATGTGCCTAGTCATATTTGGATGTGTCATAATTGAAACGATTTTCATTTAATTTGAGTGTACATGATTTGAATACTCGGATATACCTTGCATAAATGGTGAACTGAGCTGAAAATGAGTGACTTCCTTTTTTGTAAGTACGCAATTTAGTGAAAAAGAGTTTCAATGTTTTAGAGACATTTTAATACTTTAGGCATAGAATAACACTTCCAAGTTCTCTGACTCAGCGTATGAAAAGTACTATATATATAAACTCAGCGTATGAAAAGTACTATCAGGTCTGACCATATATATAAACATGAGGACCTCAATTAGCTAGCTAGGGTTTATGTCACCCGGACAAGTATATTGAGGGCGTTAGGGTTCATCCAAATGTTAAGTAGGTGACCAAACTCTACACATTAGATTAGAGGGGTGTCATGAATCATCCAGTGGGGGAGACACCAGACATCACTTCGCAAAAACCAAAAAAAAAAAGAACTTTCTTATATATTTGTTTAATTAATATGGCCCAATTTCTCTTCTTTATTTTTGATTTCAGCTTTCCTTTTTTTTTTCCAGGGTCCAGAAGGCTAAAAGGTGGGGGAGAAGGAAGCCGAACCTCTAATCGACCTAGATACATAAAGAATTCTCGGTGTCTCCCAGTTCGTTAATCAATATAAGATACCCACGGGTTACTTCCTTTCTACACAGGAACGGAACGAGTTGACCAGACCATTCAACATCCGAAGGACTCTTACCGCTAGAACGTAACGACCGATGCCATCCGCTTTCGAGTGAACTGAACTCTTGGACTGGCTGAAAGGGAAAGGAAAAACTGTACAAGGTATTTTTCACTCGTTTATGGACCAGTGTCAAAGGAAAGGATTGTTGCACTCGCTTACTTGAATGAATCGACATTTGTGGATGCTTGTTCATTCGTGATTCTTCTATCTCCCACGATTCTGCTAATTTAGAAACAAAGGAGAAGGATATGGGTCGCTAGGTTAAAAAAGCGAGAACTAAAAAAATTTCCCAAGTAGGATTCAAACCTACGACTAATCGGTTAACAACCGAATCGGACGCTTAACTCCCGCCCCCAACTACGGAGTCACACTTTAACTTTCTGCCTTGACCTAGGCCTCACATCGATCGTTTTGTCCACTGAACTCATCAATCAACCTTGATCTAATGTGCACATACAATATATATATATCAATTAATTAGTACATAAAAACCCTTAGAAAACTTTGTATGTGCTAGCTAATTTGCTTAAATTGCTAGTCTCAAGCCCGGATAAAAGAGGAGAATTACAGTACACCAATAGTATATGTATGACATGCAAGTAAGAATTGAGTTATATTCCAGTAAGATTCTCAATATGTCCCTTTGAATACTCCTGGAACAAGTGTTAGAAAATACAAATACACAACAAATGAGTATGATATAATTGATACAATAATTGTACAATAATATCATATATATATATCAATACAGTTAATAAAAATTAACCAACATGAGTACACATATGTCAACGCAACACACACTAAAAATTTATCATTAACGGCAGTGAAGGAAATTAACCAACACTTCGATAAGTCCACGAGACCACAACAACATACGTTATGCTTCAAATATATTACACTGGCATATATAATGCCCCAAGTATATTACGGCAGCATAAGTATTAATTTATAACGCCTCAAAGCTCTGATACAAAGCCACACCACAATGTAAATTATATATTAAATAATTTTTATATTTTTGTAATAAAATAATATACATATAGCTGGTCAAAAGATCATTGATCTTCCAAGCACACGCTTGTCCAAACACATAGATTAGATAGACAAAATAAATTTTTAAAACTGAACTTTGAAAAGCAAATATCAAAACGTAAAGTCTTACTTATCTAGAATTCATAACTCAAGCACACTTTCCAATAAATCAAAAATATGCCTTCATATCTCCGGATAACCTCCATCTACACAAAAAAAAATATTCAGAATAGTTAAAACAATTAGGTGAACATTCTCTTAAACTCACTGTCAAAGGTTGACGCAAAAATTTAACTTTAGTCAACAGGTCAAAATTCGTAAATTATGATCATCAACGGATTCTATTCGGTGAGAGAATTTCAAATTCAAAATAAAAATTAAATCTTGGTTCAATTTACCATTTCAAATCTAAGATTTTAGCTTTGGTATCTAGGGTTTAGATACACAAACTCGTTACTTTATTTCACAAAAACATGTGAAACTCAAATAAAAATATTGAATCATTACCTTAATTATATTTTATTGAGTGGAACTCTATTTTTTTCCTCTTTTTCTCCCTCCCTTCTTTTCTTTTCATGTGTTTCCTTCTCAATCTGCATTTTCTAGCTTTCATTTTGAAGCTTAGAAAGGGTAGTCTCTAATCCCTTGAGCTCCTAGAATGGGAAAATATGCATCATGAGGAAGAAAAAATATCATAATATATTAAAAATAACAAGTGAATAGGTCTGTCTAAAGGTTTATGACCTCGACCATAAGAACTCTAGTGGTGAAATTAGGAATTGCAAAAGAGTTATTAGAGTTAAAAAAAAAAAAAGAGCGTTATAAGAAGTTACCGAAAATAAAAGAAGCCTTTGATCTGAATAGCATAAGCGATCTAAAAGGGAAGACAAGAAGGATAATAGTAAAGTATTAAAATTTGAGAGAAGCCTTACATAGCTTGTACCAATAGGTAGGGACACGAGAAATGAAAAGAAAGAAAAATATATTCAATTCAACACGACAAAGAGAAGAGGAATAAGGACTTAAACTAGGTGAAGTATATTAAAGACAATCCTTAACAAGTGTTGACAGAATATAACAATGATATTAATGAAAGATTGAAAGGCTATTTTTGATTGTGTATTTTAGATAGTTCACCTTATTACCCTAAATTCATAGCTTGATTCTAGGATGAGAATTCTATTAGAAGTTAACGTGAGTGCCGCTTGTGAGTTCGATAATTGAGTACTTTTCATTTAAACTATATTTGCATCTAATTAGTCCATTTTCCTAGATTACATGTTTGTATTTATTTTAGGGTTGGGTTTGTATACATACAGGTTTGTCTCATGGTGATCAGAATTGTTGGACTCAAAAGTAGTCCTATCATCGTATTGTACATATAGTGAATGGCCTGGCCACGAGGAAGGTTGATAGTGTTTGTGTCACGACCCCAATCCCACCAAGTCGTGTTGGCATCAAACTTAATCTGAACCAACACAAGTACAACTCAAACTAAAGATCATCTTATAAATAATAAAGTGAAAATATGAAAATCAAGCACACTCTTCCCTTAGAACTGGTGTCACCAGTCATGAGTTACTAAGAGTAGATTTACAACATTGATATGAATAAAATGCATCATATGATTGAACATATATAAACAGAAGTAAAAGATCTTAGACTACTATGAACAAATGGCAGCTATTGACTAGAACGTTGGTATATCTTCAATGCTCCCTCTCGACTTGGCAAGAACTCTGCTAGGAATGAAAATGGGGCGGGACGGGGCGGTTGCGGGGCGGGTTCAACCTAAACCCACAATGGCGCAACCCGCCCTGCCCCGCATAGTGAATATTTTTGTTTTCAACCCGCCCCGCATAAACCCGCCCCAACTCGCCCCGCATAAGTCCTTTTAATTTTTATTTTCTATTTATCTTTCATTTCTATTGATTAGTAACATATTTTAATGACCCGCTTATCTATTTTTCTTGTAACATGTTGCACCAAAAGTTATGCTATTTATAAAACAGTTTTAGGACTAAACTTTTATGATATCTATAAAATTTCACTTATCGATTAATCTATAAGGTAAAACTTTTAAAATTTGATGACTAAACTTAATGATCTACAAAATATTAGCACATACGAATGGAAAAAATATACAACATCCCAAATAGATAAACGGGAAGCTGTAGTTATAAATAAGGTATTATATTATTGAAATTTCATAATGATTTCAATAAATTATTACGTTTTGTTTTGATAAATTATGAATTAATAGAAAATATTAGTAGAATCAGACACATAATTAGGTAAATGTGTTTTGGAAAAAAACAAATAGAAAAAGCAACGATATAATTTTCCTATAGAAGATGGTTCAATATGTAGTTGAAGATTTTGATTAAACAAACGAATTGACTTTCAGTGTTAGCCTAAAGGCCCAAAACTGGATAAAGGCACTGGAGGGTAAAAGAATCCGCCCCGCCCCGCATTGAATTTATTTTTTTATATTAACCCCACCCGCAACCCGCCCCCCGCTCCACACCCGCATAGCTTCAACCCGCATCGCACCCGCATAGGTTAAAACCCGCCCCGCCCCGCACCCGCATAGCTTCAACCCGTATCGTACCCGCATAGGTTTAAACCCGCTCCGCACCCGCCCGCCCCATTGCCATTCCTAAGCTTTGCACCAATATCTATAAATAGGGTGCAAAAATGCATTATGAGTACAGTGACCCCAATACTCAGTTAGTATCCATGGCGTTTCCTCCAATGAAGTAGTGGCGAGGGTTTAGTAAAAAGGTACTCGCTTATCATCTTATATAGTTTATACACATAGCACCAATAGAGAAAATAAACAAAAGCAGCATACCAAGCTAAAAATAGTCAAAGCATATAATAGTATGGACAGATAACGCATATAAGATGATGCACCATATCTCACTGTTTACCCTCAAAAATGGATAACAATTAAATTTATATGTGGTTTTAAGGATATGTGGATTAATTCAATACGGGTGATTAATGATGTTAGATTAAGCAAATAAAAGATGTAATAAATGTCCAAACCAATGATAAGGGTGATTTCGAGTTAGGTTGATGGCTCGATGAGGAACCTGCACTCGATTCCAAGCTTGTACTTATGAATAACTTGAGAACAAAAATAAGAACTTTGAACAACAAAGAGAATAGAAATAAATTGCCTTGATATGTGTGTTTCAATGTATCCCATAATAATAAGCTTCCCCCTTTATATAGTAGGGGAGTTTTACCCTAAGTACAATTCTAAGAAAGGTAAAAATCTTCTGTTTCGCTAATCACTGATTTTCTGCTGATACGGGCAGAGATTCAAGTCGTGATATCCGGTTGGGCACGGACATCACAGCCCTTTGTTAGTCGTGTGCAGTTGTTTGGTGATGCTCTCCGAAGTCTTGATCCTCGAACCGGACAGGAGGACATGGCCCCGATACCCCCAAGGGCAGGAATTTTTCTCGAGCCCCAATACGAGGGGCGCCTCACTTTGACTTCGATTCATTACAGTCACGTTCCTACTCCATTTGACTTATCGGAAAATCGAGGTGTTCAGTGGGCCCGGTTTTACCCGTATATAGATAGTCCCCTCATTTTTCAGAGAGTAGGCTTGCCGAAATGATGGGAAATGACAAATGACTCAGGTTCCTTCCTTCGTACGTTATGACGAGGGAGCCGAAACGTCCCATAATTCGTGTCGTTCTGACTTCGAACACATGTTGCTCACCCGCAGGTCGCCTCCGAATGCGAAGCGTCAGCTTTTTTCCTATAAAAACTTCCTCTTTTGTCCTTTTTCTACTTTTCGACGAAACCACTACTTTCGAGCTTTCCAGCCATTATCAAACCTTCATATCTTCATCCTTGTTCTTCAATTTCCATAGCAATCTCCAGATTTCTGTCCAGATTTACTTCAAATCTTCATACTCTATTCTTCATCTTCAAAACCCGTTTTTCCAAAACTTTGCATTCTTTTCTCAAATTTTCAAACACTCCATCAGATGACAATGGCCAAAACAACGAAAACCCTTCCTCAACAAGTTGACTCTTCATCTTCTCAACCGGCCGCTGGTACTGAAGCGGATGCCCCTGAGGTGGTTTCCCTCGAAACGGCTTCCCCCGTGGTGGCTGCTAATGGACCGGCCACTGAGCTTCCCTAGTTGGCGTTTATTCCTGGGGGCTGCTCAATTGAGATGACTTTAAAGTCAAGAAGCCCTCACGCAAACAGGACCGAGGTGAAGGAGTCTCAAGGTACATATATTCTGTGACTGAAGATGTTCTTCCCATAGTCCGTAAGGACTGCAATTGGGAAGGCAAGAACGTAGTAGTCCCCGGGCCCGAAGACACTGTCACCACCCACGTAGAGGGGTACTTAAGTGTTTACACTTATACCTTCACACTGGGCCCAATAGACTCGATTGTTCTAGACTTTTGCAAGAGGTATGAGGTATGCCTCGGGCAAATCCACCCATCGTTATGGAGGATTGTGACCTTCCTCCGCTACTTTGTGAACAAGACCTAATCTCGTTGGTTCACGATCGATCACATGCTTCGATTATACAATCCCCGGATGTTCCGAGGGGGGCTGATCAAGCTTACTCGCCGGGCCAGCAAAGCCTCTTTTTCGAGTATCGACGAAGACAGAGACCGGGGCTAGCAAGGTCACTTTGTCTGAGTGAAGACCGAGGATTTGATCCCTCCGGAATACATGTCATTCCCTGAGAAGTGAAATGTATCTCGTAAGTGCAACTCCCTCTCTCAACATCATAAATTCCTCCTCTTCCATTTCTATCTTCCCATTCATGCTTGTGGTTATGCAGTTGTCGCCCGGGTTCCGAATGCGGACACCCCGGTTAAAGGAGTGGATAAAGGGCATCTGAACTCAGGTGTTGAACTTCGAGCGCACATGGCGCGGACTCTCAAAGGGCCTATGGGAGGCCGTTCTCATGGTAAGTCCTCTTTCCGAGTAGCCAACACTATGTCTTCACCTTTTATTATACTAACTCTTATTCCCTCTTTGTTATTGCAGGTTTGCCTAAGACCATCGAACTTAGGCCTTCGGAAGGGGATGAAGATGTTCCCCCGTCAGTTGATCCCTCCATTGCTGCCACAGAGTGAAAAAAAGAAGAGGAAGAGAAAACCCCCGGGCTCCGAGGTGAAGAAACCAAAGAAGTGGGTGATCCGCAAGCCCGGGAAGGGCTCCAGTTTCAGGGTGCTAGACTCTGACTCCCTCATCCGGCTTGGGGACGAGCCGGAGGATGAATCTATTTTTGTAACCCATGGGACGACCTATTCCGGGGACTGGGATGCATCCGAGGGGGAGACTCGTGAGATCGACCCCCGCAAACTCAAAAGACCGACGTGGATACCTGGGGTGAAACTTCCCAGGATGTCAGTTCTGCTCTAAAAGAAGTGCCCGGCGTAATTGAGATCTCGGGGACGCCTCCTATATTGAGCCTATGCTCGAGAAGGCCTAAGCGAGAAAGGAGAAATCCAACGAGGGGGGCCAGGGTGCGAAAGATACCCTTCACTCCTTTTTCGACGGAGTAGACTCGTCCGCTTTGGAAGACTTCTCCGGTCAAGGTGATCTGGAAGTTCCTAATAAAGACACTTCCTCGGAAGCCGACGGGTCAAGCTCGAGCCCAAAAATGGCCGATTAGTTCCCCGCTCCGAGCGTGGACCCTGGTTGCAAGAGGTCAATTATACTGACCATCCCGGAGGATGCCTGGGTTTTGTCCGCTCCTGTACGGGTAGATAGCTACCTCTGATGCCTGGTGACCAAGGAGGACCAGGCAAAAATGAATGCGGTGAATATGCCATGCCTTTTCAATGAGGCGCATCAGGCGCTGAACCGGGTAAGGCATTGTTCCCTTCCATCTATCCTTAGTTATCTGTGTTTGACATTTCTCACATTTTCTTTGCCTTTTTGCAGGCCTCGGTACTTCATCACAAGAGCTTCCTTCGGTACCGGGTTGAGGTCAATCAACTCGAGCTCGATATCAAGGAGCTTGCCCAAGAAAAGGACATGTACAGGCTTCTTAGCGAGCAATGAGAGGGGGTCGCCAAGAACCTCCAAGACGAGCTGGATGCAGCTCAGAAAGAGGCATCAGCCTTAAGGCAGGAGCACGCCGACTTGGTGGAAAAGGTAAAGGTTTCGAAGTTAGAAATGAAGGAACAGTCACAGAGGCTAACAACAATACTTTGCAGGTCTAGCAAAAGATCGACCAACTCCGCAAGGAGATGGATGAGATCCAAGTGATGGCCGACGGGTGTAAAAACAAGATGGACCTACTGGCTTTGGAGAAGGAGACCGACCAGGACAAGCTGTCTTCGATAGAAGCTCAGCTTCGGGTGGAGAAAGAGAAGGTCGATACACGGGCTCAGTAAAATGAGGACCTCCAAGCACGACTAGCTCGGCCATCACTGAACGGGATGCCCTTCGCAAGGAGCTCGAAACAACGACGTCCAGGTTGGAATCAACCTCGGCTGATGTTGACAAGATGGTGGACCAATATAAGGCCGATGTTGAAGCAGTTGAGGCCCGCCTGAAGACTACTACTGAGTATGTGAGTCGGCTTTCCTGAAGGGAGACCCTCAAATAAATACATGCATGAGGCTTCGACCTATCTGCCGAGATCGAAGAGGCAAAAAGACTCGAGGTCAAGGACAAGAGGCTAGCTGAACCCCGAGGTGAAGAGGGCTCCGATGGCTCTAAAGAATCTGAAGGCCCCGATGGTTCTCGTGATGAGTCGGGTTCTTGTGAAGACCAGGCGAAGATGTCGTAGGATTTTTTTTTGTATCTTGTACATATATTTTGATGAGGCCATTTTTATTGGCCTTTGTAAAGATATTCTAGAATATATAAAGTTTTCCCTTTTGGAAATTTTCAAGTCTATTATCTTCAACATCCTTTTACAATTGCAAACATTTCTGATGCCTTAGCACATAATCAAACGTAGTAATGTGTCATTTTTTGGAGGTTCGGACAAGACCCGTCCTCAATGCAATTTCTGCTCATACTTATGGAAGCTTGGAGTGACCGGAAATTTCCCCAAGATGCTTTTTTAAATGTTTTTAGACTATATCTTTGACGAGGTTAACCTTTGAATATGTTTAGAATTTTGTTGAAGGGATTATGTTTTGATTACGGGCTTTGGACATCTCCGAACCGTTTTTGGAGTGGTCGTAGCCTTTTAGGTTTAGGCACTGCCTAATAGGTTTTGTGCTTCTGAGTTTCGATAACCCGAGTTGCCCGAACCTATCTCGGACGGTAGTCCCCGAGTGGGGGTAGCCATTTGGGCTCGGATAAGGGAGGCCATTGGGCTCAATAGTTCCCGGGTAAGGATAGCCCTTAGGCTCGATACGTTTTGCAAAAAATGTTTGTTAGCAAGGTAGAAACTTTCTTTCATTTCTGTGTGTAACATACAAGATTGTAAGCGTGTAAAATCTCGTATTATGGCTGTGGTGGCCTACGTGGGGATGGTTCACTTGACTGTTTGGCCCTTACAATAAATCCTAACCACCAAGCCTAGATTGTTCAAGCACAAAGTTTCCTTCCTTGCTAAAAGTCTTCACCCGAGGGTGATGGCCCCCAGTATTCGAAGTCGATCTTTGAGAGGGCTCGGATACTGTTGATGCGACCATTGACTCCGATTTAAAACCGTTCTTTGACTACGAGTTAGCACGATTTACTGTTGCCTCGTTAAAAACCTTGCTGAAAACCCCATTTGGGACAAAACCGGTTCAAGGGAAAAAGATTGCAACGCGTGCATTTAGACCTAACAGCTACATTCTCTTTTGGTTGTTGCCTA